>NC_090726.1:127434869-127437369 GCF_036898095.1 Palaemon carinicauda | reverse complement strand
GCAACATCTGCATATATATGAGATCCTGATCCAGGAGAAAAACACTCACTCTTTCGTTACTTATTAGTTGTGTGTAATCTCTGGTTTAGCGAGATATTAATTATTTTGATTATTTTTTATACTTTTCTTATTCTTAGAGAGTTTGATATTTTTTTATGTTTCTTATTCTTAGAAAGTTTGAATATTATAATACGTTTCTTATTCTTGGAGAGTTTGAATATTTTTGATACGTTTCTTATTCTTAAAAAGTATGAATGGTTTTCAATATATTAGGTTACTCTTAGAAAGTATGAATATTTTTTATACGTTTTCTTTTCCTTATAAAGTTTGAGAGAGAGAGAGAGAGAGAGAGAGAGAGAGAGAGAGAGAGAGAGACGCACTGAAGAAAGACGTATTGTAATGCATTTTCGGTGTTGCATCTTTGTTGAAGGGCTGAGTTCAGATGGATTTTCGACCCCAGTGTCGAGTGGAAAAATCTTTGTGAAGTTTTTCAAAGTCGCTAAACGAAGAGATAATGAGTTGAGAGCAAATTTACCTGTCCGTATAATAGCCTCCGTATTTTTAGGGCACTGATACGTAGTTGATTTATCTTAACGCGATTAATTAACGAGCTGTTCTACGAGTGCATGGTCATTTGAGCCATTTAATCAGTTAATGGATACTTGTCATTCGATCAGTTAATGTCCATTTGAGTCCATTTAATCAGCTAATGGTCACTTGAGTCATTTAATCAGTTAGTGGTCATTTGAGTCATTTCAATCAGCTAATGGTCACTTGAGCCATTTAATCAGTTAATGGATACTTGTCATTCAATCAATTAATGTCCATTTGAGTTATTTAATCAGCTAATGGGTCACTTGAGTCATTCAATCAGCTAATGGTCACTTGAGTCATTCAATCAGTTAATGGTCATATGTGCCATTCAATCGGTTAATGTCCAAGTGAGGCATTCAACCAGTTAATGGCCATTCGAGTTCTTTAACCAGTTAATGTCCGTTTTAGTCATTCAATCAGTTAATGGACATTTGCGCCCATTTAATCACTTAATGGTCATTTGAGTCATTTAATCAGTCAATGGTCATTTCAGTCATTTAATCAGTTAATGTCCATTTGACTTATTTAATCAGTTAATGGTCTCTTTGAGTCATTTAATCGGTTAATGTCCATTTGAGTCATTTAATCAGTTAATGGTCTCTTGAGTTATTTAATCAGTTAATGGTCACTTGAGTCATTCAATCGGTTAATGTCCAATTGAGTCATTCAATAAGTTAGCGGTCTTATGTTTCATTCAATCATCTAATGTCCATTTGAGTCATTTAATCAGTTAATGTCCATTTGAGTTATTTAATCAGTTAATGGTCACTTGAGTCATTCAATCGGTTAACGTCCACATGTGTCATTCAAACAGTTAATTTCCAATTGAGTCATTCAATCCGTTAATGAACATTTGAGTCATTCAATCAGTTAATGGCCACATGTGTCATTCAATCAGCTGATGGCCATTTGAGTCCTTCAATCAGTTGATGGCCATTGAGTCATTTAGTCAGTTAATATCCATTAGTGTCATTACGATACTGATATGCACTTGTTGAATATCATGGAATAGGAATTAACACGAATAACTAATTTTAAGATGTATTAATATTATTATTATTATTATTATTATTATTACTTGCTAAGCTACAACTCTAGTTGGAAAAGGAGGATGCTATAAGCCCAGGTGGTCCAACAGGGAAAATAGCCCAGTGATGAAACGAAACCAGGAAAAATCAAGTATTTTAAGAACAGTAACATTAAGATATAAACTATAAAGACTGTAACAAAACAAGAGGAAGAGAAATAAGATATAATAGTGTGCCCGAGTGTACCCTCAAGTAAGTAAACTCTAGCCTAAGACAGTGGAAGACCATGGTATAGACTGAGGCTATGGCACTACAAGACTAGAGAACAATGGTTTTATTTTGGAGTGTCCTCCTTGATAATCTGCTTACCATGGCTAAAGAGTCTCTTCTACCCTTACCAAGAGGAACGTACAAACTGAACTATTACAGTGCAGTAGTTAACCCCTTGGGTGAACAAGACTTGCTTGGTAATCTCAATGTTGTCAGATTTATGAGGACAGGAGAATCTGTAAAGAATATGCCAGACTATTCAGTGTATGTGTAGGCAAAGGGAAAATGAACTATAACCAGAGAGGAGTCTAATGTAGTAATGTCTGGCCAGGAAAGGGACCCCATAACACTCCAGTGGTAGTATCTCAACGGGTGGCTGGTGCCCTGGCTAACATAATACCTAGCATTATTTCCTGTTTTCCCTATTTTTCCTATTCCTTTTAGCGTCTCTTATTCCTCTGTACTTCTCCTTTCCCTCCACACTTACCCTTCAGGCTCAGCATCTTTCCCCCGCCGAAAACTAGCTAATTGAATTGGCCCAGATCGAAGTAAACGTGTTTGATAATTAAACAAGGTTTTAATTAACTCCCTTTTTGTCTCATGCTAGA
>NC_090726.1:127432919-127434369 GCF_036898095.1 Palaemon carinicauda | reverse complement strand
GGTCCAGGAAGCTCGTAATGACATTGACCAAAGCTAATGTCTTTGAGTGGTTCCAGCTTGGGACTCTGATCCCGAGGTCGATAAGAGAAGCCAGACATTAATGTATTAAATGTATGGCTTATTTGAATATAAAAACACGTATAAATGTGCAAATTTATCATATATATATATATATATATTACTATATATATTTATATATATATACAGTATATATATACAGTATATATATATATATATAGCAGACAACAAAAAATGCATCGGTTTCCAGTCCACAGCAGGACAAAGGCCTCAGAGATGTCCGTATTTATGTCTGGGGTTTGGCCAGTTTTCATCACCACGGCAGCCACAGCGAATTCGTGTTGGTAGGAGACTTTAATCTGATAACTCACAGCAAACTGACATAGTATGGGTGGCCCTATCAAGTACTTACTATCAAAATCTTTAGTTTTGCCTTCCACTTTTCAATTTACTCTTAAAAGTTTCAGTTTTCTGTATTATTATCCATCAATACAGGATATTTGGAAAGCATCACATAATTCACTCGCTGTTATTGGGTACCAATATATCCCGAGATAAAAAAAAAAAAAAAAAAAAAAAATTGGGATAACAACCTCACTATTGAGACTAGTCTTGGGTACTGCCTCAGCCTCTGTACCATGGCTTTCCATTGTCTTTGGTTAGAGTTCTCTTGCTTGAAGGTACACTCGGGCACATTATTCTATCTTATTTTTCTTCCGCTTGTTTTTGTTAAAAGTGTTTATGGCTTATATAGAAAATATTTATTTTATTGTTGTTACTGTTCTTAACTAGTTTAATTTTCCTTGTTTCCTTTCCTCACTGGGCTATTTTCCTAGTTGGAGCCCTTGGGCTTATAGCATCCTGCTTTTCCAACTAGGGTTGTAGCTTAGCAAGTAGTAGTAATAATAATATTAATAATAATAATAATAATAATAATAATAATAATGATAATAATAATAATAATAATAATAATAATAATAATAATAATAATAGAGTCATGCTAATATGCGAGGTTTTCCACCTTTTTTAGGTCCAGTCCGCAGAGACTAAATAGGCTGATAGTGATATATGCAGATGATGCTATTCTCTTTGCATCAAATCCATCTCCTGAATGTAGATCTGGGGTTGCTGAATCCGTTATTATAAATATAGCTAAAATAGTGCAGGGTGTAAATTGTGGCACACACACACACACACACACAGAGAGAGAGAGAGAGAGAGAGAGAGAGAGAGAGAGAGAGAGAGAGAGAGAGAGAGAGAGAGATTTCGTTTAAATTAAAGTAATGTGTTTTCTAGTACCACAAAACATTTCAAAATACAACGTCGGTTCCGAATCCACTTCCAAAACTGGCTCTGGTAATTATCATTTCCTGTTTACCTTTCTACTCATAAAAAAAAATTCTCAAGTGAATATATAACTTTATTCTTATTT
>NC_090726.1:127420419-127422919 GCF_036898095.1 Palaemon carinicauda | reverse complement strand
GCAAGAACGGGCGTGCGATTTTTGGTAGACACGGTTGCTTGTCGTTCTCTTTTGCCAAGGAAACTCTTCAAGGCACGACGTAGTCTGTCTACATCTGCCGACGTCCGCTTGGTAGCTGCCAACGGATCTGCGATACCCACCTACGGTTACGAGAACCTCACATTATCGTTCGGAAATGGTAAATTCAATTGGAAGTTTCTTGTTGCTGACGTCACAATGCCAATCCTCGGTGCGGATTTCCTCTCTCATTTCCACCTTCTGGTCGATGTCGCCCACCGACGATTGGTCAACACAGACTCGTACTTGTTGACACTTCTTCAAACCGCCCCCTCTAACCTCGCTCTCCACATCAGCGCACCCACGGATGCCTACGCCCACCTCCTCACGTCGTACCCGGAAGTTTTCCGTCCAGAACTTCGCCAAACGCCCACGGTTCCTGCCAAGCACGGTATTTATCACCATATCAAGACGACGGGACCCCCGGTCTTCGCAAAATTCAGACGTCTGGCACCGGAACGATTGGCAGCCGCCAAACAGACGTTCGCCGAAATGGAGAAAATGGGCCTTTGCCAAAAGGCCTCCAGCCCATGGTCGTCACCCTTACACATCGTTCTGAAGAAAGACGGCTCCCTCCGTCCGTGCGGGGATTACAGGCGCCTGAACATGCAAACAGAACCGGATCACTACCCCCTCCCAAACATTGCCGATGTGACCTCTTACCTGCACAAAGCGAAGGTTTTCTCTACGCTCGACCTCCTGAAGGGGTACTATCAGGTGCCTATGAACCCAGAAGACATTCCCAAGACCGCCATCACCACTCCGTTTGGTACATACACCTTCAATTACTCCTGTTTTGGTCTTCGTAATGCTGGGGCAACGTTTCAACGTCTCATGGATGGCATCTTAGGGGACCTCCCTTTCTGTGTATGTTATGTGGACGACATACTTGTGTTCTCCTCCTCAAAAGAGGAACACCTCCGGCACCTGCGCATCGGGCTCGACCGCCTGCAACAAAACGGCCTTGTAGTCCGGTACGACAAGTGTACCTTTGGCGCCAACGAAGTGTCGTTCTTAGGGCACCGTATCACTCCTGAAGGAGTCCATCCCCTCCCTGAGAAGGTAGCAGCCGTTCAGAACTGCAGGAATTCTTGGGCATGATCAACTATTATCACCGTTTTCTGCCAGCCATTGCCGCCACTCTTGCTCCCCTCTACGCCTCCCTCAAGGGCAAGCCAAAGGACCTGAAGTGGGGTCCCCTTCAAGAAGCAGCCTTCTGCAATGCAAAGAAGGCCCTATCAACTGCTGCGGCTCTCACTTTTTCTATCCCACACGCCCCTCTCCTTCTCTCCACCGATGCCAGCGACTTCGCTATTGGTGCAGTACTCGAGCAGGTGGTCAAAGGCTCGCCCCGCCCATTGGCCTTCTTCAGCAGAAAACTGTCCAAGGCAGAATCGGGTTATTCTACCTTCGATCGAGAATTGCTGGCGGTGCACTTGGCTGTCCGTCACTTTCGCCATTTCTTAGAAGGTACGCCCTTCGTCATTCGCACAGACCACATGCCTCTGGTGCACGCCTTCACTCGACAGTCTGACGCCTGGTCCGCCCGTCAACGCCGACATCTCTACGCCGTGGCTGAATACAATTGCACCCTCCAATACGTCCCTGGGAAAATGAATCCCGTTGCCGATGCCCTGTCAAGAAACACGTTGGCTGCCGTTCAACTGGGATTGGATTACAACGCCCTGGCTGAAGCCCAACGACAGGATCCAGAGTATCAAGCTTGTAGGACATCCTGCACGTCCCTCCGTTGGGAAGATTTTCCCCTCGAAGACTCCAACACCACCCTCCTCTGTGACGTCAGTACTGGTAGACCGCGACCTTGGATTCCTGCTCCCATGCGCCGACAGGTGTTTGATTTCATTCACGGCCTTTCACATCCCTCGTGCCGTTCTATTGCACAGCTGCTGAAGGCAAAGTTCATTTGGCACGGCATTTCTAAGGATGCTAAGGATTGGGTCCGCGCCTGTACTTCTTGCCAAACTTCCAAAGTACATCGACACACGGATTCAGGAGTGGGCACCTTTCCTCAACCTCAGCGTCGTTTCGCACACATTCACGTCGACGTTGTAGGCCCCCTACCCACATCACAAGGACATCGTTACCTGTTTACCGTCATCGACCGCTCCACTCGTTGGACTGTAGCCATTCCCATGGAAACTGCAACGTCCGCCTCATGTACATCTGCCTTACTCTCTGGATGGATTTCAAGATTCGGTATCCCTGAGCATATTACTTCTGACAGGGGAACCACTTTCACCTCTCAATTGTGGACGTCACTAGCGAATCTCCTGGGTATCACCCTACATCAGACAACAGCCTACAACCCTGCTGCCAATGGAATGGTTGAACGTTTTCATCGCACCCTCAAAGCAGCTTTGATGTCCCGCTGCAAGGATTGCAACTGGTTTACTCAACTTCCCTGGGTCCTCCTGGGACTAAG
>NC_090726.1:127405419-127410419 GCF_036898095.1 Palaemon carinicauda | reverse complement strand
ATGAAAGATCTGCTCTAATGTTGTTACTGTTCTTAAAATATTTTATTGTAATTGTTCATTACTGCTCCTATGGTTTATTTATTTCCTTATTTCCTTTCCTCACTGGGCAATTTTCCTTGTTGGAACCCTTGAGCTTAATTAAAGCATCCTTCCTTTCCAGCTAATGTTTTAGCTTAATAATAATAATAATAATAATAATGATGATAATAATAATAATAATAATCGTAATAATAATAATAATAATAATAATAATAATAATAATAATAATAATAATAATAATAATCGGCAAGGTGTACCGCTTAATAATAATAATAATCCTAATAATAACAGCATTAATAATAACAACAACAAAAACAACAACAACAACAACAATAATAATAATAATAATAATAATAATAATAATTTCTCTTATTGCATGTGATTTTACACATGGCCGTTATCTTCACTCTAAAGAACAAAAGATAAGTCCTATCATATATCATTATTATTATTATTATTATTATTATTATTATATTATTATTATTATATACATGTATGTATATATATATATGTATATACAGTATATATATATATATATATATATATATATATATATATGTATATACATTTTTTTTGGCGTTCCTCGTACGAATGAGAGATAACGAGTTCGTATCTGTGCGTATGATGTGGAGCGCGTAATTGCAAAATCAAATTTCAACAACAGATGTTGATTTACAATGAATCCTTATTTTTGTTTTGGGAAAAAATGTAATATAATCCTACTAATACTACTACTACTACTACTACTACTACTACTACTACTATTACTACTACTACTACTAATAATAATAATGATAATAATAACAACAATAATAATAGAATTAGTTTTAATAATAATAATAATAATAATAATAACAGTAGTAGTTTTAATAATAATAATGATAATAATAATAATAAAAATAATAATAATAATAACATCACTAAATAATAATGATAATTTTAATTATAATTTTAATGACAACAACGATAAAGTAATACAAACTGATAAAAAGTAATGCAAAATGAATTCTAACAACAATGAAAAAAAAAACATAATTTATAAATACCTTCCAAATGATTTGAGAGAGATAAGCGCGCAGATTTTATACTAAAATTAATAAGTACCCATCAATAAGGTAACTAAATAGCCAATCATCCTAATAAGGAAGAGAATAATCCTACACCAATCAACAAGGAAACAAAAGAGGCGCAGCGCACCAATCTACATAATGAGATGGAAGGCAAAATAGTATGTACAAAGACACGGACATGTTATATACATGCATGTCACGAAAGCGGAAATGAAATGGCTAGAGGACGAGAAGTAACACGCCAAGGCACCAATCATCCGCTGAGATACTACCGCTAGAGAGTTATGGGGTATTTGACTGGCCAGACAGTACTACATTGGATCCTTCTCTCTCGTTACGGTTCATTTTCCCTTTGTCTACATATAAACCAAATACTCTGGCCTATTCTTTACATATTATATTCTGTCCTCATACACCTGACAACACTAAGCTTACCAAAAAAATCATCTTCTTTCAAGGGGTTAACTACTGTACTATAATTGTTCAGGGCCACTTTCCTCTTGGTAAGGGTAAAAGAAACTCTTTAGATTTGGTAAGCAGCTCTTCTAGGAGAAGGACACTCCAAAATCAAACCATTATTCTCTAGTCTTGGTAAGTGTCATAGCCTCTGTACCATGGGCTTTCACTGTCTTTGGGGTAGTGTTCTCTTGCTTGAGGGTACAATTGGGCACACTATTTTATCTTTCTTCTCTTCCTCTTGTTTTTTTTAAAGTGTTTATAGTTTATATATGAAAGGTTTTTTTTTTAATGTTGTTACGGTTCTGAAAATATTTTTAATTGTTAATTACTTCTCTCATAGCTTCCTTATTTCCTTTCCTCACTGGGCAATTTTCTCTGTTGCAGCCCTCGGGCTTATAGCATCCTGCTTTTGAACCATGGATTGTAGCTTGGCAAATAATAATAATAATCATAATAATAATATTAATAATAATAATAATAATAATAATAATGAGATGAAAACCTAAATATCATGTACAAAAACACGGACATGTTATGGACATGCACGTCACGACACGGAGAGAAGTAACATAACGGTGTACATTATCACTTCTTCTCTTTCATTTCTCTCTGACTTCTTTATCAAGGCATTTACCTAGTTTTCTGTTTCGAATAATAATATTGAAGTATGACACTCTAAATTACAAATTATGCTTAATGGTTTGTACTGTTTACAGATTTAAATTATCTTTATATATATATATATATATATATATATATATATATATATATATATATATATATATATATATATATATGCTTTACTGCCACAAGGATCACGTGACTTGGTATACGCAAAAGCCAGTAGGAAATAATAAAAAGCTTTAGTACCAAGCGCTTTCGTGCATTTTAATACACTTCTTCAAGGTACAATAAAAAGTGAGACATAGTTGAAGGACGTCAATAAGTAAAATAGGTAAAATACTTATTGACGTCCTTCAACTATGTCTCACTTTTTATTGTACCCTGAAGAAGTGTATTAAAATGCACGAAAGCGCTTGGTACTAAAGCTTTTTATTATTTCCTACTGGCTTTTGCGTATATATATATATATGTGTGTGTGTGTGTGTGTGTGTGTGTGTGTGTGTGTATATGCATGTATATATATATATATACATATATATGCAAATATACATACATACATATATATATATATATATGAATTATATATATATATATATATATATATATATATATGTATGTATGTATGTATGTACATATATGATTATATATATATATGCATATATATATATATATATATATATATATATATATATTTATATATGAGAGAGAGAGAGAGAGAGAGAGAGAGAGAGAGAGAGAGAGAGAGAGAGAGAGAGAGAGTCTAATGGAATTGTCTGGAGACAATGCAACCATCACATTCACACAATTGCGAAAACGGACAAAGGAACCCCAGAATTAGAATTGAAAGAATATTCATAAAAATTCATGAAAATAGCAGAAATGAAGAGGAAATATGAAACAACGAAAAAAATATCTAAATTCGAAATTAAATATCTAGACAAGATGAAAAGGGTCATAGTGTAATGCGAGTTATAAAATTCTATGGAAATACAGGGAAGGAAAAAGAGAAAAAAAAAAAAAAAAAAAAAAAAACGAAAACAGATGTGTGAAGCAAATATCCACAAAAGAAAATGAAACTTGGAACATTCTGCTTGAAATAAAAAAATATATATTTAAAATAAAAATGTAAGAAGATGAAATACAAGAATAGTAAGGAAATATGACAAAAAAGAAAAATTAAAGGAACAGAAGAATAGAAGAAGAGAAAATAGTAAAATACATAACACAAAACAAGTGAGCAAGTCCTGAACGCGGACATGGTCCTCGTAGAGGACATACCTCCGCACGTGACCTTGACCTTCAGGTGACCTTGACCTTCACGTGACCTTGACCTTCACGTGACCTTGACCTTCAAGTGACCTGCTTGACTTTTGACCTTCAAGTGATCTTTGTTCATTTGCCACTGATACTTAATATGACATTGATATAATGCACCAATATGACCTTGACCTTTGACCTTTATAAATTTGAACATCACCCATGGGTTGCGCCTGGACTAGGACTTCCCTGTTGGCTTATGCAAAAGTCAGTGCTTTATTTCTGTCTCTTGATATGGCCACTTATGTCATAGTGACACCAGTGACCCCTGTGACCTTGACCTTGGGGTGACCTTGACCAAAATTTAATCAGTTCTTCCATACACATTGGGGAACTACTTGGCCAAGTTTGAAGTGATTCCGTGTAGAAATGTGGCCTCTACGTTGTCCACAGACAGACAGACAAACAGAGAAACAAACAAACAAACAAACAAACAAACAAACAAACAAACAAACAAACCGAACCGAAAACATAACCTCCTGGCGGAGGTAAAAAAGGTAATGGGGAAATCAGAACATGAGATAGATATTACAAATAAATACTCAAATGAATAAATAAATACTCAAATAAATACTCAAATTAATAAATAAACACTCAAATAAATACTCAAGTAAATACACAAAATAAAACTGATGGTAATGTCGTGCTATCAAACACAAATGGAAACCAAAACAGAAATAAGTACTAAAATTAAAGAAATTTATCATGAAATTTGTAAACTAAAAATAGTAATTTATATTGAGTGATTAATCCTATTGATAAATAACGAACTTCTTTCAATATATATGTATGCAAGTCCATATTATTATTATTTTTATCATTACTCTGTGCACACTGACATTGTGATTGTGTTTCACGGCAAAGATATACTTTGTACTTATTATCTGTACTTTTATAATATGTAGTGATATATTAAAGAAGAATTGTGAATGATATGGTCTACATCAACTTCCTCATGAAAATATGTTCCTTTCCCGATAGTGGCGGATTATAGCAATGAAGAGAAAAAGATAATAAGAAAAACAGAAAAAGTTAATTGCAAAATTAACGCCCCTGAGGTAGAAATTAATTCCAATATTACAAAAAATAAAGACAATCGCACTGAACTTGAAAAAAAAATCTAACAATATTATTATTATTATTATTATCATTATTATTATTATTATTATTACTAGCTATTCTACAACCCTATTTGGAAAGGTAGGATGCTAGAAGCCCAAGTACTCCAACACGGAAAAATGGCCCAGTGAGGAAATGGAATAAGGAAATAAATAATCGATATGAGAAATAATGAACAAAATAAAACATTTTAAAAATAGTAACAACATAAAAAAAGAAATAAAACACGAGGGAAACAAATATAATAAAAATGATATCAAAGAAAGAAGAAATTAGTCTAGAAAGAGAACAAAAGACAATCGGAGAACAAAGAAAATACGAATGATTGTTCGGTGAAGCAAAAGATTAAATATCTCAGAAGGGAGGATGGAA
>NC_090726.1:127395419-127400419 GCF_036898095.1 Palaemon carinicauda | reverse complement strand
GTGGCTGACTCCACCTCTTCGAACCGTTTGACAAGCAGGGTCGACAACCGGGTTTGACGAACCGTTCGACCGTGCAAACCCGGCTTTATATTAAAACGATGATGATGGGATGTAAGCAATGGAATGAGAGCACCATGTTGATCGTGGCAGGAGTCCGAAGCTAAGTAGTGGCGCCGCAAAGCAAACGTCGTTCCCAAACCCGAATCCTCTTCGGTCCTGGATAATTTTTTTTTCCCCCTCTTTTTTCCCAGCGATCCCGAAGAAGGGAATATCGACCAACGTTAAAATAGCCTCGTTAAGGTAATGCTACGGCCATGGAATGGTTTGCCTCGAACCCGTTTAATCGGGTAAAAACATTTTATAATAGTGATGTCCTTCAATACGATTTTTGACATTTGTGGGTATCGAACCTTTTTATCGGGCAAAAACACAGGTGGCCTTCGAACCCTTTTACCAGGCAAAAACACTAGTGAGCTTCGAACATTTTTATTGGGCAAAATCACTAGTGACCTTCGAGCCATTTTATCGGGCAAAAAACACTTTATTACTAGTAGTGATGCCCTTCGATAAGATATTTGACTTTTTTTTGTTTTTTTTGAGCGGTTACCCAGAGGATAGGCCTCATAATGGCCTAACATTTTGAAAACCATAAAGAAAATATACTGGGTCACGCAGACTCTTCCATAATTTATTGCCTTCGCCAGAATCGAAGATTTTGCGAAGGGTATGTATTCACCCCTGTCTGTCTGTTAGTTAATTTATTTGTTTGTGAGCAGCTTTACACAAACACTACAGTACCGATTTTGACCAAACCTGGTAGTCATATTGGGTATGACCGAAGGATGAATCTAACATTTTAGATAAAGTACATCAAAGTACAAATACTCAGCAATAATTTGAAATAACCGCAATGTTAAGTATATGGCAAATATTTTGTTAGTTTTATTAATTTTTGTGAACTACTTTTCGCAAAAACTACTCAACCAATTTCAACGAAAAATGGTTGACAGGTGGGATATGACCCAAGGACAATTTGATTAGATTTTGAATAAAATACTTTGAGGTACAAATACGCATTGGAGTTAAGAGCAAAATAAGACTGCTTGGCCTGGCGAAGGCATGCTCTCTACCTGAGTGCCCCTCTGGTTCTTTTATGAAGTCTTTTATTTCACTGAGATCGACATTTCCTGTACATATTTCCTAAAGTATATAAAAGACCAATTAACTTTCGAGGCAACGAAAGACCCATGTTGGGCCCCATTGAGAAGCAACGACGCATTCTGCATACTTTTTTTTTTTTTTTTTTTTTTAAATATCAGCAAACTGCCTTAATGGAGAGCATCACCATCATCATCTTCTCCTACGCCTATTGACGCAAAGGGCCTCAGAGAATTCATTGGCTAAATTCATCAAAGGATAGACAGTTCCTTGTGATGCGCAGTGCATATCTAACCAAGGCAAGTGACCCTTGCAAGTCCATACTAATTCCAGTTGGATCAACTCCCAGGCATCAGGAGTAAAAGCCGAAAAGACATCTTCTCCACCACCTTAAACCCAATCCGTCACCCTGCTTCCAGTGACTTCATCGAGATTTAGGAGGGCATTTCCTCCACACCCAAAGTTATAAATATAAACGTAAAAGCTGAAGAATTCTTTATAATAAATTTTTTAATGAAATTATCACGAAATTTTTTAATGAAATTATCACGAAATAAAGCTATAATAATAATGGTGTGGAACAATAGTTGGAGGTAATAAAGAAAAATTAATTGTGCTATAAGTAATGCCAACATTAATTAAACAAGGATAATGCATTCGACACGTAAAGGCGTAAAATCATATATTTCGGATCTGTAATAAAAATAATATCAAAGTATAATACTGTGAGGAACTTTATAAATGAAAGAAGATTATGGTTTCTATAATAGGTATAAAATATGAAACGATGCAGGATTAAAATGTACGTTTGTTTGAAAAGCCAAAGTTGCAGGAGCCTATTGGAAACGTCCCGGACTAGCAATCTTTTGGACGGGAATTCGAGACACGCTCAAGCTCGATAGTTTCTAGTAGTGTGTGCGCCCAACCTCACTATCCTTGTGAGCTAGGGATGAGAGGCTTTAGGGAGCATATAAGTATACCTGCTGAATCCTTAGCAGTCACTGTGGTGGCCGGTTGGTAACGTTCTTGCCTGGTGATCGCCAGACTGGAGTTCCAAGTCCCTCTCAAATTCGTTAGTTTCTTTGGTCGCTGTAACCTCACAATCCTTGTGAGCTATGGATTGCGGGTTTAGGGAACCCTATAGGTCTATCTGCTGTGTCATCATCAGCCATTGCCTGGCCCTCTTTGGTCCTAGCTTGTGTGGAGAGGGAGCTTGGGCGCTGAACACATATGGTCAGTCTGCAGGGCATTATCCTATTCGATAGGGCAATGTCACTGATCCTTGCCCCTGCCATTCATGATCGGCCTTTAAACCTTTAAACTCCCTGACCTTAGCTTGATGTTTATATGGTCAGATTCCAAGATATTGTCCAAGCCCTTACCATTGCAGTTCATGAGCGACCTTTCTACTTAATACAGGGAAATGGAAACTGGGAATATACAGGATAATTAGGAACACGATAATCATCAATAGAAATGAACAAGAGACCAAACAGCTATATACATTAGCGTATGCAAATGCCATCTACTCACCAACGAACGAGCATACCTAATTGAAAGGTAACTAGAAACCTAGCTGGCACTTAACAGAGAAATCAATATCCCTTTGTTATTCGACAATTTATCACACCATTAAAGGTTTAAAGGCCGTTCATGAATGGCAGAGGCAAGGGACAGTGACATTGCCCTATTAAGAAGGATAATGCCCTAGAGACTGACCATATATATATATATATATATATATATATATATATATATATATATATATATATATATATATATATATATATATATATATATATATATATATATAATCAGCGCCCAAGCCCCACTCCACCGAAACTAGGACCGAGGAGGGTCATGAAATGGCTGCGAATGACTCAGCAGATAGACATATAGGCTCCCCCAAACTGCTCACCCCCATTCCTTAGCTCACAAGGACGGTGGGGTTGCAGCTACCAAAGGAACTAAAGAGTCTGAGCAGGACTTGAACCCTAGTCTGGCCATCACCAGGCGAGGACGTTACCAATAGGCCATCCCAACCCTGGAACTAAATCATTTATGCAATATAAGAGCTTGCAACCGGAAATGAATCTAGCGATCTAGATCTAGAAGGATATTGGTTTGGTTTATGCACAGCACGGATAGAAAAATGACGAAAAATAAACAATAACATAAAAACGGGATGACGTCTGGCGGAGAAATCGGATATTGCTTTGATATTGGCAATGCAGAACTTCGGCAACTGGATGCGGAAAAATAACAGATACTTTTCCACTACAGGGGAAGCTAACTATATTCTTACTTAAATGGTTTATACAAAAAGGATATTTTGTTAATTGGCTTAAACAAAAAGGATACTTTACTAACTGTATTCTTACTTAAATGGCATAAATAAAAAGGATGCTTTGCTAACTGTATTCTTACTTAAATGGCTTAAACAAAAAGGATACTTTGCTAACTGTATTCTTAATTGAATGGCTTAAATAAAAAGGATGCTTTGCTAACTGTATTCTTACTTAAATGGCTTAAACAAAAAGGATACTTTGCCAACTGTATTCTTACTTAAATGGCTTAAACAAAAAGGATACTTTACTCACTGTATTCTTGATTAAGTGGCATAAATAAAAAGTATGCTTTGCTAACTGTATTCTTAAATAAATGGCTTAAATAAAAAGGATGCTTTGCTAACTGTATTCTTACTTAAATGGCTTAAACAAAAAGGATACTTTGCTAACTGTATTCTTAAATAAACGGCTTAAATAAAAATAATGCTTTGCTAACTGTATTCTTGAATAAATGGCTTAAATAAAAAGGATGCTTTGCTAACTGTATTCTTAAATAAATGGCTTAAATAAAAAGGATGCTTTGCTAACTGTATTCTTAAATAAATGGCTTAAATAAAAAGGATGCTTTGCTAACTGTATTCTTAAATAAATGGCTTGAATAAAAAGGATGCTTTGCTAACTGTATTCTTACTTAAATGGCATAAATAAAAAGGATGCTTTGCTAACTGTATTCTTAAATAAATGGCTTAAATAAAAAGGATGCTTTGCTAACTGTATTCTTACTTAAATGGCATAAATAAAAAGGATGCTTTGCTAACTGTATTTTTACTTAAATGGTATAAGTAAAATGGATGCTTTGCTAACTGTATTTTTACTTAAATGGCATAAGTAAAATGGATGCTTTGCTAACTGTATTCTTAATTAAATGGCTTAAATAAAAAGGATGCTTTACCAACTATATTCTTACTTAAATGGCTTAAACAAAAAGGATTGCTAACTGTATTCTTACTCAAATGGCATAAGTAAAATGGATGCTTTGCTAACTGTATTCTTAATTATATGGCTTAAATAAAAAGGATGCTTTACCAACTATATTTTTACTTAAATGACTTAAACAAAAAGGATACTTTGCTAACTGTATTCTTACTTGAATGGCATTAATAAAAAGAATGCTTTGCTATCTGTATTCTTAATTAAATGGCTTAAATAAAAAGGATGCTTTACTAACTGTATTCTTAATTAAATGGCATAAATAAAAAGGATGCTTTGCTAACTGTATTCTTACTTAAATGGCATAAATAAAAAGGATGCTTTACTAACTGTTAATTAAATGGCTTAAATAAAAAGGATGCTTTGCTAACTGTATTCTTACTTAAATGGCATAAATAAAAAGGATGCTTTGCTAACTGTATTCTTGCTTAAATGGCTTAAACAAAAAGGATACTTTGCTAACTGTATTCGTACTTAAATGGCTTAAACAAAAAGGATACTTTGCTAACTGTATTCTTACTTAAATGACTTAAATACAATTACTGTACTTACTATATTGTATCC
>NC_090726.1:127390419-127392919 GCF_036898095.1 Palaemon carinicauda | reverse complement strand
CATTTCAGTATTCCTTATATTTGGCCTAAAATTATGAAGAGTTTGATAAAAAATTCCTTTTGATAAATGAAAAGAACAAGAATATCATATCTAATAAATACTGATGTTAGTAAAGGATAACTACAACGCAAACAACAGCACAAAATACAACCGTTTACATTTGAAGGTTTAAAAGCCGCTCATGACGTCTCCCTTTTTCAAAGTAAAGTGTAGTGAATTACATTTACATTCGCTTACGGAATGCCAACGCAAGAGCCCGTGTCTTGTATAAGGCAAGGCAATCTTTACAGACAGACAGACAGCTCATGAATGGCAGGGGCAAGGGACAGTGACATTGCCCTACAGACTGACCATACATTAAATGATCAGCACCCAAGCCCCCTCTCCACCCAAGCTAGGACCAGGGAGGGCCAGGCAATGGCTGCTGATGACTCAGCAGGTAGACCTACAAACTCCCCAAAATCCCCCAGCCTTAGCTCACAAGGATTGTAGGGTTCCAGACACTAAAGGAACTAACAAGTCTGAACAGGACTCGAACCCCTATCTGGCAAACACTAGGCAGAGACGTTATCAATCCAGCCACAACAACCCTGAAAGACAAAAGCCTCAGACATATTCCTATTCATGCCTGGAGTTTGAACAGTTTTCATCACCGGGATAGCCATTGCTGATTGGTGATGGTGGGAGGCTTTTGTCTGATCGCTCACAGCAAACCAACCTAGTATAGGTGGTCCTGACTAGTAGACCTTTACTAAATAGTCAATAATAATAATAATAATAATAATAATAATAATAATAATAATAATTTTAAGAATAATAATAATAATAATTCTAAGAATAATAATTTTAGAATAATAATATCATTATTATTATTATTACTATCCAAGCTACAACCCTAGTTGGAAAAGCAAGATGCTATAAGCCCAGGGGCTCCAACAGGGAAAAATAGCTCAGTGAGGAAAGGAAATAATGAAATAAATAAATGAAGAGAACAAATTAACAATAAATCATTCTAAAATAAGAAACTACGTCAAAACAGACATGTCATATAATAAACTATCAACAACATCAAAAACAAATATGTCATAAATAAACTATAAAAAGACTATGTCTGCCTGGTCAACAAAAAAGCATTTGCTCCAACTTTGAACTTTTGAAGTTCTACTGATTCAACCACCCGATTAGGAAGATCATTCCACAACTTGGTCACAGCTGGAATAAAACTTCTAGAGTACTGCGTAGTATTGAGCCTCGTGATGGAGAAGGCCTGGCTATTAGAATTAACTGCCTGCCTAGTATTACGAACAGGATAGAATTGTCCAGGGAGATCTGAATGTAAAGGATGGTCAGAGTTGTGAAAAATCTTATGCAACATACATAATGAACTAATTGAACGACGGTGCCAGAGATTAATATCTAGATCAGGAATAAGAAATTTAATAGACCGTAAGTCTATAATATTAATGATAATATTAATATTATTAATAATAATAATAAATAAGAATATATATACATATATAAGCATGACAATAACTATATAGTAATAAATCCTTCCGTATTACGTCGAAAAAGTAGGATACTGCTATATTGATCTGTACAATCTGTACACAAATCACAACATAAGAATAAGCCTCAAGAAATATGTAAAATTTAGTATTCATTCGGGAATTTAGATATAAGATATGCCACGATAAAAATGAGAGAGAGAGAGAGAGAGAGAGAGAGAGAGAGAGAGAGAGAGAGGAGAGAGAGAGAGAGAGAGAGAGAGAGAGAGAGAATCTAATTTTCTCGGGGAAGGGGCCACCGCCCCCCCCCCCAAAAAAAAAAATCTGACCTCTTGATCATGCCATTCCCTTTATAAATAAGAGAAAACATGCAAGGCCTTCATTTTAGCCAATATATATATATATATATATATATATATATATATATATATATATGTATATATATATATACATATATATATAATTAAAGAAAAAAATCAATAGAAAGAATTATTGTGAATAAGAATCGGTCATAGAGTATTCTTCTATTGTTGTTATTATTCTTTTTAATTTCTTCTTATATATATATATATATATATATATATATATATATATATATATATAATTAAAGAAAAAAATCAATAGAAAGAATTATTGTGAATAAGAATCGGTCATAGAGTATTCTTTTATTGTTGTTATTATTCTTTTTAATTTTTTCTTATTTATATTTTAAATTTTCTTTAATTCAATTTTTTAAAATTTTTTATCATTACTTTTTTATTCTTCATTTTTTTATCTTTTAAAATGTTTAAATGTTATTCCTTTTTTTATTTTATTTTTTCTATTATTAATTTAATCACCTATTTTTTTCATTTTTACTTGTTTTATTTTTATTCATTTAATCCCCTTTTAGTTCTTATTTTTATTCGTTGTATTTCTATTAATTTCATCCCCTTTTATTTTCTATTTTTATTCGTTCAATTCTTATTCATTTAATGATCTTTTATTTTTTCTAT
>NC_090726.1:127367919-127382919 GCF_036898095.1 Palaemon carinicauda | reverse complement strand
ATAAAATTAAAACATAAAAAAAAAGAAGAACAAAAAGCGTTGTTAGTCAGTGGAAATTCACATTACAATTCTATCATACGAATGTAGAAAACAGCAAAATGTATAAAAAAAGAAACATGGCGAAATAAATTTAATTCATAAAATTATTCCCAATTCAAGAGAAAAGAATGTTACAACCAACGAGAACTTCATTCCACACAGTCAATAGAATAGCCAAGTTATAGTTGATTGATCAACCCAATTCATAAAGATTCTGGCTCTGATCAATTTATTGGTGTTAATAAAATTATCTTCAACTGTTATAATAAACATTTTAACAGCTTGGGTAAGGTTTCCAAATTGAATTGTTTTTATGGAAAAACAATATTATTTGTTAATAATAAAAAGAAAAAAAAATAGAAACCGCAGCCCCGCACTTAAGTCCAATATCATTCGTATGCGAGCTTTTCCTTTGTAAATCAACCAGAGTACTACTTCATTTCAATATTTGACGCTATTCTCTTTTTCCTCTATATTTTAGGGTTGTTGTGGCCTGACTGGTAACGTCTCTGCCTGGTGATTGCCAGTCGGGGATTCGCATCCCGCTCAGTCTCGATAGTGCCATTAGTGTTTGCAACCTTACCATCCTTGTGAGCTAAGGTTGGGGGTTTGCGGGACCCTATAGGTCTATCTGCTGAGTCATCAGCAGTCATTGCCTGGCCCTCCTTAGTCCTAGCTTGGATGGAGAGGGGGCTTGGGCGTCTGATCATATGGCTATATGGTCAGTCTCTATGGCATTGTCCTGCTTGATAGGGCAATGTCACTGTCCCTTGCCTCTGCCATTCATGAGCGGCCTTTAAACCTTTAAAATAGCGGGATTTTGTAAAAATTGCAATTCTCATACACAGAATCTTCACAGGCTGAATATCCCCAAACTTCCAGAAGTTTTCAGAATTTTGAAGTTTCCTCGCAGTTAGGATACGGTACCTGTAAACTCTATTCTTTGATAGGACATAATACTTTAGAATAATTCTTAAGAAAATAATTTCCTTGAAAAACCCAATTCATGGGGTTGCGGCCCATTGGTGACGTCTCTACCTGCTAATCGCCAGACTGAGGTGTGAGTCCCGCTCAAACTCGTTAGTTTCTTTAGCATCTGCAACCTCACCAAACTTGTGAGCTAAGGATGGGAGGTATGGGGGAGCCTTAGGTCTATTCTGAATCAGCAGCAGCCATTGCCTGACCCTCCCTGGTCGAGCTTGGGCGCTGATCGTATGTATATACGGTTAGTCTCTATTGCATTGTCCTGCTTGCCTCTACCATTCATGAACTGCCTTTAAACCTTTAAAACTTTTAAATGTTAAATAAACGATCCTTCTGAAGCTGTCAAACGCAAGGACCGTTATGCTCCTGATTGATTGATTGATTTGAGGTTTTCTGGCATCCTGACACCTAAGGTCATTGACGCCAATTATGCTCCTGAACTTCTCCTAATTGGCGTAAAGACAAGACTAACTTGTTAACGATTAGATAGGTTCCACGAAATAACTTTACCCTCAAAGGGCAGAAGACAAACCAGGTAATGTAAGTTTGAAAGGTTCGAAATATTTCTAATTATTATTATTGTCATCATCATCATTATTATTATTATTATTATTATTATTATTATTATTATTATTATTATTATTATCTAAGCTACAACCCTAGTTGGAAAAGCAGGATGCTATAAGCCCAGAGGCTCCAACTGGGAAAATAGCCCAGTGATGAAAGGAAAGAAGGAAAATAGAATATTTTAAGAAGAGTAACATTAAAATAAATATCTCCTATATAAACTATAAAAAACTTTAACTTAACGAGAAGAAGAAAAATAAGATAAATAGTGTGCTCAAGTGTACCCTCAAGCAAGAGAACTCTAACCCAAGACAGTGTAAGACAATGGTACAGAGGCTATGGCACTAATCAAGACTAGAGAAAAATGGTTTGATTTTGGAGTGTTCCCTCTCCTAGAAGAGCCGCTTACCATAGCTAAAGAGGCGCTCTACAGTATTAAGTCAAAACAAGCCAATATTCACTTATTTTACCCTAATGTTGACTGAAAATAGTCCTGATTCAGTTAACAGTAATTGATAGACTATGTAAGGACAATGTTAAGTAAAGCTTACTATAATTAATGAGTACCTAAACAGATACATCAAATACTGCTGTGCAAAACATGTCTTGGGTTAAAATTCACTTGCTTGAGGGTACACTCGGTCACACTATTCTATCCTGTTTCTCTTCCTCTTGTTTTGTTAAAGTTTTTATAGTTTACATAGGAGATATTTATTTTAATCTTATTGTTCTTAAAGTATTTTATTTTTCCTTGTTTCCTTCCCTCGCTGGGCTATTTTCCCTATAATGGCCCCTAGATTATAGCATCCTTCTTTTCTAACTAGGTTGTATCTTAATAATAATAATAATAATAATAATAATAATAATAATAATAATAATAATAATGACTAAAACAAAGTAAAGTAGCATTTTTATAAAAACATTATTGATTCCAGTACTTCATTCTTTCCAGGAATTTTCTCCTACAAAGGCAACAGCCTATATTAGGCCTAAGAAAACTCGTAAAATAAGGATTTGGGAAAGATATGACCCTGCCACACGGGTCACTTTGACCATTTCTCTGCCCTTGCATGGACGTGATTGAAATTTTTAATAAATTATGTCTATGGACATAATGGTCTTATATATCCCTAATATATGGTCTTATGGTCTTATCCCTAATGCCATAGTTTTAGAAAATTTAAGACCATATTTCGTGAAAATTAATACCATAGCCCTCCTATTCTTGAGAATCAAGTTTTTAAATATTTATTCATACTAATTTATAATTTAAAACACTGAACTCATATCCACTTTTATTACCAGTCGTTTGTAAAAACTTAAATTCACTCTCCATAAGCTAGATTACTTCTAAATTACCGCCCACTGAGAAGTGGTTCTTCCTTCTAAATTACATCAGAGAGAGAGAGGAGAGAGAGAGAGAGAGAGAGAGAGAGAGAGAGAGAGAGAGATCTAGTTACAGATATTAAAGGAATTCTGGTTTAAAGTAGATGTCTATCATTACTTGGATAGGTGTGACAGATCGTGCATGCCCCGATAATAAGCTGAATATATATATATATATATATATATATATAATATATATATATATATATCATTTATATATATATATATATATATATATATATATACTATATATATATATATATATATATATATATATATATACATATATATATAATATATATATATATATATATATATATATATATATATATATATATATATATATATATATATATCGGTTTAGATACAATAAAATAACCAATAATTCCAAAATTGTTATTATTATTATTATTATTATTATTATTATTATTATTATTACATGCTAAGCTACAACCCTAGTTGGAAAAGCAGGATGCTATAAGCCCAAGGGCTCCAACAAGGAAAATAGTCGAGTGAGGAAATGAATTAAGAAAAAACTACAGGAGAAGTTTAAGAACTAATAATGACATTAAAATAAATCTTTCATATATAAACTATAGAAAACTTGAAAATAACAAGAGGATAAAATGAGTAGAATAACTGCTTTGTTTTCTTGACCTCTATAATGAATAAACAACGCTAAACAGCATGTTGGCATACATATTTTGATCCTCAAAATTAAGAGCTCTATCTAAGTATGGTCCTCCCATTATTTCAAATTTAAAATGATACAGAGTTAGTTAAGTTTCCTTGAATTCATAACTTTCCAGTACAATTAAGTTTTGTGTCAGTTCTGAAATTGTTCTAGAAATTGAAAACGTTAAGCTAATGACTTGCAAAGTCATTTGATAAAGAACTGAAGTTACCATAAACAGCAACGATTGTCATGGTACATATATTATTGTTACACGTATAAAATATTTTGAGTTCGATATCTTATTCCATATCATTATTATTACTAGCCAAGCTGCAATCCTAGTTGGAAAAGCAGGATGCTTTATACACAAGGATTACAACAAGTAGAAAACAGCCCAGCGAGGAAAGGAAATAAGGTCGGAAATAAGGTCGGAAATTATATATGAGAAGTAATGAATAAAAAAATATAAAATATGATAAGATCAGCAACAACTTTAAAATAGATCTGTCATACATAAACCACGAAGAGAGACTCATGGCAGTGACATTGCCCTAGCAAGCAGGACAATGCCCTAGAGACTGACCATATAAACATATGATCAGCGGCCAAACCCATTCACCACCGAAGCTAGGACCAAAGAGGGCCAGGCAATGGCTGTTGATGACTCAGCAGATAGACCTATAGGATCCCCCAAACCTCCCAAACCTTAGCTCACAAGGATGGTGAGATTGCAGCTACCAAAAAAACTAACGAGTTTGAGCAAGACTTGAACCCCAGACCGTCGTTCACCAGTCAGGGACGTTACCACATCTGCCACCACAACCGTAAGTGAAATGATGGGAAAGATTGTAAATGCAAGAATTGTGTTAAAACTAACTGCGTACCGAAAACTACATACAGGATGGAACACTCTTGGAAGGTCTGATGGCAAAGGATGGTTAGAATTATGAAAAAAATATCATGCAACACATGAAAAACTAACTGATATAAATGCAATTGAAAGCACTGCTTATTGTTATGGTGGCCTGATGGTAGCGTCCTTGCCTGGTGATTGCCAGACTGGGATTCGAGTCCCGCTCAAACTCTTTAGTTTCTTTAGTCGCTGCAACCTCACCATCCTTGTGAGCTAAGGGTGGGGTTTTTGGGGAGCCTATAGGTCTATATGCTGAGTCATTAGCAGCTACTGCCTGGTCCTCCTTGATCCTAGCTTGGGTGTAGACGGGGCTTGGGCGCTGATCATATGTAATACGGTCAGTCTCTAGGGAATTGTCATGCTTGATAGGGCAATATCACTGTCCCTTGCCTCTGTCATTCATGAGCGGCCTTTAAACATTTAAACCTACGGTGTCTCCCGTAAAACTAAAACTTTCAAGATCCAAGTGGAGTACTAAATGCCTTATACTTTGAAATAAATTGAAAAGCATGTTCAAAATGCCTTATACTTTAAAATAAATCTAAATACATGTTCAAAATGTCTTATACTTTAAAATAAATCTAAATACATGTTCAAAATGTCTTATACTTTAAAATAAATTAATATGCATGTTCAAAATGCCTTATACTTCGAAATGAATCTAAATACATATTGAAAATGCCTTATACTTTGAAATAAAACTAGATGCATGTTCAAAATGCCTTATACTTTGAAATAAATCTAAATACATGTTGAAAATGTCTTACACTTTAAAATAAATTTAAAGGCATGTTCAAAATGCCTTATACTTTGAAATAAATCTAAATACATGTTGAAAATGTCTTACACTTTAAAATAAATTTAAAGGCATGTTCAAAATGCCTTATACTTTGAAATGATTCTAAATACATGTTGAAAATGCATTATACTTTGAAATAAATCTAGATGCATGTTCAAAATGCCTTATACTTTCAAATGCTTCTAAATGCATGTTCAAAATCTGCGACAGGACCAAGCTCGAAAATATCTGATATTCCTCCGCGTTGGCAAGAGACAAACATAATCCAAACTATTGTTCAGAGATATTGAGGTTAAAATTTGAGAGCTAAAGCTCGTCTGTTTCAGAGAACTTGCTTGTTCGATAAGACTAAGATAGAGAGAGAGAGAGAGAGAGAGAGAGAGAGAGAGAGAGAGAGAGAGAGAGAGAGAGAGAGAGAGAGTTCAATTTTATTCCCAATAATCTTTCATATGCACTAATTTCTTTATAGAAATTTATTAAAGGATTTAGCAATAAACTGTCTACATTCAAGAAATGGAATCTATGCACAGAGAGAGAGAGAGAGAGAGAGAGAGAGAGAGAGAGAGAGAGAGAGAGAGAGAGAGAGAGAGAGAGAGGGGGTTAACTTTATCCCTAATAATTTTCCCTATGCACTAATTTCTTTATAGAAATTTATTAAAGGATTTAGCAATAAAATGTCTACATGCAATCTATGCAGAGAGAGAGAGAGAGAGAGAGAGAGAGAGAGAGAGAGAGAGAGAGAGAGAGAGAGAGAGAGAGAGAGAGAGTTCAAATTTATCCCCCAAAAATTTTCATATGAACTAATTTCTTTACAGAAATTTATTAAAGGATTTAGCAATAAACTGTCTACATTCGAGAAATGGAATCTTTGCAGAGAGAGAGAGAGAGAGAGAGAGAGAGAGAGAGAGAGAGAGAGGAGAGAGAGAGAGAGAGAGAGAGAGAGAGGGTTAACTCTATCCCAATAATTTTTCCTATGCACTAATTTCTTTACAGAAATTTATTAAAGGATTTAGCAATAAAATGTCTATATGCAATCTATGCAGAGAGAGAGAGAGAGAGAGAGAGAGAGAGAGAGAGAGAGAGAGAGAGAGAGAGAGAGAGAGAGGGTCAACTTTATCCCTACTAATTTTTCATATGCACTAATTTCTTTATAGAAATTTATTAAGGGATTTAGCAACCAAATGTCTGCATTCAAAAAGTGGAATCTATGCAGAGAGTAACACGATCTGCATAATGCAATGAGAGAGAGAGAGAGAGAGAGAGAGAGAGAGAGAGAGAGAGAGAGAGAGAGAGAGAGAGAGAGAGAGCTCTAATGATCCTTCTCACAGAACCATAAAACTGTGAACAAACAAACTTTCTTTCAATCAAGATTATACCCAATTTTCGTATATCATACAAACCAGTTTCTAAGGTGGGCGATTGAAACCAAACGCGACTCCAGCATCTGTGACATGCACAGGGTCAAAGTAGAAAAGAAAAGCAAGAAAATGTTCCACAGAGACTTAAAGGTTAAACAAACATGGATTCCTCTTGGTTTAGACACATATCCAGGCCTTTTGACATATTCAGAATGCCTGTCGAAGTTAGCAAGCCTTAAAGCTGTATTGGCAAGACCCTCTCTCCTCGTCTTGCACATTGAATTTCTTTTGCAAGTTTCTGACGCGCTCTATGAAAGAAAAAGAAGGAGAAATACCTCGCTTCGAAATAGAGCACCTTATCACATCCTTACTTCGCGGAGAGTAATCAAACGGATAGTGTAGGGAAAAAAGACAGAGGTGGTGGGCGGGGCTAAACAAAGGAACTCGCGGCGCAGTACTGGTGTGGCCAGGTGCACTTCCTCAGAACGAGGTGTAACAGGAGTTCCTGTGTCCAACTGTACATGGTATTCACGAATATTGTGCCCAGCTTCATCCGGCACTTCAAATGGGATTAATTATCACAAAATGAATAAATTTAATTAATTTATTAATTGTATAGAATTAAATAGTTTGTAGTAAAAATTAACTCGATTATAACTACTACCTAATAAATAATCAATTTACAAAAATAAGTCTTATGTCCAATTACTTATATATATGTATATATATATATATATATACACACAAATGTATATATATACATATATATATATATATATATATATATATATATATATATATATATATGTGTGTATGTAAATAATTATTTACAAGGAGGTTAGACACAGTTGAGAGAGAGAGAGAGAGAGAGAGAGAGAGAGAGAGAGAGAGAGAGAGAGAGAGAGTGAGAGAGAGAGAGAGAGAGAGAGAGAGAGAGAGGGGGGGATCAACACTAACGAATTTAATTATTAATAGAAACTTTCTTGTATTAATATCGACCTTCGTAAGGAAATCATCTTTAAACAAACGGACTTTAATCTTACTGAAAATATCAACGTTTATATAATTCCATTTCGAGTTTATTTCAAATTTGATTTTAAAACCAAATAATCTTAATAAATATTCAAATAAAAATAAAGCTTTATGAGAAGATGCATGTACCCGTGTTTATATAAAAATATTTATTGATATTTACTTGAAGTAAGCTATAATGTTCTGTTTATAACAAACCGTTAAGATTAAACAAGAAGAAAATCTTCAAAGACAAATGATATAATTATAATCATCATTATTATGAGAAAAATAAATAAACAAAACACACGAACTGTAGAAACTAAGTGGATCTATCAAAAAAAAAAAAAAAAAAAAAAAAAAAAAAAAAAAAAAAAAAAACACACCTTTGAACTTCTAAGGTTCCAGCGATTCAGGTACAAAACAATATCGACAACAACAGCAACAACAATAACAACAACAATAACAATAATAATCATAACAATAATAATATTAATGATAATAATAATAATAATAATAATAATAATAATAATAATAATATTGAAAAGAATCATGAATCGCAAATAAATCACCAATTGCCCCCAGAAGATTAAAATATTTCTGGTTGAATATCACCAGTAATAATTCAGTATTATAGCATGTTAATATTAGCCCCATTTACTGATTGAACGATGCACTTTTTCGATACGAAACTTTTGTTGATAACAGTAAATTTCTACGTTGCTAACATCATTTTTGCACGCTAGTGCAAGAATCACTTAAGGCTGCTGAGTTGTAAAGTAAGTTACTTTGAAAATTTCATAATGATATGTATAAAGTAATACAAATATTGACGTACAGTGTATGTGAAATTCGACATCACAGACTGCAACATAATAGGCAAAAGTCTTCAATTTAAATTGATGGTCTGAGTACTCAGTAAACTTCTTAATGATGTGTATAAAGTAATACATATATTTACATATAGTCTACTGATGTCTAAATGCCACTATCACAGACCGCAACATATCAGGCAAAAGTCATTAATGGTTCGAATAAAATCACTTCTTAAAAAAACTAAAACCAAAAACAACTTCCTCTTCATTATCCTCTTCCTCTTCCTCTTCTTCCTCCTTTTGCTTCTGTTCCTCAATTTCCTCTTTCTCCCATTACTCTTCTTCCTCCTCTTCATTTTCTCCTCCTCATTTTCCTCTTTCTCCTCCTGCTCCTCTTCCTCTTCTTCCTCATTTTGCTCCTCCTCTTCCTCTTCTTCTCCTCCTCATTTTCTCTTCCACTTCTTCCTCATATTCCTCTTCTCTCTTCTATCTCCTCCTGCTCCTCTTCCTCTTCTTCCCCATTTTCCTCCTCCTCCTCCTCCTCTACCTTCAATACCTGACGGTCGCACTCAAACACAGGCACCTCCACGTCGACACACCCTGACCGGGCCACTCACTACTCATTCCAGTCCGCCAGTGGCATGAGCAGAACTAAAACATAGTAACCCACTGACATATAAAGTGGACGGATTCAGGTGCTCCCGCGCAAAAGCAATATTCCAGATCACGTGTGCGTCATTCTTCTTATCTTCCTCTTTATGAAGTTTGTGTTATCGGTAGGATATGAATGATAGAAGGCTTACACACATACAAACAAACACACAATGCAGCGAAGCAGTCACCCAACGCGCACAGAAGTCAAGGTAACACTGGCGAAATTCGAACAACTGGCTTCCATGACCCACCTGTAGGTCTTGAAGGTGTACGAACAGTATGACAGAGAGAGAGAGAGAGAGAGAGAGAGAGAGAGAGAGAGAGAGAGAGAGAGAGAGAGAGAGGTCTTGAAAGTGTAGGAACAGTATGACATATATATATATATATATATATATACATATACATACATATATATACATATATATATATATATATATATATATATATATATATATATATATATAGAGAGAGAGAGAGAGAGAGAGAGAGAGAGAGAGAGAGACCAGTAGGTCTTGAAGGTGTACGAACAGTATGACACAGGCGAGAGAGAGAGAGAGAGAGAGAGAGAGAGAGAGAGAGAGAGAGAGAGAGAGAGAGAGAGAGAGAGAGTTTACTGACACGCAAGGTATATTAAGTTTTTATTGATCTATTTCTTTTTTAAACCGCACGAAAAGAGAGTAAAAAATAACGGGGTAAATTTCTTTAACCTATAGAAGTCTGTTGTATTTTTGCACAGCGATGTCAAATGGCAACTTTTTAAAACATTATATTTACTTTAAGGTTCAATTCGTAATTGAAGTTGATAGCCCAACAGCGCTCGGGTAAATCCCTAGACAGGAACAGCGTTCAAGAAGAATTTTTTTTTTTATAATAATTAGTTTTTTCGAATACTGTCATAAATTGAAATTATGAATAAAATAAAAATTAATTAGTATTAAAAACTGCTTTCATATGTATCCTGTACAATGCTGCCATCAAAAAATATTTATAAAAGCTTTAAAAGAAAATTCTTATAACAATTAGTTTTTGGATTACTGTCATAAATTGAAATTATAAATAAAATAAAAATTAATTAGTAATAGAAACTGCTTTCATATAATTCCTTTACAATGCTGCCATCAAATAATATTTAAAAAAGCATTAAAAGAAAATTCTTAAAAAATATGGTTTTTGGAATACAGTCAAGAATTGAAATTATGAATAAAATAAAAATTAATTAGCATTAAAAACGGCTTTCATATAATTCCTTTACAATACTGTCATGCAAATAGTATTTACAAAAGCATAAAAAAATTCTTATAAAAATAGTTTTTGGAATACTGTCAAGAATCGAAATTATGAATAAAATAAAAACTAGATAATGATAAAAACTGCCTTCACATAAGTCCATTACAATGCTGTCGTGCAAATAGCATTTGCAAAAGCATTACAAGAAAATTCTTATAACTATTGTTTTTGGAATACAGTCAAAAAGTAAAATTACGATTAAAATAAAAAAAACTAGATCACGATAAAAACTGCTCTCATACAGTATATTTCCTTTACAAAGCTGCCATCAAATTATATTTACAAAAGCATTAAATCAAACATTTTTATAACAATTAGTTTTTGGAATACTGTCATAAATTGAAATTACGAATGAAATTAAAAAATATAATTAATAAAACCTGCTTTTACACATTTACTGTACAATTGTGCAGTGCAAACAGTATTTACAAAAATCATTAAAAGAAAATTCTTATAACAATTAGTTTTTGGAATATTGTCATAAATTGAAATTACGATTAAAATAAAAACTAAATAACAAAATCACCTTTCAGATATTTCCTGTATAATGCTGCTATACACAAAAAAAAAAATACAAAAACATTAAGAAATTCTCTTGACAATTCTCAGAGGTTAACAAGTACGTATTTGATTTACAAGTGCGCAATGGATCAGAAGAACATCAGAATTCGTTAGTAGTGTCGCTTATGAGTGTTCATGCTTCCACATTGTTAGAATATGTAGAAGGCAACGCTTTTTTTACATGTACAAATCACGTACGCGTGCGCACACACAAACGCACATACACAGCAGAGGAAGGTAACAGATTGAGAAGTCAGTTTACGAAGCAGAGGCAATAAATAGTCAATAGATGATATTAAAGAGAAATATACGTAACAGTAATATTATTATTATTATTATCATTAATTGCAAAGCTACAACCCTAGTTAAAAAGGTAGAATGCTATAAACCCAGGGACTCCAACAGGGAAAATAGCCCATTAAGGAAAGGAAACAAGGAAAAATTAAATATTTTAAGAACAGTAATATTAGAATAAAAATCTCCTATATAAACTATAAAAACTTAACAAAACAATAGGAAGAGAAATGTGATAGAATACTGTGCCCAAGTCTACCCTCAAGCAAGACAACTCAAACCCAAGGCAGTGGAAACCCATGGTACAGAGGCTATGGCACTACTCAAGGCTAGAGAACTTGGAGTGTCCATTTTCACATGATAAATGAACTAGTCTACATCCATTCAAAGGACAAAGGTAAGTTATAAAAAAATAGCAATAAGAGGATTTTCATTTTACATTTCCTGATGGTTAATCATGTTAAACTAGTGTACGCGACCCGTCAAAAATGACGGCTAGGTATTTAGATAGATATGCACACACACAGATATTCAATCCTTCCCACCCCTTCCCCCTTCCTAACTACAACCCACTGGTTGGGCGTGACAGAAAAGATAAAAGATGTAATATATATATATATATATATATATATATAAAATAAAGAGCAAGTGTCCGGCTATATATATATATATATATATATATATATATATATATATATATATATATATATATATATATATTATATATATATATATATATATATATATATATATATATATATATATACATATATATATGACCAGTTTCTAGGGCAATGTCACTTGCCTCTGCCATTCATGAGCGGCCTTTAAACCTTTAAACTATTTCCAGTTGATATGTGATACATAAAAGATAACGATTGGACACGACAGACATCTTTATATCTACTGACGTGTTATTTGAATGAGCGTGAGGCGCCAACTCGAAATAGCATTGATGAACCCGAATTGATCAAATTTTTCTTGTGGGGTGGGAAAGAACTTCCTGTTATTTAATAAAATAAACTTCCTGTTATTTAATATAATGAACTTCCTGTTATTTAGTAAAATAAACTTCCTGTTATTTAATAAAATAAACTTTCTGTTATTTAATATAATGAACTTCCTGTTATTTAATAAAATAAACTTCCTGCTATTTAATAAAATAAACTTTGTTATCTAATATAGTGAACTTCCTCTTATTTAATAAAATAAACTTCCTGTTATTTAATATAATGAACTTCTTGTTATTTAATAAAATAAACTTTCTGTTATCTAATATAATGAAATTCCTGTTATTTGACAAAATAACCTTTCTGTTATTTAATAAAATAAACTTCCTGTTATTTAATATAATGAACCTCTTGTTATTTAATAAAATAAACTTCCTGTTATTTAGTAAAATAAACTCTCTGTTATTTAATATAATGAACTTCCTGTTATTTAATAAAATAAACTTCCTATTATTTCGTCAAATAAACTTCCTGTTATTTAGTAAAATAAACTTTCTGTTATTTAATATAATGAACTTCCTGTTATTTAATAAAATAAACTTCCTGTTATTTAGTAAAATGAACTTCCTGTTATTTAACAAAATAAACTTCCAGTTATCTAATAAAATAAACTTCCTATTATCTAATAAAATAAACTTCCTGTTATCTAAAAAATATACTTCCTGAATTCTAATACAATAGACTTCCAGTTATTTAATAAAATAAACGTCATGTTATTTCATGAAATAAACTTCTTGTTATTTAATAAAATAAACTTCATGTTATTTAATAAAATAAAACGGATTTAAATCTTGTTTTGATAAAGCCAATGGTTTATTATAAAATCTAGATGAAATAGGAAATATAAGCATTAATATCTGGGGAATATTTTTGTAGTTATTGGTTCGTAAAACCTAAATAGACGGAGGAAATACCTTACTGATAGAGAATAGTTTTGTTATAAGGGCGTTCAATCTCCTTACAAATAGTTTAAAATGAAATACAGACAACTGATACATCTTATGCATACATACAACTGCTTGTACGATTTACTAAACTACATAAGAAAAATTTATAGGAAATTCTCAGTATAAATATACTGTTCTCAGCCGTATTCCAGTAACATACAGGTGACCGTAATTTTTAACCTACTTTGTGAATATCTTTTACGGGTTGGTGACCGTAATATCACTCCTTTACGTCAATGGATCCGTTTTTAAAATGGTAAATGCCTGGCAACATTTATTCCCGGATTTTTACCGGTTTCTTTTTTTTCATGCAAATTTTTAACAGTGTAGTTATAAACCTTGTTCTACAATGTTAAACATTTGCATTGAAAAAATTGTAAATGTCTGGCAACATTTATCACAGGATTTTTACAGTTTTAAAAACAGATATATTGCCGTAAAGGAGTGATATTACGGTCATCAACCCGTAAAAGATAATAACAAAGGTAAAATTACGGTCGTCTGTACTTTAATGCAATACGGTTGAGAATCATATATTTTTACGGATATTTTCCAATTAAAGTTACGGTTTTTAAAAACAGTGTATATTGACGAGAGACCATATGAAATTAAACCGAGCAAACGTCGATCCCTGTCAGATACTGCGCTGAAGTTCAATCAATAAATGCATTATTCATAAATTCGTCTTCCTTCTGGGCCCCAAACCTTCATCTTAAGTATATTTGGGGTTTATAGGACCTTTGATAACTGTTGGGGGTTTAGCGTTATAGATTTCTGAATGTGAAAGAAAGCCATGTTTAAAGGGACTTTGGTTTTCTTTCATATCTAAATGACTGAAATTTCTAAATAAAAGAGAGATGAATTTGCAAAGTGTTTTAGAAATTGGTAAACATTCATAATACTACATTGCATGATTTTGCAAAATGTTTTAGGAATAATAAACCCATTACTTAAAAAAAATAAAATGGAGCTAATATTGGCTGTAGATTGTGACGGGCCGAGAGAAGGTTGTGACTCAAAGACAGAATGAAAGTAAATGAGTGAGTTTATTGTAGAACACTCTCCTATATATACAAAATCTCAAAGCAACAAGAATTTTCATGTTAAAAAATCGACACTGTTACAGAGGAGAAAAGTAGACATGATTTTTCAGGTTCTTTTTAGTGCGAGGGGAGAGCGAAGATACAAGCATAATATATACACAAAATGAATTATGTACGATCGTGTGACACACGGTTGGTACAAGATAAAGGGGAAAATACCTATCTTGAAGGAACCCTGCGTAATAGGATACAAATTCAAACATCACAGATTACACACATCACTCGAATCCTCCACAAATAATTTCTTGATTGCATGGAAAAGTTGATCATTTATCTACTTATAAGAATCTATTGATAATTTGCTCTTTATACAAAATCATATATCGGTCAAACAAGACAAAGAGGTATTTTCCAAACATAACTATTCACCCAAAACAATAGAGAATTTAGAGAATAGTTAAAAACTGAATGAAAGGATTCATAATCAATACATTTGGTTCTTATTATCCAACCCTTAACCAACCCTTTCTTCTCCTTCACTCGGCATTTAAAGGTTTAAAGGTCGTTCATGAATGGCAAAGACAAGGGACAGTGACATTGCCCTATCAAGCAGGACAATGACCTGCAGACTTACCATATATACATATGATCAGCGT
>NC_090726.1:127360419-127365419 GCF_036898095.1 Palaemon carinicauda | reverse complement strand
AAAATATATTATTTGACAACAACAATAATATAAGAATCAATGATAATAATGTTTAAAAATACTACTACTACTACTACTACTACTACTACTACTACTACTACTACTACTACTACGAATATTAATAATAATAGTATTTTCACATCCCTCTACGAAAACAATGGACTTAACAACAATGATAATAGAATAAATGATAATAATTACTACTACTACTTCTACAACAACTACTACTACTACTACTACTACTACTACTACTACTACTACTAATAATAATAATAATAATAATAATAATAATAATAATAATCTCAGCAAAAATCCTAAATCCCAATTATAATAACATGGATTCTTAACAACTAATATCCAAAAATAGCCTCAGGGTGACAATATAGAATTACTTTGCAAATGATATTGACATTAAATCTATTTTTACATATAAGATTTCGATATTATTGAACAGAATAGCCAATCATTTTAATGTACATGTTTTAAAGATTGCTATAAAATCCATCATATGTGTTGAACAAACAGCGCCTCTCTCTCTCTCTCTCTCTCTCTCTCTCTCTCTCTCTCTCTCTCTCTCTCTCTCTCTCTCTCTCTCTCTCAAAATAGACCAGATATTTGTCGCTATTTTTTACATAAAGTATTTCTGTTAAACCATCCCGTAAAGATAACACTAAGGAAAAATGTGTTTTGAACATAAACATATCTAGAAATAAAATTTTCTTATTTTAATCTAATAGCAATTTAAACTTAGATTAAACTTAGATTAAACTTAAAAAGGAATAACGAAATATATTATAGTAAAAATACCACCACTAAACTATCGTGTTTTTAATCATACTTCAAAACTGCTAAATTTAGAACAAAATTTCGTTTCCTTTATAAACTTATAAAAGAAATATTAATCCCATTAAGCCACCATTAACTACTCAAGATGAATTATCGAGCCTTGATAGCAACTAGCATGAAACTCCTAAGGTCTGATGCAAGTTTCTGATCATTAATCTTAAGGAATTAAGATTCATAACGAAGTTAATGAACAAATAAATTAATTTATTTATCAACACCCAGGACCAGAAAGTTTAAAGGTGGTTCATGAATGACAGAGGCGAGGGACAGTGACATTGCCCTAGCAAGCAGGACAATGCCCTAGAGACTGACCATACATACATATGATCAGCGCTCAAGCTTCCCTCTTCAACCAAGCAAGGACCGGGGAAGGCCAGGCAATGGTTGCTGAAGACTCAGCAGGTACACCTATAGGCTTCCACAAACCCCCAATTCTTAGCTCACAAGGATAGTGAGGTTGCAGACACTACATAAACTATCGAACTTTAGCAGGTCTCGAACCCCAGTCCATCAGATCACCAGGAAGGGACATTTCCGATAGCCATAAAAAATATAGATAACAGGAATGAATTAACACTAAACATTCTATCTTCCCCAATCCATGAAAAGAGTGAAACTAATAAAAAAGCAATCAGACAAAAAATCTTCCACCATCACCAATACAGTGCGTATTGGTGATGGTGGGAGATTTTTTGTCTGATCGCTCACAGAAAACCAACCTAGTATGTGTGGCCCTGACTAGTACAGCTTTGCTGATCATGGTGATACATAAATGCTTTCACCACGTTAAGGTATCACCAGTCAGAAAGGGATATATATATATATATATATATATACTGTATATATATATATATATATATATATATATATATATATATATCTCAACATAGTGAAGGGGTTTGTACATCATGATTAGAAAATCTGTACTAGTCAGGGCCACCCATACTAGGTTGGTTTTCTGTAAGCGATCAGACCAAATCTCCCACCATCACCAATCTGCACTGGCCAGCGTAGTGATGAAAACTGGACAAACCCAACACATGAATTGACATGTCTAAGGCCTTTGTCCTTCAGTGGAATAGAAAAAGGTGCATTTGTTGTGTATGTGTATATATATATATATATATATATATATGGTTACATGAAAATTCCACCCACGAAAATTTCACCCAGAGAAAATTCCACCCATAGAAAATTCCACCCAAAGAAAATTCCAACCAAAGAAAATTCCAACCAAAGAAAATTCGACCCAAGTGAGGAACGAGGTTAGAGTTGCCAAGCACATCTACTAATTCCCGTAGCATACAAACATACACGTATAAGCAGTGTATGTATACATACATACTGTATATATACATACATATATTCAAACACTCACATATATAGTCACAAATAACTGTATATGTGTGTATATATAATTTATGTACATACATACATATATATACACACATATATATATATATATATATATATACTGTAGATATATATATATATATATATATATATATATATATACATATTTATATATACATATATATATATATATATACACACACACACACACATATATATATATATATATATATGCAGTTATCCTTTTCTATTCCTTTTCTTAGATGCCATCTTTGTTAGGGATAACACCAACTAACTGAAATAAATAAAATTTATATAAAAGTCCTTTTGCTAATATCTAACATAGTTATAGCCCAGCGGCATAGTAAGAAATATGAAACCAATTGTTCAAATTGTTCTAAAAGCACCAAAATTGGCACACATGTGGATTAATACATTCTGAACAATTTTGGATATGGAGGCATTCAAGATTCTCCCCGTAGCACATTTGGCGGCCATTTTTCAAAATGGCCGCTATTTACCGTTAGCGTCATTGAATATGTACCATAATTTGTCTTTTTGTGGATGCTAAAGGTGATAAGTGTGCTAGAGGTGATAAGTATTGTACAATTACACATACTTCTGTGCTTACCAAATAATTTGGCTACCATTTCACAAGAAAATGAATTTTACTTTGCAGCGGCAGCGTTGGTGGCAGTGACGGCGGCTGCAGTAATAGTATAGTGTTGATAGTCATGGTGCTTGTAGTAGTAACTTGTGGTAACATGGTGGTGTTTTGTGTCTTTGCAGGTGAGGCAGCAGCAGCACCACCTGACATCAGAGACGCGTTGTTCCAGACTGCAGCCATGGCAAAGAAGTTCCAACTGGTCGATACTTTTGAGCAACGTACTCCCACAACACCTCCTGAGACAAACTGGAAGCTGTGTCTTGTATGTCAAGAGGAGACAACAGAGTCACTTGTCTGCCCAGTACTGTCTAAACGCCGAGACCCTGGGAGTGGATACACGACAATGGCTGCAAACTTGGTCAAATTTGATGAACTCGGAGAACTGCCAAGAACTGTTCAGTTACAGAGACTAGATGAAGGACAAGGTGTTGAGGCGACAATGGTTGCCCACCAGGCCAAGTGGCATAAAACATGTATGCTCAAATACAATAACACAATGCTACGAAGAGCAGAGAAGAGACGCATCGCAAGCAGCTCAGCATTTGATAGTACTGACAATGTCCAGGCCAAGCGCGCCAGAACACACTCTTCAGAAGCCACTACCAGCGGCACCTCCTGCTTTTTCTGTGGAAAGTCTGGCACAGAGACCCTACATGAAGTAACAACCTTCCAGGTGGACACACGCGTACGGAAGTGTGCAGCGCAAGTTGGGGACAATGAACTCATAGCCAGGCTCAGCATGGGTGATATGGTGGCTCTGGAGGCCAAGTACCATTCCAAGTGTTTGTTGGCTCTTTACTATCGTGCAAAGACCACTGTAGAAGCCGAGCAGAAAACTGACCATGAAGGTGTAATGTCAAGAATCGTACTGGCTGAACTGGTCCTGTATATCGAGGAAACCCACCTAGAAGAGGGCACCACCCCAGTCTTCAGACTCGCAGAACTTGTAAAGCTATACACAACAAGAATGGAACAGCTCGGGGTTGTTTTGTGCCAGAAAGTTAATAGCACAAGGCTGAAAGAGCGCCTGTTAGCCCAGATACCAGGCCTGAGATCCCACAGCAAAGGCCGAGATGTTTTACTAGCGTTTGATGAAGACATTGGTGAAGCGCTAGGCAAAGCCTGCGAGCAAGACTGTGACACTGAGGCAGTTCACCTTGCGCGTGCTGCACAGATAGTTCGTCGATATATGTTTGAAGACACTTACCAATTCCGTGGATCATTCCCGGGCGGCTGTCAGGAGGACTCTGTGCCAAACGTACTAGTTGCAATGGTAAATATGGTGCTGGATGGCCCCACCATCAAGAATCAAAGCCATTCCTCTTCAACACAAGCAGCTCTTTCCATTGCGCAGCTTCTCAAGTTCAACAGTGTCAAGCAAAGTCGGAAGCAGGGAGCAACCAAGACACAGGAGCCTCCAGCTGTCAGACACAGTACGTCTCAAGAAACTCCTCTTCCAACCTATGTTGGGCTGATGCTGTATGCTGAAACACGCAAGAGAGGACTTGTGGACAAGCTCTTCTCTCTGGGCCTAAGCATCTCATATGACAGAGTCCTACGTCTTTCTGCCCAGATGGGAAACAGCGTGTGTCAGCTGTACCGCATAGAGGAAGTGGTCTGCCCGCCTACCCTGCGTAGCAATGTGTTCACAACTGCGGCTGTGGACAACATTGACCACAACCAAAGTGCCACCACAGCCAAGAATTCATTCCATGGAACAGGAATCTCGCTTTTTCAACACCCAACGTGTGCAGATGAGGGAGTGGATCGTAGCATTGCTCTCACTGGGCGTGATACTGGATCAAAGACGGTTGAGCCTCTACCAGAATATTACACGGATGTACGTCCTGTTGCTTCTTCTGTCAAAGGGCAAATGATCCCAGCTACTTCTGTGACCTCTCTTAGACGCCACAACTGTGAGCAGCACATAGAAGATGAGTATATGTGGCTGGAGAACACGAGAAGTGTTCTCAAAGATGATGTTGAGGCCTGTGAAAACACATCATGGGCTGCATACCATGCAAGGCACCAAGATCCAAAGCAACCAGTCATCACACCAACGTCCCTGCTTCCCTTGTTCCAGGAGAGTGCTCACACTGTGGCAATGATCAGACACTCTATTGATGTAGTCAGG
>NC_090726.1:127347234-127349919 GCF_036898095.1 Palaemon carinicauda | reverse complement strand
TCTTTGTCTACCAAATACAATTTTGAAAATGAAATAGTAATCTCTCCTATATAATAAATAGGAAGTTTGTATATTATATATATATATATATATATATATACATATATATATATATATATATATGTATACATATAATATATATATATGCATATATATGTATGTATGTATGTATGTATGTATATGTGTGTATGTATATATATATGTGTGTGTGTATATATATATACATATATATGTATATATACATATATATATGTATATATATTATATATATACGCATATATATATATATATATATATATGCATGTTTATATATATATGTGTGTGCATATATATGTGTATATATATATATATATTTATATATATATATTATATATATAATATATATATATATAACATATATATATATATGCATGTTTATATAAATATGTGTGTGCATATATATATGTGTATATATATATTTATATATATAATATATATATAAAACATACATATATATATATATATATATATGTATATATATAACATACATACATATATATATATATATATATATTCACGCTCCTCAATAAGACTGTTTCTCCTCGTCCCTCAAGTATGGGGGAGATGGATTAGTCATACCCTGGTAAGAGGAATTGTAGTTAGGAAGGAGGCAGGGGGTGGGAAAGGTTGAATCTGTGTGTGTGCATATCTATCTAAATATTTAGCCGTCATTTTTGACGGGTCGCGTACAGTATTAATTATAATAATAACAAGCTATTACCTGATGGCATTTCTCAGAAGAAGCGTTATAGTAGAAGAGGGGCAATAATAATAATAATAATAATAATAATAATAATAATAATAATAATAATAATAATAATACTTGCTAGGCTACAACCCTAGTTAGAAAAGCAGGATGCTATAAGGCCAAGGGCACCAACACGGAAAATAGCTCAGTGAGGAAAGGAAATAAGGAAATATACTACAAGAGAAGTTTAAGAACAATATAACATTAAAATAAATCTTGCACATATGAGCTATAAAACTATAATCATAATAATAACATTAACGATGACGATGATTGTTATCATTACTACATAATCGCAATTAAAAAAAAAAAATCTAACAAGATTATTTATTTCAACTACAACTAAGGACCAGAAGAAACCAATAGCGGCGCCGCCCCCCCCCCCTTTTTTTTTTGGGGGGGGGGACAGGCCAAGCACGCCAGACTGGGATAACTCACTGTTTAGTAGGCATCAGAAAACAGCATCTGGCAATAGCTCTTCTTCCTGCATCTTAAGGTCCAACGCTTACAACGTGAATGAGATTCTTGCTTTAGATAAATCGCCGTGATTTTGATCAAACATCACCTGGGTGAGCGTACGTTTATGGAATGTGAAAAGCCGAAAAGCGTTTAATGCGAAGTTTCGTAAGCGGGGTTTGAAAGGTCGAACTGTTTTCGAACCTAGTTGTCGAACCCGGCTGTCAAACCTGCTTGTGAAACGATTCGAAGAAATGGAGTCAGTAACAAATGCATAAGGTTTGTGAGCAATGAAGCCCCGCCCACAAAAGTCTGGCGAGAACAGACTTTCTTCGAAACATTCGAAGAACGTGTTCGACAACCAAATACCCCCTTCACATGTTCGAACATCACTTCAAACACTTGTCTGTCGAACCGAGTTCGACGAACCGTTCGACCGTATAAACCCCACTTTACTCTGTTTTTTTTCCATTTATTTTTATGATTTCATTTATAAATCCACTTTATTCCTTTTAACCCTAAACTTTCCATTTAACTTCATATTCATGGTTTCATTCAATTGTTTCTTTGCTAAAATCTTAGTCTTTAACTATAGGTTGGAGAAGGCACCAGTCACCCGTTGAGATACTACGGCTATAGAGTTATGGGGTCCGTTGACTGGCCAGATAGCACTACATTGGATCCCTTTCTGGTCGCGGCTCATTTTTCCTTTGCCTACACATACACCGAATAGTCTTGTCTATTCCTTACACATTCTCCTCTTTTCTCACACACCTGCCAATGATTAAGATAACCAAAAATTCTTCTTCACCCAAGGGTTAATTACTGCACTGTAATTGTTCAGTGGCTACTTTCCACTTAGTAAGATTAGGAAACTCTTTAGCTATGGTCAGCAGCTCTACTAGGAGGACACTCCAAAATAAAAACCATTGTTCTCTAGTCTTGGGTAGTACCATAGCCTCTGTACAATAGCTTTCACTGTCTTGGGTTAGAGTTCTCTTGCTTGAGGGTACACTCGATTCATTGATTTGGAGTTCTCTGGCATCCTGACATCTATGGATATTGACGCCGATATCATTTGTTATAAATAAAGAATAAAAGGAAATTTAATTTAAAATAATAAAAGCAAAGCTATTCTATTTGTTTTCTTATATCTTTTCCTCGGTGGGCTCGTTTACCTAGTTGGAGCCCTTAATATACCATCCTGTTTTCCAACTAGGGTTGTAGCTTAGCTAGTAATAACAATAAGAATAATAACAACAACAACAATAATAATGATAATAATAATAATAATAATAATAATAGTAATAATGTGTTATATATTTTTACCACTACAACAAGTACAATATTAAATATAGATCAAAATAATAACCAAAATAACAATAAAATATGCAAAAACAACTTCAAAACTACGAAAATAGAAAAAGACATGAATAAAAAAC
>NC_090726.1:127334734-127339734 GCF_036898095.1 Palaemon carinicauda | reverse complement strand
TAACTATATTGAAATAAACATAGAATAAACATAAGCATAGAATAAAGCACCTTTGAAAAATCGAGAATACTAAGGGACGTAGATTTTAGTACCTTAAATAAGTTACGAAAAAACCACACTGGAATTCTGAATACATCATTAAAGATGCCACTTTGTTTCAGAATCCTTAAATGTGCAAAGTGAAAGACATTAATTTTGGCACTTCAATGCATAAACAACATCGCGAAGCAGTTTTTAAGTTTCAGAAAATCAGTAAAGACGTTGGAATTCTTATTGGTGTTAGAAATTAAAATTTAATGTCAAACGATCCCTTTAAAACGCTGATGATGATTGATAGGTGCTTATCACCATCATCATCATCCTCATCTCCTCCTACGCCTATTGACGCAAAGGGCCTCGGTTGAATTTCACCAGTCGTCTCTATCTTGAGCTTTTAAATCAATACTTTGCCATTAATCATCTCCTACTTCGCGCTCCCTAGTCCTCAGCCATGTAGGCCTGGGTCTTCTAACCCTTCTAGTGCCTTGTAGAGCCCAGGTGTTAAACATAAAATTACGGGTGAGCAATTCGAGGGAGATTGTGGTTTTCGAGTGTTCTTCTACGGGTAACCCCTCTAACCATGGTATGACTAATCCCTCTCTCCCCTACCTGAGGGACGGCGAGAGACCGATTTGTTACACTATCTCCCAATGTTGAGAAATGTGACCGGAAAGAAAAAAATATATAGTCACATAGTTACAAAAAACTAATTTTAATAGGAAATTCTCCGTAAAAATCTACTGTTCTCAACCGTATTTCAGTAAAATACAGGTGACCGTAATCTTACCTTATTTTGTTATTATCTTTTACGGGTTGATGACCGTAATGTCACTCCTTTACGTCAATACAACCGTTTTTAAAACGGTAAAAATCCTGGAATAAATGTTGCCAAACATTTGCCGTTTTTTAATGCAAATTTTTAACAGTGCAGACACTAGTTCTTTATTATATATTTGATATATGAATTTATATGAGTAATAATACCCCAGGATATTCGTCAGACATTTTGCAACTCTCAATCAACGAGTAATCACGTCAGACGTCTGGATTTCCCAATATTATCAACAATAACGCATTGCATATTGCAATCCTCAATGGCAGATGAATGCAAGAGTATTTTTTTCTTATACTCTGAATCTGCAATCAAGAGCATAAGTTATTTCCGGGTTCCTAATATGCAAGTTCTGAATATGCTGGTATATTTTGCTAGTATATTGAGAGAGAGAGAGAGAGAGAGAGAGAGAGAGAGAGAGAGAGAGAACTCACTACATCCTACCTAACCTATAAATAGTGCAGAGAGAGAGAGAGAGAGAGAGAGAGAGAGAGAGAGAGAGAGGGGGGGGGGCCTTGCAGGATTCTTATCAGTGATATATTTAGTGCTTCAAAAAATTCTTTTAATCTTTAATTGCAGCAAAAGCAAAAGTGTTACTGTTATCAGATTTAACGTGATCGAGAACAATATAATGCTAACCTTGGTAATCCTGTTAAATTTAACCTATTAAAAAATTAGTTCCTCGTTCAGATTTATCAAAGAACAATAAATTGAAGCAAATTCAACATAGAGATGAAATAAAAGATTACTTCATTTTGTCTATGCGATCAAATCTGCGGATCTCAGACTGTAGAAAAAATATGATTGTAATATCGAATATTATTTTAAATAATATCCGTCCCTAAAATGTTTAAGAAATGTGTTTTTAGAATTTATTTTGACCTCTTACAAGAGAGAGAGAGAGAGAGAGAGAGAGAGAGAGAGAGAGAGAGAGGAAAAAAAACTTTTCTATGTTTTGCACGTTTTACTTTCATGTGCCAGATTTTATTTTCGCATCAAATTCTATCACAAACAATCAAATATAAACGCAGAATCAATACAAATAGCAACCTATGTCTGTACAAACAACAACAACCAAAAAACATCCAACAGACGTTCCCAAATCGACGTCGATGCCACGAGTTCTTTTATTATTATTATTATTATTATTATTATTATTATTATTATTATTATTATTATTATTATTATTTGCTAAGCTACAACCGTAGTTGGAAAAGCAGGATGCTATAAGCCCAAGGGCTCCAACAGAGGAAATAGCCTAGTGAGGAAAGGAAATAAGGAAACTACAAGAGAAGTAATTAATAATTAGATTAAAACAGTTTAAGAACAGTAACATTGAAATAAATTTTGCATTTATAAACAATACACTTTACAAAAAAAAATAAAAGAGAGAGAGAGAGAGAGAGAGAGAGAGAGAGAGAGAGAGAGAGAGAATAAAAATAAGAAATACGATTTTCCAGAACTTGAATCCGTGGAATGAAAATGTCAGACCTTCAAGTAGGTTGTCAGTTGGATTCTTTGTAGTCTCGTATTTTGTTATAAAAAGAAAATCCTTACTTACGAACACAAGTGAAGGAGCAGAATCCTCTACATATATTTTCTACACAAGATAGGACAAGAGTGAGATGTATTCCCGAACAAAATAAAAGGTTTAAAGGTGTCATGAATGGAAGAGGCAAAGGACTGTGACGATTGCATGGCAATGCCCTATGGACTAACCATATATGTATGTATGTATAATTGCTAAGCTACAACCCTAGTTGAAAACCAGGATGCTATAAGTCCAAATATTCCAACAGGGAAAATAGCCCAGTGAGTATAGAAAATAAAGAAAAACTACAAGAGAAGTTTAAGAATAATAAAATAAAAATAAATCTTTCATATATAAACTATAAATTATATACATATAATCACCGTCCAAGCAACTTCTCCACCTAATCTAGGACCAGGGAGGTCCAAGAAATGGCTGCTGATACTCAGCAGGTAGAGCTATAGGCTGACCCAAACACCACAATCCCCCCCCCCCCCTTCCAACCCCACAACCTTAGCTAACAAGGATAGCGAGGCAGACACAACAAGAAACTATCGAGCTAGAGCGATCTCGAACCCCAGTCCAACAGATGGCCAGGCAAAGACGTTTCGAATAGGGTTCCGCAATCATGTAATAGTATTATCATGTTTATTTTATAGACAAACCATTAACATAATAAGAAAAGCTTAATAATTAAATATATTGTTGGAATCAATGGTTTTGGTGGATTATTTGACGTTTAAAGATAGGTTAAGGATAATCCCTTTGCAATTACATTTCTTTAATGATAATGTATAAATGTGACAAAAATCAACGCTGAATTGACCACAAAATGCACAAATATTAAAACAGTATTGTCAAGAGGGAAAACAAAGAAACGGCAATGATTCTCCTAGGTAGATATTAGATATTGAATATTAAAAATTAAATATTAGATATTATACCGAATGATGAGGCTCGCCACTCCTAGCTATTTCTCCACAACAATATATATATATATATATATATATATATATCCACACACACACTCATACAACAAATGCAGACATTTCTAATCCACAGCAGGACAATGAGCCTCAGACATGTCCGTAGTCATGTCTAGAGTTTTGCTATTTCATTACCACGCTGACCACTGCGGATTGGTGATAGTGGGAGACATTAGCCTGATCGCTCACAACAAACCAATCTAGTATGGGTGGTCCATACTAGTACAGCTTTTCTGATCAGGTCGACAAACAAACCCTTTCACCGTGTTAAGGTAACCAAACTCAGAAAGGATATATATATATATATATATATATACATATATATACATATATATATATATATATATATGTGTGTGTGTGTGTGTTTGTGTGTGAGTGTATGTGTTTGAAATACTTTATTATAATTGTCCATTATTTCACCTTTCGTTTATTTATTTCCAGGTTTCCTTGCCTCACTGGTCTATTTTTCTTTGTTGAAACCCTTGGGCTTTTAGCATCTTGCTTTTCCAACTAGGGTTGTAGCTTAGCTAATAATAATATTAATAATATATGCGCACACACACACACACAAACACACACATATATATATATATATATATATATATTTCTAACTCACACATACATATATAAATATACAAATATACATATCATTAATGATGAACCTAAAGGAAACAAACTCTTCACAGTAATTACACATCCGCATATTAAACTCTCCACCTCCAGCCTCTCAAACTCCACAAGCAATAACTCTGCGGTTAAACACGTAGCAATTCCCTTCACCCATTCGAAAGCGGATTAAACACACTGTCAGTTCACGCAGTTGCATATTAATAACTTGGCAGGAATAGGTTATGGGTCACTAAGCTTAACGCGAGGCTAGAGTTTGAGATATTGAGTTACTCCCCTGAGATTATCCATGGGGAGTCAAAAGTCTTGTCAATGCTTATGTATCATATTTGTATATATAATCATTAGTGGTGTGTGTTATCATCATTTCTTTACATGCAAACACACATACATACTGTACATACATACACACACCCATATATATATATATATATATATATAATATATATGTATATACCTGTATATATATATATATATATATATGCATTATATATACTGCATATATATATATACATATATATAATATATATATATACATATATATAATATATATATAATTATTATCATTATTACTTGCTATGCTAGTTGGAAAAGCAGGATGCTATAAGCCCAAGGGCCCCAACAGGGAAAATAGCCCAGTGAGAAAAGGAAACAAGGAAAAATAAAATATTTTAAGAACAGTATCAACATCAAAATAAACATTTCTTACACAAACTATAAAAACTTTAACAAAACATGAGGAAGAGAAATTAGATAGAATAGTGTGCCCGAGTGTATCCTCAAACAAGGGAACTCTAACCCAAGACAGTAGAAGACCATGGTACAGAGGCTATGGCACTACCCAAGATTAGAGAACAATGGTTTGATTTTGGAGTGTCCTTCTCCTAGAAGAGCTGATTACCATAGTTAAAAAGACAACAACAAATGCAGTTGATGCTAGTCCACTGCAGGACAAAGGCTTCAGACATTTAAATTCATGTCTGGG
>NC_090726.1:127319734-127324734 GCF_036898095.1 Palaemon carinicauda | reverse complement strand
TAGGAACATTAACATTAAACCATATCTTTTATATATAAACTATAAAAAGACTTGTGACAGCCTCTAAACATAAAAACACTCGCTTCAAGTTATACCTATTGAAGTCTTACTGTTATATATATATACTGTATATATATATATATATATATATACGTATATATAGATATATAGATATATATATATATATATATATAGATATATATATATAGATAGATAGATAGATAGATACGCATATATATAAATAATATATATTTATATAAATTATATTTATATTTTATATAAACACACACACACATATATATATATACATATATATATATATATATATATATATGTATATATATATATATATATATATACATATGTGTGTATGTGTGTGTATGCGTGTAACTGAAGACTTAATATTTACTAAACTATTCATCTCCTTCCCCCGAGAAGGTTTAAATCTCTACGGAATATTTTACGGTCTCATTACCACATGTTTCTTTTTACTTCTCGGCAAGATACAAAAAATAGAAGGGCCATTAGCGCCAGGTAATTAAGCGAAGCCCTAATGAACCAAAGGTGTAATTTTAAACCCAACTCTAACAGCAACGATGTAATTTTATCCCAAGTTTTCAGAACTGCGCAATAACGAATGGGGGGCTGGGGAGAAGTGTAATAATTACATCTTAATTTTTTATTTTATAGCGGCAATGATGTAATTTTATCCAAAGTTTTCAGAACTGCGTAACAATCGAAAGGGGGGGGGGGGTCGACAGTGTAGTGATTACATCTTAATTATCCTTTTATAACAGCAACGATGTAATTTTATCCAAAGTTATCAGAATTGCGTAATACCGAAAGAGGGGGAGGGAAGTATAGTAATTACATCTTAATTATTATTTTATAACAGCAACGATGTAATTTTATCCAAAGTTTTCAGAATTGCGAAATACCGAAAGAGGGGGAGGGAAGTATAGTATTTACATATTAATTTTCCTTTTATAACAGCAACGATGTAATTTTATTCAATACCGAAAGGGGGGAGAAGTATTGTGATTACATATTAATTTTTATTTCATTATTAATTATATGTTATTTTTCATTTTATTATTATTTATTGGACGAGAAAAAATATTCAAATTTTCATTAGAAATTATATTATACAATTATAAAATAAAAATAAAATCATACAATCCTGGTAGAGAAGTAAATTCTTCCTCATACGTGAGGAAAAACATTATTTTTTTTTTTTTTGTTAATAGAAATTACATTATATAAAAAAAGTCTAACCTGTGATGGATTAAAACAAATATAAGAGACAAAATTATTGAATTCTGATAGAAAATAGAAAAATAAAATTTTCATGTATATCAGACGACAGGAAAAACAATCGGTTTTTCAATAGAAATTATATTATACCAGTCTAAACTGTGATGGATTAAAACGGAAAATAAAAGACAAAATTATACAATTCTGATGGAAAAGTAAATATTGTATCTGTGTATGAGAGAGAGAGAGAGAGAGAGGAGAGAGAGAGAGAGAGAGAGTTAGTTTACAGGATAAAATAACGAAATTATTGTCAATTTAACTTTTTTTATAACCGCTGCCTAGTCGACTAAGCTCCTTGCATAAATGGAAGAGTATCCTTGAGAACCATTGCCTGGTCCATCAAGGTATTTACTTGGGTGATACTCATACGTAGATATGTCCGGTCTATAAGACATAAGCAACGACTTATTCCTTACTCCTAAACTTTCAAAATGAAAAAAAAGGTATCTTATACATGGAAGGAAGATTCAAATGAAAATGGAAGAACGTAGTAGATTTAGATGGTTAGTTTTAAAATAATGAAAAATCATAATATAAAACAAAGAACTATGAAAAATATTAACTTTTCCCACAAATACGTGGTGGCCGATGTGGTAACGTCCCTGACTGGTGAACGCCAAACTGGGGTTTGAATTGCGCACAAACTAGTTAGTTTCTTTAGTCGCTGCAATCTCACCATCCTTGTAAGATAAGGATGGATGGTTTGGGGGAGCCAATAGATCTATCTGCTGAGTCATCAGCGGCCATTGCCTAGGCCTCCTTGGTTCTAGCTTGGATGGAGAAGGGGCTTGGGCGCTGATCAAATGTATATAAGGTCAGTCTCTAGGACATTGTCCTACTTGATAGGGCAATATCACTGTCCCTTGCCTCTGCCATTCATGAAGTCCTTTAAACCTTTAAATAGGTCTCAAAGACCACAACAAACTTGAGTATTTTATATAAAAACAACAAAATCTATACGTTAATTAGAGACTCTTGTCTCTGCTCAATAAATTTCTTCATTAAAATTCTAACCTAAAACCAAGCTAGATCCAAAATCAGACTTGTCTTTAACGCTCCAAAAGTTACGAAAAGAAATCAGGACACGATTCAAAATTCTAATCTTTTCATAAGTCATCCAAACTTGGTGCATTAATAAACTATGAGATAATTCATTTACCAGGCAGTAACTTTAATATAATATATTCAAGTAATGGAATAAGAGGTTTTGCCTTTTATTTAATACTTAAATGAAATGTTTTATTCAAAAGTATGGAGGTTAAGTAAAATTTGGAAATCAAATCACCTGAAATTACATAAAAAAATCAGACTATATATCAGTTTCGTGAGATCGGTGTTACTGTATGGATATGAATCATGGTAAGACAATGAAACAGTCTCCAAGAGATTTAGCAGATTTGAGAACAAAGCCCTCAGAAGAATATTGGCAGTAAAATGGCAGGACAGGATTAGAAATGAAACAATAACAGAGATTACTCGAGTGTCATATGTGAACGAGATCATGATGAGGGGTAGATGGAGATGGTTTGGGCCTGCTCTTTGCACTCCCCAAGAGAGATTAGTTCACCAAACGTTCAGGTGGACTCCACAAGGCACTAGAAGAGTTGGAAGTCCCAGTCCTACATGGCTGAGGACTATGTAGCGCGAAGTAGATGATAAATGGAGAAGTATTAAATTAAAAGCTCAAGATAAAGACGACGTAGGAGATGATGAATGGAGAAGTATTTGATTAAAAGCTCAAGTTAGAGACGACTGCGGAAATCTAACCTTGGCCCTTTGCGTTAATATGCGTAGGAGGAGATGATGATGATTTTGTTATACGCAACGAGTTACTTCATTACCAGGCAGTGACTTTAATATCATATATCTAATAGAATAAAATATTTTTGCTTTACATTTAATAATCATCTCTTCCTACATCTATTGACGCAAAGAACCTCGATTAGATTTCGCCAGTCGTCTTTATCTTGAGCCTTAAAATCAATACTTCTCCATTCACCATCTACTTCACGCTTCATAGTCCTCGTCCATGTAGGCCTGGGTCTTCTAACTCTTAATGGGCCTTGTGGAGCCCAGTTAAACATTTGATGAACTAATCTCTCTTAAATGAAAATTAATATTTAAAAGTATCGAAAAAAAATTTCATCCACAACGAGACACTGACTTTAATATAACACAATTAAGTAATGGGATAAAGCCTTCTTGCTTTATATTAAATACTTAAATGAAAAGTAGTTTTAAAAAGTATTGAGGAAAGATTTTGTTACATAATTAAGTAGAGGAATAAAGAGTTCTTGCTTTTTAATAAATACTTGAATTAAAAATAATTCTAAACAGTATTGAGGAATGATTTTGTTACCGGCAACTTGTGCAATTTCTAGAGTTAAATCTGCTAATAGGGGAGGGTACACTGGTAACTCAAGATCCCACTTAACAAGCAATTAACATCGTGATGAACAATCAAGAAGCCAATTAGCAGTGCAACACTCCTTAACAGGATAATTGGAGGAAGAGGATTGACTCAAGAGGATGGCTAATAATCAGTAGTAAAGTGATAGAAAGAAAAAATGCTATTAATTAAGATTGTTTTGTTAATATTTTCGTTATTTTATAAAATGTATATATGGAAAAATGTATATAAATAGGAAAATTTTATATCAATATTTTGAAACTGGCGTTTTTTTTTTTTTCTTTTTCAAGATAAATACTGAAATTATGAAAGGATGAAAGTGTCTTCCAGAAGGATGTTTCCTTAACCCCATAAATTCTGGACGGAAAAATATATGTACAGATAAGGCAACTGAAGGAGAGAGAGAGAGAGAGAGAGAGAGAGAGAGAGAGGAATGACTCAGATGAAACTGTTTTAAAACTTGGACACGAAGGAGAGAGAGAGAGAGAGAGAGAGAGAGAGAGAGAGGAATGACTCAGATGAAACTGTTTTAAAACTTGGACACGAAGGAGAGAGAGAGAGAGAGAGAGAGAGAGAGAGGAATGACTCAGATGAAACTTTTAAAACTTGGACACGAAGGAGAGAGAGAGAGTGAGAGAGAGAGAGAGAGAGAGAGAGAATGACTCAGATGAAACTGTTTTAAAACTTGGACACGAAGGAGAGAGAGAGAGAGAGAGAGAGAGAGAGAGAGAATGACTCAGATGAAAGTGTTTTAAAAACTTTAATAGCTATATTTTGGATGAAGAACTAGTTTACGAGCATAAAAACTGAACTGAACATAAAAACTGAACTGAACATAAAAACTGAACTGAACTATCATACAAAAATACTAACAAATGATAAAGCCAAATCCTAACTAGAACATAACGTAGTAGACTAAGACCGTGAATCAGTCCAATTACAATTACATATCAAACCAACAATTAATAAAAATAAAATAAAATTCTCTCTCTCTTCTCTACATGAATAATCAAATCATCTTATCAGACATGTATAACTATAAACAAGAACCAGTAAAATTACATTTACATATCAAAAAACCCATTATGAAAATACAAAGAAAAGAAGATCTCTCTCTCTCTCTCTCTCTCTCTCTCTCTCTCTCTCTCTCTCTACACAAATAATCAAAGCATTTTATCACACGTGTATAACTAAGACCGAAAATCAGTAAAACTACATTTACATATCAAAAAACCAAATAGGAAAATACAAAGAAAAGAACTCTCTCTCTCTCTCT
>NC_090726.1:127314734-127317234 GCF_036898095.1 Palaemon carinicauda | reverse complement strand
ATTTATTTCGTTATTTCTTTTCCTCACTGGGCTATTCGTCCCTTTTCTTTGAGCCCTTAGGCTTATAGCATCCTGTTTATTCAACTAGGGTATAATAATAATAATAATAATAATAATAATAATAATAATAATAATAACAATAATAATAAAGATAATAATAATAATAATAATAGAAGAAAACAAAGAAGATGATCTCATAGAAGCATTGAATCAAGTGAAGAAAAACGGAAGCGAAATTTTGGTGAATACTGCAAGTTAAAAACCCATGAAAAATTATGTCAGATATAAAGAAGTTTTAACACTGTCTAATTACGATGTTTGTCCCTTGCTATATATATATATATATATATATATATATATATATATATATATATATATATATAGAGAGAGAGAGAGAGAGAGAGAGAGAGAGAGAGAGAGGTTCTATTAATTTTTATATATAATTCGTCTTCCTGTTACAAATGATTTCTGTAGTTTGTGCGGTTTTTCGTCACTATTTCCAATTAGCAAACTTCAACCTTTCATCACTTCATTAACGTATAATAAGATTTATGAATATATTATAACAATTATTATCATTATTATCATCATCATTAATATTACACTAGTTGGAAAACCATGATGTTTTAAGCCCAAGGGCTCCAAAAGCCCAATGAAGAAATGAAATAAGGAAACAAATAAACTGCACGAGAAGCAATGAATAATGAACATAAAACATCTTAAGCACGGTAATAACGTTAAAATAGATCTGCCTTATATAAACTACGAAGAAAGACTTAGATTAGCCTCCCCCCTCCCCCCCAAAAAAAAAAAAATCGGTCTTCACCATTACCCATTCCAACTATAAACTATATTACTTGTCCTATTTTTAATTCCCGGGATCCCATGATACATTTCGTTAGGAATTTGCCATAATAAATTCACTAAATTCAATCTCTTTTTCAACATTCATGGTAACCTTTAAAAGCGGAACACAAACACTGACACAAGTAAGGCAATTACAGAGCCACACACGTTTAAAGGTAGATCATGAATGGCAAAAGCTAGGACCAGACAGGACCAGGGTATAGCTGCAGAGGCTAGGACCAGGGAGGACCAGGCTATAGCTGCAGAGGCTAGGACCAGGGATGACCAGGCTATAGCTGCAGAGGCTAGGACCAGGGAGGGCCAGGCTATAGCTGCAGAGGCTAGGATCAGGGAGGACCAGGCTATAGCTGCAGAAGCTAGGACCAGGGAGGACCAGGCTATAGCTGCAGAGGGTAGGACCAGGGAGGGCCAGGCTATAGCTGCAGAGGCTAGGACCATGGAGGACCAGGCTATAGCTGCAGAGGCTAGGACCAGGGAGGACCAAGCTATAGCTGCAGAAGCTGGGACCAGGGAGGACCAGACAATAGCTGCTGATGACTCGGCAGGAAGACCAATAGGTACCAACAAATCCAACATCCTCAGCTCACAAGGATGGTGAGGTTGCAGACACTATAAGAAACTATCGAGCTTGAGCGTGTCTCTAACCAGGATTGCCAAGTTGGCCTTTTCAGGCCCCCCAAAAAGCCCTCAAATTTGGCCTTTTTTTAAATAGGTTGGCCTTTAGTAATATCATGAAAAAAGGCGGGCCTTAAATACTTAAACCACAGTCAAGGAACACACTAAGGAACATGGAGAATCTCAAATTACTTGGAAGGAGTCACTATGTCAATCAACATCCAAATCCCATGTCTCTTTAGCGTCTCCCTTTGTCAACCGTTATCCCAATTCTCCTTTACTGCCTAGTATCCCCTTTGTCACAGAAACGAAAGGAAGGGAATGACAGCGGGCTGATTGATAAGGACTTATCTGTCTCCTTCCTGAGTGATGGAGACTGGAAAACAAATTACAATCCAGGATTTGCAGTCGGCAATGTCTTTTATTCTTTTACTATACTCAATTCTTTTTAATGAGGCGCATATGCACTGACTAGCAGAGGTGCCCTTTTAGCTCGGGAAAGTTTCCTGCGATCTGATTGGTTAGAATTATCTTGTCTAGCCAATCAGCGATCAGGAAACTTTCACGAGCTAAAAGGGCACCCCTGTGAGTCAGTGCAAATCTGCCTCACTAAAAAGAATTGATTATAGTGTACGCGACCCGTCAACATGGCTAATTATTTAGGAGATTCAACCCTGCTCACCCCTTCCACCTTTCCTAACTACAACCTTTCTCACCAGGGTATGACTACTCCCTCTCCTCTTTTATACCTTCAAACCTTAAACCTACAGGTTCATGTTTTGTGACAACCTCACAATACCCTCCCGCAAATAACTATTAATAGTCTTTTAAAGATCCACTACTGCAGTTTGGGAGTAACAAAAAACTACCAATATATATATATATATATATATATATATATATATATATATATATATATATAATATATATATACACATACATATATATGTATATATATAATATATATAAATACACATACAAATACATATATATATATATATATATATATATATATATA
>NC_090726.1:127309734-127312234 GCF_036898095.1 Palaemon carinicauda | reverse complement strand
ATGTGATTGGTTATCTGTAAAAGCAGGGTTTGCCTGAGAAATTAAGATGAAGTTTTCAATTGTCTGAAGCATTTAAATCAACTTTGTTAATGTTTTCTTATATGTATTAAATGGGGCAATGTTTTCTTAGAGGCTTTAAATGAGACAATGTTTTCTTGAAGGATTTAAATGAGACAATGTTTTCTTGAAGGATTTAAATGAGACAATGTTTTCTTAAAGGTTCTAAATTGGACAATATTTTCTTAAGAGGTACTAATTGGAGCAATGTGTGCTTAGAGGCTCTAGATTGGACAATGTTTTCTTGGAGGCTCTAAATTAGACAATGAGTTCTTAGAGGCTCTAAATTAGACAATGAGTTCTTAGAGGCTCTAAATTAGACAATGAGTTCTTGGAGGCTCTAAATTAGGCAATGAGTTCTTAGAGGCTCTAAATTAGACAATGAGTTCTTAGAGGCTCTAAATTAGACAATGTTTTCCGAGAGGTACTAAATGGGACAATGTTTTCTTAGTACTAAATGGGACAATGTTTTCTTAGAAGAACTAAATGGGGCAACGTTTTCTTAGAGGCTTTAAATGAGACAATGTTTTCTTAGAAGTACTAAATTGGACAATGTTTTCTTAGAGGCTCTAAATAGGGAAATGTTTTCTTAGAGGTACTAAATGGGACATTGTTTTCTTAAAAGGCTTTAAATGAGACAATGTTTTCTTAAAGGCTCTAAATGGGACAAGGTTTTCTTAAGAGGTACTAAATTGGACAATATTTTCTTAGAAGTACTACATTGGACAATGTTTTCTTAATAGTACTAAATAGGGCAATGGTTTCTTAAAGGCTCTAAATTGGACAATGTTTTCTTAGAGGCTCTAAATTGGACAATGTTTTCTTAGAGGCTCTAAATTGGCCAAAGTTTTCTTAAAGGTTCTAAATTGGACAATGTTTTACCAGAGGCTCTAAATAAAGCAATGCTTTCTTAGAGGCTCTAAATGGGACATTGTTTTCTTAGAGGATCTAAATTGGACAATATATTCTTAGAGGCTCTAAATGGGACAAAGTTTTCTTAGAGGCTCTAAATGGACTATTTAAGGAAACCTTGTCAATACAATGACTCATTTCGTACATCTTGAAATTCTCGTTCTTTAAAATCCGGGGTTTCATCTGTAATTGTTTTTATTCCATGGCCTGTTTAGGCATCGCTATATTACACTCAATGTCAGAGGATACTACATTAGCCGACCACCACCTGAGATATGCATGGTATATTCTCCATCTTGGCATACCTACGATTTAATGAATATATATATATATATATATATATATATATATAAATATATATATATATATATATATATATATATATATATATAAACTAGAGGGAAACTCAATAGAGCGCAGACCTCCGCCACGGCAGCTTATTTCTTGTCCCTTTTCTCGACCTTGACCTTGGACCTTAACATGCATTAATTGACGTGGATTTTCATACCCTCAAATATGAACAAAGTTTTAAGTCTGCGACAACGATGTCCAAACTTATGGCTGATTACGTGAACTGGACATTTTGCTTGATCGTGACCTTAACCTTGACCTTCCAAAATTTAATCATTTATAGCTTTTTACATAATAGGTAATCCCTGCAACTTTCATTACTCTACGATTAAAATTGTGGCTAGGAAGCTCTTCGCAAACAAACACACACGAATAATCAAACAAGCAGGGGCAAAAACATAACATCCTTCCAACTTCGTTGGCGGAGGTAAAGCTACTGATACCATTTAGATGAAATTCCTGTCCCAACTTCTCAGGAACTAAATTCATGCTCAAATTACAGACATCAGACTAACAACAACAAACCCAACAGCAATAATAACAAGTGAGCAAGTCCTGAACGCGGACATGGTCCTCGTAGAGGACATACCTCCGCCAAGGTGACCTAGAGCGCCATATGTCCTAGAATCATGAATTGATGTGACTTCGACTTTCAAGTAACGTTTGACTTTTGACCTTCAAGTGATCTTTGTTCATTTGCCACTGATACTTAATATGACATTGATATAATGCACCAATATGACCTTGACCTTTGACCTTTATAAATTTGAACATCACCCATGGGTTGCGCCTGGACTAGGACTTCCCTGTTGGCTTATGCAAAAGTCAGTGCTTTATTTCTGTCTCTTGATATGGCCACTTATGTCATAGTGACACCAGTGACCCCTGTGACCTTGACCTTGGGGTGACCTTGACCAAAATTTAATCAGTTCTTCCATACACATTGGGGAACTACTTGGCCAAGTTTGAAGTGATTCCGTGTAGAAATGTGGCCTCTACGTTGTCCACAGACAGACAGACAAACAGAGAAACAAACAAACAAACAAACAAACAAACCGAACCGAAAACATTACCTCCGCCAAGCGGCGGAGGTAATAACAACAACAAGAGATAACAGCGAAACTCCTCAACAAACTTTAGGGAGGGAATGGCGTTGACGTGTAAGCTATTAACATTTAAT
>NC_090726.1:127299734-127304734 GCF_036898095.1 Palaemon carinicauda | reverse complement strand
TGATGGCCGTACATTCTAAAACACTACGAGGAGGGTACTCTGATGGCTGGTAGAACTCTCGTATCAAATTCTAATACATCCTAAAACACTACGAGGAGGGTACTCTGATGGCCGGTAGAACTAAATTCTAATACATCCTAAAACACTACGAGGAGGGTACTCTGATGGCCGGTAGAACTCTCGTATCAAATTCTAATACATTCTAAAACACTACGAGGAGGGTACTCTGATGGCCGGTAGAACTCTCGTATCAAATTCTAATACATTCTAAAACACTACGAGGAGGGTACTCTGATGGCCGGTAGAACTCTCGTATCATATTCTAATACATTCTAAAACACTACGAGGAGGGTACTCTGATGGCCGGTAGAACTCTCGTATCAAATTCTAATACATTCTAAAACACTACGAGGAGGGTACTCTGATGGCCGTACATTCTAAAACACTACGAGGAGGGTACTCTGATGGCCGGTAGAACTCTCGTATCATATTCTAATACATTCTAAAACACTACGAGGAGGGTACTCTGATGGCCGGTAGAACTCTCGTATCAAATTCTAATACATTCTAAAACACTACGAGGAGGGTACTCTGATGGCCGGTAGAACTCTCGTATCAAATTCTAATACATTCTAAAACACTACGAGGAGGGTACTCTGATGGCCGGTAGAACTAAATTCTAATACATCCTAAAACACTACGAGGAGGGTACTCTGATGGCCGGTAGAACTAAATTCTAATACATCCTAAAACACTACGAGGAGGGTACTCTGATGGCCGGTAGAACTAAATTCTAACACATCCTAAAACACTACGAGGAGGGTACTCTGATGGCCGGTAGAACTCTCGTATCATATTCTAATACATTCTAAAACACTACGAGGAGGGTACTCTGATGGCCGGTAGAACTCTCGTATCAAATTCTAATACATCCTAAAACACTACGAGGAGGGTACTCTGATGGCCGGTAGAACTCTCGTATCAAATTCTAACACATCCTAAAACACTACGAGGAGGGTACTCTGATGGCCGGTAGAACTCTCGTATCAAATTCTAACACATCCTAAAACACTACGAGGAGGGTACTCTGATGGCCGGTAGAACTCTCGTATCAAATTCTAACACATCCTAAAACACTACGAGGAGGGTACTCTGATGGCCGGTAGAACTCTCGTATCAAATTCTAACACATCCTAAAACACTACGAGGAGGGTACTCTGATGGCCGGTAGAACTCTCGTATCAAATTCTAACACATCCTAAAACACTACGAGGAGGGTACTCTAATGGCCAGTAGAACTCTTCCTAAAACACTATGAGGAGGGTACTCTGATGGCCGGTAGAACTCTCGTATTAAATTCTAACACATCCTAAAACACTATGAGGAGTGTACTCTAATGGCCAGTAGAACTGTTGTATTAAATTCTAATACATTCTAAAATACTTTGAGAATGGTGTTCTCTACTCACCGGCTGGAGTCTTTTGTTAAATTCAAATACATTCTAAAATACCCAGCGGCTAGCAAGGTACTCACTTGCAGGACTCTTCTATTAAATCCTAATACATTCTAAAATACTTTGAGGATAGCATCCTACTCACAGGCAACACTCTAGAATTAAATCATAATATATTCTAAAAATACTTGAGAGGATGTTATTGCACTTGGCAGTAGGACTCATATATTAAATCCTAATCCATTCTAAAATGCTTTGAGGAAGATACTCTAACCAGGACTCTTGTTTAATAATAAATTGTAATACATGCTAAAACACTATGAGGTGGGTACTCTAATGCCAGTAGAATTCTTCTATTAAATCCTAATAAATTCCAAAATACTCTGAGGATGGCACTCTACTCAGAACTCTTGTTTAATATTAAATCATAATACATTCTAAAATACTCTGAGGATGGCACTCTACCCAGGACTCTTGTATAATAAATTGTAATATTCTAAAATACTTTGAGATAGGTATTCTACCCAGGACTCTTGAATAATAAATTGTAATATTCTAAAATACTTTTAGGTAGTTACTCTACTCACCGGCAGGACTCTTGTTGAGGCAGTTGCAGCAGGAGAGGACCCTCGGCCTCCTGCGCCTCTCCTGGGTCATGATGCTGCCCTGAATCTGACTCGACACGACCTGGCGAGTCACCTCGGCAGGGCCAACAACCACCATCACAATGTGCCAGGCGTTCCAAAACGCATTTCGAACAGATCGGAAAAGGTCTTTTGATTTTCTCTCGTGGTTTTTTTTTTTATGTTATCAATGTGAGCTGATAAGCATCGTAGGGTAGGCGAGATTGGTGGTGAAAATTCATAGTCGTTTATATCAGTCAAGGAATTAATTCTCTTTACTCGCTCGTGATGATTTCGATTCAAATGACACAATCTGAGTAGGAGCTTTTCGCAATCATTTCAGAGGTGGAGCAGATATAGATTTCTTCCTATATGAAGGCAAAGAATATTTTAACGCTACAAAAAAAAGGGGGGGGGGCTTTTTATCCCTAATTAAGAAAATAATTCTATAAGGAACATAAAAAAATCATATAGAAAAATCGAGACATAATATGCATAGATGACTTAATATTTCTTTTCTTTATAATCTATATTTGATAATCAATATTAATTAGGCCTTGAAAATATAGTAAAAATATCACGGACTTTCATATTCAAATATAAAAACTAATTCCACTTATTTTTCCATTCAAAATGAAAATATAAACATGATTTCCATAAAGAGTAAATATTTAAGAAAAGCTTCCATTAATAACACTTGGAATAATAATTTCCTATATAATTAACTCACAACTCAAACAAATGGTGCTTAATTAATTGAGAACCGAGAATAAAGCTTCGTTAGCCAAAATAATTTTCAGTACAATACACAATTACCTTTTTCTAAACACATTTAAATCCTATTATTACACATGAGCGACTTAGTAGTTTCCTTTCCAAAATATATTTACGACGATTTTTATTTATCCACTGGATGCGTTATCATTAAAGATATTTTTAACAATTTGATTACTAATGACATTATCGACCAAATATATTTAAGATGATTTTTATCTATCGACTGGTTGCGTTATCATTAAATATATTCTTTACAATTTGATTACTAATTATATTATCGACCAAAATATATTTAAGATTATTTTTATTTATCCACTGGCTGCTTTATTATTAAATATATTTTTAACAATTTGATTACTAATTACATTACCGACCGAAATATATTTAAGATTATTTTTATCTATCCACTGGCTGCGTTATCATTAAAGATATTTTTAACAATTTGATTACTAATTACATTATCGACCAAAATATATTTAAGATTATTTTCATCTATCCACGGGCTGTTTTATCATTAAATATATTTTTAACAATTTGATTACTAATTACATTATCGACCAAAATATATTTACGACGATTCTACCTATCCAGTGGCTCCATTATCAATGAAAAGCTTTAAAGATATTTTTAATAATTCAATTACTAATTGCATTATCGAAAACCAAAATTAAAATCATTATCTTTAAATATTTCAATTTCCTTTTAGTAATTAATTATTAATTGCATTATCGAAGACCATGATTAAATGCATTATCTTAAATATTTCAATTTCCTTTTAATAATTCAATTATCAATTGCATTATTGAAGACCACAATTAAATCATCTTAAATATTTCAATTTCCTCTTAATAATTCAATTACTAATAGCATTATCGAATACCATAATTTAAAGCATCATCTTTAAATATTTCAATATCCTTTTAATAATTTAATTACTACTTGCATTATCTTCGGCCACAATTAAAAGTATTATCTTAAATACTTCAATTTCCTTTTAATAATTCAATTACTAATTTCATCGTAAATCCTAATTATAAATATCTTAAATATTTCAATTTCCTTTTGATAATTCAATAACTACTTGCATTATCTAAGGCCACAATTAAAAGTATTATCTTAAATACTTCAATTTCCTTTAAATAATTCAATTACTAATTTCATCGTAAACAATAATTATACTTAAATATTTCAATTTCCTTTTAATAATTTAAATACTAATTGCAATATCGAAAACAATTTAAAGCATCGTCTTTAAATACTTCATTTTCCATTAAGAAATGCTTAGAATGACATAAATTACAGCTTCACAACACGATTATCCTTAATAGCAAAAGTTGAGCAAAGGTTATGGTAAGTCTATTTCCAAAGATACACCAAAATCTCGTAAAAAAGGTTTTTCTGTTTTTTTTTTCTATACTTGATCGAGTTAGGCTTAAGACGTTGCTGATTCCTCCCAGGGTACCTGAAAAGATAAAAAAATATTCTGTTATAAACTTTACCAAAGTAATCAAAATGTGTAGACGTACACATTTTTTTTCACACTTTATAGTAGTAGCTAAACACAATCCTTCTAATGGACACACACACACACACACACACATATATATATATATATATATATATATATATATATATATATGTATATGTATATGTATATGTATATATATATATATATGTGTGTGTGTGTGTGTTTGTGTGTATGTATATATGTATGCATATGTGTTTGAGTAAAATTTAGTTATTTAACCATATATTATCATTTTTATTATTATCAACATTATTATCAACATTATTATTATTATTATTATTATTATTATTATTATTATTATTATTATTATTAACTACAATTTTAGTTGGAAGAGCATGATGCTATAAGCCCAAGGGCGAAATTCATTCCAAGTTCCTTAATCAATATTAGAAAACATTTTCAAGCCCTCTCGACTTAATAAAACAGAAATTCTGGTATATAAAATGACGCATAAAAAACTACACTCTATTAGAAAATGGGTCAAACCCAAATGGACATTGGAAAAAACAGTATTAATTATGCTGAACATAATCTAAAAACTTAATAATGAAGATCAGGGTAAATATATAATAACAGCAACAAAATACTAATTTCAAAGTATATTATTTTCATTCTTGAT
>NC_090726.1:127279734-127289734 GCF_036898095.1 Palaemon carinicauda | reverse complement strand
TACATGATTAATATTATTACTATTATTACTTGCTAAGCTACAACCCTAATTGGAAAAGCAGGATGCTATAATAAGCACAGGGGCTCCAACAGGGAAAATAGCCCAGTGAGGTAAGGAAACCATGGAAAAATCAAATATTTTAGGAACAGTAACAACATAAAAATAAATATTTCCTATATGAATTATAAAAACTTTAACAAAACAAGAGGAAGAGAAATAAGATAAAATAGTTTGCCCGAGTGTACCCTCAAGCAAGAGAACTCTAACCCAGGACAGTGGGATACCATGGTACAAAGCTATGGTACTACCCAAGACTAGAGAACAATGGTTTAATTTTGGAGTGTCCTCCTATAAGAGCTGCTTGCCATAACTAAAGAGTCTCTTCTACCCATACCAAGAGAAAACTGGCCACTGAACAATTACAGTGCAGTAGTTAACCCGTTGATAGAAGAATTGTTTGGTAATCTCAGTGTTGCCAGGTGAATGAGGACAGAGGAGAATAAATAAGGAATATGATACAGAATATAAACATCAATGCAACAATGCTTTTATCTAAAAGATTTATTTTGAGACTGATGAAAAAAAATATTCGACGATCCTTAATTCTTATAATCAGTTTTTCTAAGGAAGAATTTTCAATTCTTTCAAAATAATATTTATGTTATAAACAATGTAACAGAGTGAAGAGGTCTTGCCATTGGTATTAAGCGTAATACATAATGCAGAATACAAAAATATATGAAATACTTTTTTACTTTTTTTTAAGATATATCTTGAGCTTGATTAAAAAAACAATTCAATGATTCTAAATTTTTATGACCAGATTTTCTATGGACAATTTTTCAAGTCCTTCGAAATACTATTAATGTTATAAACAATGCAAGTGAGTGAATATGTCTTGCGATAAACTTTCCAATTATCTTCATATTGGAAAACTTTGCAGATTCTGAATTAATTCTCTTATAAACCAAAGTGAAATAGAAGGATATTAAGTGCAGCTGAAGTCTGAAGGAACGCTATAAGGACTTTATTTCCTTTCCTCACTGGGCTATTTTTCCCTGTTGGAGCCCTTGGGCTTATAGCATCCTGCTTTTCCAACTAGGGTAGTAGCTTAGCTGAAGATAATAATAATAATAATAATAATAATAATAATAATACTAATATTAATAATAATAATAATTACAATAATAACAAAAACAACAACAACAATAATAATAATAATAATAATAATAATAATAATAGTAATAACTATAATAATAATAATGAGGTAATGCTTACAGTACACCGTGTGAGGTGCACTGACGGCATTATTGAAACCTGATGAACTACAAGATATTCTTGCAAGGATACCCTTCGAGAACAAATAAGCAAAGCTTGCAATGTTGCCAAATTGCAAGAAAATGGAGATTTATTGCGATCTCATTTACAAATTTGTGATTAATGCCCAAAATACTGTATTTTTTCCTTTTAAAAAAATCCGAATACTGGATTTTCCATTTTAAGACAAAAAGAATCCGAATACTGTATTTTCCCATTTAAGACAAAAAATCCGAATAGTGTATTTCTCCCATTTAAGACAAAAGAATCCGAATACTGTATTTTCCCATTTCAGACAAAAAATTCTTAATATTGTATTTTCCTATTTAAGACAAAAAATTCTGAATACTGTATATTCCCATTTAAGAAAAATAATTCTGAATACTGTATTTTCCCATTTAAGACAAATAATTCTGAATACTGTATTGTCCCATTTAAGACAAAAAAAATCAGAATACTGTATTTCTGCAATCTAAGACAAAAACCGAATTATTACTATTATTATTTGCTAAGCTACAACCCTAGTTAGAAAAGCAGGATGTTATACGCCTAGGGGCTCTAACAGGGAAAATGGCTCAGTGAGGAAAGGAAACGAAGAAAAATAAAATATTTTAAGAAGAGCAACAACATTAAAATAAATATCACCTATATAAACTATAAAAACGTAAAAAAAAACTAGAGGAAGAGAATTAAGGTAGAATAGTGTGCCCAAGTGCACCCTCAAGCAATAGAACTCTAACCCAAGACAGTGGAAGACCATGGTACAGAGGTTATGGCACTACCCAAGATTAGAGAACAATGGTTTGATTTTGGAGTGTCCTTCTTTTAGAAGAGCTGCTTACCATGGCTAAAGAGTCTCTTCTACCCTTATAAAGAGAAAAGTGGCCACTAAGAGGAAAGTGGCCACTGAACAATTACAGTGCAGTAAGAAGAATTGTTTGGTTATCTCAGTGTTGTCAGGTATATGAGGCCGAGGAGAATATGTAAAGAATAGGCCAGACTATTCGGGTGTGTGTGTGTGTAGGTAAAAGGAAAATGAACCGTAACCAGAGAGAAAGATCCAATATACTACTGCCTGGCCAGTCAAAAGACCCCATAACACTCTAGCGGTAGTATCTCAACGGGTGGCTGGTTTCCAGGCCAACCTACTACCAAAAAACTTTGTCCCATTTAAGACAAAATAAAATCCGAACTGTATTTTTCTCCTATTTAAGACAAAAAAAGAGAGGATTTTTTTTTTCCTTTTTTTTTTTACACCGCAAGAATTGGAATCTAAATGTAACAATAGCAGCAAACCCGTCCAAATGGAATTGGTCCCAGTGGGGACATAGCCCTGTTAAGAGCTTAGCAGCCACTGAGTTCAAATGGAGTAAAACGAGATTATCTAATGGAGGAAAAGAAAACAATTGAAGCTGTCATGATAAATACTTAGTATAAACGTATTTCTTCCCTTTTTTAAACAGTTTAGATATCATTTATAGATATTAAATCCGTTTGTTTTAAAAAAAGGGGGGGAGTAAAAAATAGAAATTAGAAAAATTAAAACTAATATGCAAATACAATTAATTATAATAAGAAGTAGCAGCTATAATTCAATGTCAATTTTCACAATTGTAATTATTACAGAATTATAAACGGAAAGAAAAACAAATTTATTCGATGAAATTCACGGTAAAGATGAAAAGAAATTGATTTGTCATGGAATTATTCAGGACTAGCAGACAAGAAAGCGCCAAAATATAAATAAATAAAACTTCATAACAAAAATACAATGAAATGTTTTTTTATTACTAATTGAAAATTAAAAATATTTCTAAGAGCTCCATAAGTTTTCGAGGAGAGAATATCATATGTTATCCTTTTCGTTTGACCAACCCTCAGAATTGGAGAGAGAGAGAGAGAGAGAGAGAGAGAGAGAGAGAGAGAGAGACAGACAGAGAGAGAGAGAGAGAGAGAGAGAGGGAGAGAGAGAGACAGAGAGAGAGAGAGAGAGAGACAGACAGAGAGAGAGAGAGAGAGAGAGAGAGAGAGAGAGAGAGAGAGAGAGAGAGAATGTATTATGAATGTTAGGCCCACGTCCAGGCACTGGGACCGGGGAAGTAAGTACTGTAGGCTATGTACATTAAGAAAATCTAATAACAAATAAATGTACATTGATAATTGAACATTTGGGGCCTCTCTTCCGTACCATATCATATAGGGAATACATGGAAACACTCCAACAATAACAACAAACGCAGCCGTTTCTAGTCCAATACAGGAAAAAGGTCTCAGACATGTCTTGATCATGTCTGGGGTTTAAAAGTTTAAATGCCGCTCATGAATGGGAGAAGCAAGATACGGTGACATTACCCTAGCAAGCAGGATAATGCCCTAGAGACTGACTATATATACATATGATCAGGGCCCAAGCCGCCTTTCCACACAATCTAGGACCAGGGCTGGACAGGCAATGGCTGCTGATGACTCAGTAGGTAGACCTACAGGCTCCCCCAAAATCCTATCCTTAGCTCCCAAAGATGGTGAGGTTGCAGACACTACAAAAACTAACGAGTTTGTGGGGGACTCAAACCCCAGTCTGGCGATCACCAAGCAGAGACGTTAACAATAGGCCACAACAACCCATTTTCATCACCTGGCTGGCCCTGCGAATTGGTGATAGAGGAAGACTTTAGTCTTGTCGCTCACAGCAAACCGACCTAGTAAAGATGGCCCTGACTAATAGAGCTTTGTTAATCATGGCTATACACAAACCCTTTCACCACGTTAAGGTCACGCAACTTAGATGGTTTTAAATATATTTCAAAAGTAATAAGTAAAAACGTGCTCAAGACCTAAACGTAAAAAGGAAAAAAAAAAAAAAAACTACTTCATTTCAATCATTTAAAAATAATTACTTTGTATCGTTAAGTTCTCTAACGGCATTTGACACTCCATATGCATCAATAATTGCTCTCCCAGGTTCCCACCTACTATCTCTGTCCCTCTGAAACGTCAATTCAATTTCCAGCTGTAAATGAATTCCCCAGGAATTTGTTATATAACTGGAATGTACGATTTCCTGCCGTTGGTCAGACAAGTGCTATGAAAGGGAGATTTGTATATTGAGTAGATTGCAACTAGATATACAAATAATAACAAACAAAATGTAGGAAATAAATATTATAAAATCGAATATTTAATTTCTAGAGATAAATTGCATACGTGTGATGTATGTATGAACACGCACATAAACATATATAAAGTATGTATATATACAAACATATTCATATCTATACACACATATAGTGATAACGTGTACGCCTCGCATTCGCATGGCAGCAGATCGATCCCAACCCGGGACCGTGAGTATAAACTGTTTACTGGGGAGGCCAATACAGTGGTTGGGCACCCCCAGGGGAGGAGGGCATTGACCGGCTGACCTTCTGGTGAACATTTATTCTGATGAAACTGGAAATTATACCAGACACCTCTACCTCTATATATACTGTATGTGTGTATATGTGTGTATATATATATATATATATATATATATATATATATATATATATATATATATGTGTGTGTGTGTGTGTATACTTAAAACTCACAAGAACAAGTGATATTCTGATGCAATAAACCAAAATTAAATACAAAAATACATGGTGAATCCTGACCGGTTTCATCTCTGCAACAACAAGAGCCCCTTGATGATGTCGTAGAGACGAAACCGATAAAGATTTATTTGGTATTTGGGTTTTTTTCTAGAAGATTTTTGCATATACGTATGTATATATATATATATATATATATATATATATATATATATATATATATATATATATATCATTATTATTATTATTAGCCAAGCTACAACCCTAGTTGGAAAAGCAAGATGCTATAAGCCCAAGGGCAGCAATAGGGAAAAATAGCCCAGTGAGGAAAGGAAATAAGGAAATAAATAAATGATGAGAATAAATAAACAATAAATCATTCTATTTGTGTGTGTGTTTATGAAACGAAAGTTCCATAAATCAAATGAATGCTGAGAAATCATATATTTCAAATTATTACTTCTAATGTTATCACTGATCTATAAATATATATATATATAAGTATGGAGACAGGAGCAATTACTCAAGCATAAACATATTGGAGTAGGGAGACGCGTTCTGTTTTTTCATTCATTTATTTGCGCCGACGTTTCGTATCAGCTTGATACATTTTCCAGGCTGAAACGATTACAAGTTAATTGTGTATGAGTAAAAAGATACACACAACGTTTACCAACACCAAAATTAAAAAGCTTTTTAATAAATTAAGAATAAAAACAAAGTAAAAACAGAAACACAGAATAACAGTGAAAGGGCTTGGAGCGAATATAGAGAAAAAAATTTAATTCAATAATAATTATAATAATAATAGTAATAGAAAGATATATAATAATAATAATAATAATAATAATAATAATAATAATAATAATAATAATAATAATAAAACGAACAAGACACCTACCCACAGCGGTAGCGTAAGGAGAACTGACATGAAAAATTGTTATGGAAGGGAGTGTAAACAAAACAACAGGTAATTAGGCAATAAACAATTGGGTGGAAGACGACTGGTGGTTAAGAGAAGGTACAGTTAGCTTAATCATTATTGATTCAAGGGTGGTTAGTTCGTCTAATAGGAAAAACCCGACATATAGACGAACTAACCACCCTTGAATCAATAATGATTAAGCTAACTGTACCTTCTCTTAACCACCAGTCGTCTTCCACCCAATTGTTTATTGCCTAATTACCTGTTGTTTTGTTTACACTCCCTTCCATAACAATTTTTCATGTCAGTTCTCCTTACGCTACCGCTGTGGGTAGGTGTCTTGTTCGTTTTATTATTATTATTATTATTATTATTATTATTATTATTATTATTATTATTATTATTATTATTATATATCTTTCTATTACTATTATTATTATAATTATTATTGAATTAAATTTTTTTCTCTATATTCGCTCCAAGCCCTTTCACTGTTATTCTGTGTTTCTGTTTTTACTTTGTTTTTATTCTTAATTTATTAAAAAGCTTTTTAATTTTGGTGTTGGTAAACGTTGTGTGTATCTTTTTACTCATACACAATTAACTTGTAATCGTTTCAGCCTGGAAAATGTATCAAGCTGATACGAAACGTCGGCGCAAATAAATGAATGAAAAAACAGAACGCGTCTCCCTACTCCAATATGTATATATATATATATATATATATATATATATATATATATATATATATATATATATCATTATTACTATTATTATCATTATTATAATTATCCAAGCTAGACCCTGGTTGGAAAAGCAGAATGCTACAAGCCCAAGGTCTCCAACAGGGAGAGCAGTTCAATGAGGAAAGAAAATAAGCAAAAAGCAAATAAACTATATATAAATACTGAGCAAAAGACATGAAATATTCTAAGAACATTAACAACGTTAAAGTAGATCAGGTATATATGAAATGTAGAACGAGACTCGTGTCAAATTATTCAACAAAAGAGATTTTACAAAAAGCTTTAACTTCTATTAAGTTTCATTGATTAATTCTGTTTTTAGAATAATTTATTGTTAATTTTTCTAATCATTTATTCATTTCCTTATTTGCTTTCCTCACTAGGCTATTTTTTCCTGTTGGAGCCCTTGGGCTTGTGGCATCTTGCTTTTCCAACTAGAGTTGTAAATTGACTGGTAATAATAATAATAATAATAATAATAATAATAATAATAATAATAATAATAATAATAATCTGGTCGAAGAGGGACAAAAATTTCCAGAAGACTTTATAGTATTGAGCACTATGATAGAGAAGGCCTGACTGTTAGAATTAACTGCATACTAGTACTACGTATAAGATGGCATAATCTTGGAAGATCTGAATACCATGAATGATCTGAATTATGAAAAACCTAATTCATCATGCATAAAGAACTAACTGAGCGACGGTGCCAGGAATAAGGAATTTACCAGACGGCAAGTCTCTATTCACTTAAGATGAGAGTGAGCATATACAGTACATATATAGAAATATGCATAAATATATGTATGTGCATATGCATACAGGTTACACATATAATGTATGCATTAGTAAATATATATATATATATATATATATATATATATATATATATATATATATACAGAGAGTATATGTATGATCTACCTATCTATCTACCTAGCTAGCTATATATATATATATATATATATATATATATATATATATATATATATGTGTGTGTGTGTGTGTGTATATATATATATATATATATATATATATATATATATATATATATATATATATATATATATATATATACAGAGAGGGAGAGAGAGAGAGAGAGAGAGAGAGAGAGAGAGAGAGAGAGAGAGAGAGAGAGATAAATTATTCATACCCAGTATGTAAGATATATATATATATATATATATATATATATATATATATATATATATATATATATATATATATATATACATTCTAGACTCGATAAAAAGATTCAAGTAACTGAGCTCTGTATCTAAAAATATATCTTCTTTCATAGAAAAAAAAAACTCGCTATGAATAGAAAGCCAGATGTATCATATGCAGTCACTGAACTTCAGCACTCTCTGGCAGCAATAAAACACCGTATAAAACTCATAGTTAAGAAAAGTTATGCAGATAAAATTTTAGGTTCAGGAAATCCTAGTTGGGTGATTATCATCCCCCCCCCCATATTAAATGCCTCGGGTTGTGGTAGCCTATTGGAAACGACCCTACCTGGTGATCTGCTGGACTGGGGTTCGAGACCCGCTCAAGCTCCATAGTTTCTTGCAATAATATTACCATCCTTGTAGGCTAAGGAGCCTGTAGATCTACCTCATGAGTCATCAGCAGCCATTGCCTGGTTCTCCCTGATCCCAGGGTGAATAAAGAGGGGACTTGGACGGTGATCATATGGCTATATTGTCAGTTTCTAAGACATAGTCACTGTCCCTTGCCTCTGCAATTCACGAAGGATCTTTAAACCTTCGAAATACCAAGATATGAATTTATAGTCTACAGAAAAGCAACTGTCCGTCTTTGATCTATTTATATTTAGCCAAATAATTAAGATAAATAATTAAACAACTGTTATTTTCAAAATACCTTCATACAAATCTAACCCTGTCCATTTACGTTGCCACAAGTTAATCCTATAAAACAGCCAGAACTCGAATCAAAATCCAGAACCCGGATTGCATTAAACAGATAATCCAGCCATTTGAACACATTAATCCTTTTGTTTTCAGCTTTGCCAATACCAATGGGAAAGCCGTTGTTAATCCCCAACAAAAACTAAATCCCAAAGCCTTCGATGTATACGAAATCTGCATCTGATTTAAAAGTCAATCGCTAGCCTCGTCCCTGACTGGTGATCGCCACACTGGGGTTCGAGTTCCGCTCAAACTCGGTAGTTGTTATGGTCGCTGCAGCCTCACTATCCTTGTGAGCTAAGGATGGGTGGTTTGGGGAAGCCTATAGGTCTATCTGCTGAGTCATCAGCAGCCAATGCCATAACCTCCCTGGCCCTAGCTTGGGTGGAGAGGGGGACTTGGGCGCTGATCATATGTATATATGGTCAGTCTCTAGGGAATTGTCCAGCTTGATAGTACAATGTCACTGTTCCTTGCCTCTGCCATTCATGAGCGGCCTTTAAACCTTTAAACATAGAATAAAGGAGAGGTACAATTGGACACATGAGTCCCTGGTTCACCTTCCGAAGAAATGTACCCTGAAACACCCTGACTTCCCGGTGAGTAACCAAAAATCTAATATAAGGATAGCTAACAGAGGTGGTGGGCTGGGCTAAACATAGGCAGTCTCCGCGCAGTAAGGGTATGGCTGGGTACACTTCTTCAGAACGAGGTGTACCAAGAATTCCCGGGTCCAACTGTACGGCCAACAAGTTCCACTATCTCTCATTTAGAAATTATCAAATATTTCTGTCTACTGATCTATTTTAATGTTGTTATGGTTCTTTAAAATATATTACAGTGATTGTACATCATTTCTCTTGTAGCTTATCTCTTTATTATCTTATTTCCTCACTGGGCTATTTTCCCTCTTGGAGCTCTTAAGCTTATTGTATCCTGCTTTTCCAACTAGAGTTGTAGCTTTGCTAATAATAATAATAATAATAATAATAATAATAATAATAATGTAATCTGTTTCAGTGTTAATTATTGATTCAAAGATTAGGCGACATTAAATCGCCTTAATCAAAAGTAAAATCACTTAGAATTCAAATCTCATTTTTATTGTATTCCTCCAAGAACCAAATATGATTAAAAAGGTAAATACTTCTGCCGTGACCTAATATTGACCCTACTTTCGGGAAGAACATAACTTTAATGACCTTTTTACCTGCACCAACGAAGTTGGGAGAAGGTTATGTTTTCGCCCCTGTTTGTCTGTTTGTGAACAACTTCCTGGCCACGATTTTACTCATATGGTGGTGAAACTTAAAGGATTAATGATCATGTTGAGACGTGGAAGGGATTCAAATTCGAAACTCTTAGGTCAAAGGTCAAGGTCAAGGTCGAGTAAAAGGTTGACTGAATTAACTCTAACCTTAAACCCAAGTTCGCACATGGTTATCACACAGACCTCAAAACCCGCGTACGGTCTAAATTGCT
>NC_090726.1:127274734-127277234 GCF_036898095.1 Palaemon carinicauda | reverse complement strand
AATAAACTGTACTTTTGCAACACCTGGCTAATCCAGTGATAACGTGTTCACCTTGCATTCGCATGACAGCAGATCGATCCCCGCCCGGGACCGTGAATTTAAGCTGTTATCTGGGAGACCACTGCTGTGATTGGGCACTACATAAAGTTTAAAATGCTTCCAAAAGAATAAAATTAGAGAGAGATCATTACTCATAATATATCTATAACTTTTAAAACGCTTCCAGAGTGGGGGGCTAGGGCTTGCCCAGCTGACGTTCTGGCGAGCATCTATTCTGATGAAACAAACTAAAACCAGACACCAGTAACAGACAGATTCAAAAACTCATTAAAGAATATTACAATCATCAAATCAGAATTTTTCGAGCAAGAGAAAGCCGAAGAGGAAAACATGAATACTTCATCTTAAATCAAATGACAAATTACAAGCACCAAAAACCCTATTCATTTTACTGGAATAAATTGCTCTTGGTTCCAATGCAAAGTGACAGATCAGACGTATTCATTATTCTGTTTGTCTATGAGTATAGTAGCATACACTATGAAAAGATGGCATTTACATAATGGGACATAGGACACTACAAAATCAAACCATTGTTCTCTAGTCTTGGGTAGTGCCATAGCCTCTGTACCATGGTCTTTCACTGTTTTGGCTTGGAGTTATCTTGCTTGAGGGTACACTCGAGCACACTATTCTATCTCGTTTCTCTTCCTCTTGTTTTGTTAAAGTTTTCATAGTTCATATAGGAAATGTTTATTTAAATGTCAGTGTTCTTAAAATATATTATATTTCCTTGTTTCCTTTCCTCACTGGGCTATTTTCCCTGTTGGGGCCCCTGGGCTTATAGCATCTTGCTTTTCCAAGTAGGGTTGTAGCTTAGCAAGTATAATAATAATAATAATAATAATAATAATAATAATAATAATAATAATAATAACAATAATAATTCTGAGAGTAACAAATTAAATAGGGGAGTTCCATACCAGTCTTTTTTTTCAATGTACTGAGGTTGGTTGATAAAATTTCTAACTTTACCAAATAGATATAAAACTTGAATAACAATATTGGTTTACCTTTACACATCTTTACTAGACCAAAAATATTCATTGACTGTTTTCGTATTCTTCCATACGATGTATCTACATAAACGAAGAAAGGTCAGAGCAACACTATATATATTACAGAATTTATAGAAAAACGAAATCGACATAAAATTTCATATAAATAAAAACTGTATTTTCATTTGACATCTATAAAAAGTCCTGATTTTTAAGTCCTCATTGTTAACCTAATCTACACTTTACTGATAAGATTCTATTAACATTGTATCTATAAAAATCTCATTTATACCTTAAACCTCTTTGAAAAATCATCTCTCTCTCTCTCTCTCTCTCTCTCTCTCTCTCTCTCTCTCTCTCTCTCAAAAGTCCTGATTTTTGAGTTCTCATCTCTCTCTCTCTCTCTCTCCTCTCTCTCTCTCCTCTCTCTCTCTCTCTCTCTCTCTCTAAACAATCATGATTTTCAAGTCCTCATATCTTAACCTAATATAAATTTTACTGATAAGAATCTGTTAACATTCTATAAAAACCCTCATTTATACATTAAACCTCTTTAAGAAATCAACTCTCTCTCTCTCTCTCCCTCTCTCCTCTCATCTCTCTCTCTATCTCTCTCTCTCTCTCTCTCTCTCTCTCTCTCTCTCTCTCTCCTAAGTCAAAGTCTATTCAAAGCAGCACAGAGGAACACCTCTTTTCCATTTCTGGGTCATTCTTACTTTTGTTTCTCTTTGGCTTTCGTTTCAATTGTGGGGATTCTAAAGAAAACGTGACGTCAAGTGAACACAGCGATTGCGCATGCGTGGAAATTGTGTTATACTTCGGACCAACTAAGTGGATTCTGGTTATACTTATGGGCTTGGCAAATACTTCTAAAACACACGCAAACGTACACACAAACACACACACATTAATATATATATATATAATATATATATATATATATATATAATATATATAAAATATATATATATATATATATATATATATATATATATATATATATACATATACATATATATATATACTGTATATATATATATATACTACATGTATAATATACATATACATATATATATATACTGTATATATATATATATTATATATATATATTAATATATATATATATCTGTACATACATACATATATATATATATATATATATATACTGTGTATATATATATATATATATATATATTATATATGAATATATGTATTCTATAGTATAGAAACAAACACACACACACACACACACATATATATTATATATATATATATATATATATATATATATATTATATATATAACAGCAACAACAAATGCAGCATTTTCTATTCCACTACAAGACAACTGCTTCAAACTTGTCCATTCATGGCTGGGATTTGGCCAGTTTTCATCAACACGCTGGCAAGTGCAGATTGGTGAAGGTGGCAAATTGTCGTCTG
>NC_090726.1:127261223-127266223 GCF_036898095.1 Palaemon carinicauda | reverse complement strand
TATATTATATATATATATATATATATATATATGTATATATATAAATACAGTATATATATATGTATATGTATATGTATATATATATATATAAATATATATATATATATATATATAAAATGTGTTTGTGTCTGTGTCTGTGTGTACGTTTGTGTGTGTTTTAGAAGTATTTGCCAAGCCCATAAGTATAACCAGAATCCACTTAGTGGGTCCGAAGTATAACACAATTTCCACGCATGCGCAATCGCTGTGTTCACTTGACGTCACGTTTTCTTTAGAATCCCACAATTGAAACGAAAGCCAAAGAGAAACAAAACTAAGAATGACCCAGAAATGGAAAAGAGGTGTTCCTCTGTGCTGCTCTGAATAGACTTTGACTTAGACGAGAGAGAGAGAGAGAGAGAGAGAGAGAGAGAGAGAGAGAGAGAGAGAGAGAGAGATTTGATTTCTTTAAGAGGTTTAATGCGTAAATGAGACTTTTATAGCGAGAATGTTAACAGAATCTTATTAGTATAGTGCAGATTAGGTTAACAATGATGACTAAAAAATCAGGACTTTTTTTTTAGAGAGAGAGAGAGAGAGAGAGAGAGAGAGAGAGAGAGAGAGAGAGAGAGAGAGTTGATTTCTTAAAGAAGTGTATATTAGGTTAACAATGAGGATTTAAAAATCAGGACTTTTTATAGATATCAAATGAAAATACAGTTTTTATTTATATGAAATTTGATGTCGATTTAGTTTTTCTATAAATTCTGTAATATATATAGTGTTGCTCTGACCTTTCTTCATTTATGTAGATACATTATATGGAAGAATACGATAACAGTCAATGAATATTTTTGGTCGAGTAAAGATGTGTAAAAGTAAATCAGTATTGCTATTCAATTTTATATTTATTTGTTAAAGTTAGAAATTTTATCAATTAACCTCAGTACATTAAAAAAATGATTGGTATGGAACTCCCCTATTCAATTTGTTACTCTCAGAATTATTATTGTTATTATTATTATTATTATCATTATTATTATTATTATTACTTGCTAAGCTACAACCCTAACTGGAAAAGCAAGATGCTATAAGCCCAGGGGCCCAAACAGGGAAAATAGCCCAGTGATAAAAGGAAACAAGGAAAAAATAACATATTTTAAGAACAATGACATTGAAATAAATATTTCCTACATAAACTATGAAAACTTTAACAAAACAAGAGGGAGAGAAACGAGATAGAATAGTGTGCCCGATTATACCCTCAAGCAAGAGAACTGTAACCCAAGACAGTGGAAGACCATGGTACAGAGGCTATGGCACTACCCAAGACTAGAGAACAATGGTTTGATTTTGGAGTGTCCTGTCCCATTATGTAAATGGTATCTTTTCATAATGTATGCTACTATACTCATAGACAAACAGAATAATGAATACGTCTGATCTGTCACTTTGCATAGGGGACCAAGAGTAATATTCTCGTGTTGAGATGAACGTAATAGCAGATAATTCAGCGGAAAGTAATTGAAGCAATTTATTCCAGTAAAATGAATAGGTCTTTGGTGCTTGTAATTTGTCATTTGATTTAAGATGAATATTCATGTTCTCTTTTCTGCTTTCTCTTGCTCAAAAAAAATCTGATTTGATGATTGTAATAGTCTTTAATGAGTTTTGAATCTGTCTGTTACTGGTGTCTGGTTTTAGTTTGTTTCATCAGAATAGATGCTCGCCAGAACGTCAGCTGGGCAAGCCCTAGCCCCAACTCTGGAAGCGTTTTAAAAGTTATAGATATATTATGAGTAATGATCTCTCTCTAATTTTAGTCTTTTGGAAGCATTTTAAACTTTATGTAGTGCCCAACCACAACAGTGGCCTCCCCAGATAACAGCTTAAACTCACAGTCACGGGCGGGGATCGATCTGCTGTCATGCGAATGCAAGGCGAACACGTTACCTCTGGATTAGCCAGGTGTTGCAAAAACACAGTTTATTGATAAAGATTTTGTCTTATTTCGTGTTTGTTTTTATTTATTTTGTTTAGCATTCGACAAATCCAATAGTTTTGTCATTTGTTAGAGAGAGAGAGAGAGAGAGAGAGAGAGAGAGAGAGAGAGAGAGAGAGAGAGAGAGAGCAGTCGTTCATTATCCTTGGATCATTATTCTCTGGAGAATTTTTCAATTTTTGTATTCTAATTCGGTTTAAGCGAGGGAAACTTCAGTGAATTACGCTTCTTTTGGGAGAGAAAATAACGAGATATTTTTCTGTTTGGCCAGAAAATACTTGGAAAATTTCCCTACCTTTCGACGTTCCAGTTTACACAATTTGCCTTGCTTTCTAGGTTCCCTTTTACCCAATTTCCCCTCCTTTTTGAGTTCCAGTTCTCTCGATTTCCCTTCCTTTCTAGATTGCATTTTACCCAATTTCCCTTCCTTTCTAGGTTCCAGTTTACTCAATTTCCCTTCCTTTCTAGGTTCCTGTTTACCCAATTTCCCTTCATTTCTAGATTCCAGTTTACCCAATTTCCCTTCCTTTGTAGGTTCCAATTTTCTTGATTTCCCTTCCTTTCTATGGACGGTCTAAATGAAAACTATTACCTTACATCATCATAAAAAAATTCCTGACGAGAGATTGTTATATAAGTAAACTAATTTGCTTTACGATCTGCCCTTTAAAAGGGATATGTAAATGGATAACTGAATACATCTTAATAGTTTTTATAGAATAAATACTTAAAAACTATTAAGATGTATTCAGTTATCCATTTACATACATCTGAAACAACACATACTCAATGTGTGCTTATAACAGTAGCACGCCAATAAATGGTGGCAGCGATTAAACTCTAAGACAGCGGTTAAACTAAGACAGCGGTTAAACTCTAAGAATTAGAGAAAAATCTTCAAGACTTCAAAATAATAGCTGTAAAACCAGAGAAATATCTTCAAGACTTCAACATAAAAGCTGTAAAACCAGAGAAAGATCTTCAAGACTTCAAAATAAAAGCTGTAAAACCTGAGAAAGATCTTCAAGAACTCAACATTATCTACATGAATCTACAATTTTGACTAAGTATTATAGTCCAACGAAACAGCTAACATCAACAAATGTTAGAATACAACCTGAATCTTCAATCAACATCCTAGGAAACCCAAGGACTGGCGTTCAACAATTGCAAAACATACCCAGGAAGAACTAAATTCAACAAGAAACTCGAACGATACATCGCTATCAAAACATCAAGAGAGAGAGGAAAAGAAGTGAAGGAAAATTTTATTTTGTTTTATGTGATTAAAAGTTTTCTTTTTAATACAGGAGTAATTACATACATTTTTTCTCGTTACAGGTTTCCAAGATGAATTTTTTGTTGTTGGGAGTGATATTGTTCGCTCAGACATTTTTCTCGTATGGGATGAGCTCTAAGACTAAAAATATATATTTTAAATATGGCAATATAGTTGAAAGACAAGAAGACATTTTTATTACATCAACCAACGTAATTGTCGAAGTGCATATGCAAGCAATTTTTCTTCAAGAGAATGATGTCACTAGCTTAAGAACCGCCATTTCAAGGTTTTCTGCATCATTAGATGAGTTGTATAGAAGACATTTTCATTTGACTACAGAGAGTTTGCTTGGATCAACATTAAAAGTTGCAGAGATGCTATCTGATGACTTGAAAAATAAGACTGGCGAGACAGGATCTTTGGCTTATGACCTTTTGATGTGGACTGTAGGACACGAACATAAAGAAAGACGGAATCCGTTTATTTATGCTGCATTAAGCATCTTTGGGTCTGTTGCAAGTTTAGGTTTAGGAATTTCCAATCGTCTTAAAATTAGTAATCAAAATAAGAAAATTGAGTTCTTGACTCATAAAGATGAATTGATTATGTCAGAACTAAGGAATCAGTTAGCTTCAATCAATAAAATTATGGATTTATTAAATGAACATTCAGATAATATCGTTCAAATTATGGAAGTACAGGATTTGTTGGCAACATTAACGTATTATGATTCAAAGATAGATCACATACATAACAGAATTACACATTTCATTGAGAAATCCAAGGATTATGTAGAAGCTATCACGTTAGCAACTAAAGGTGTATTGTCGCCCCATTTGTTGCCTATAAGTTACTTAAAGTTAATTCTGGAGAACGGAAGGGATAAACTAGGCTATGTTCCTTTGTTAGACGAACATAGGTTAGAATTTTATTACAGCCTAATTACAGTAAACGTAGATAATAACAAGATTATGATTACAATTCCCTTTGATTCTTCTGATGCCTGGCAATCTTACAGGATATCACCATTTCCGACTTTCATGACGAATCACTCAAATCCAGTAATATCCAGTTTGACAGGACACGTATTGATTTCCCCAGACAAGGAAACATATACGGTCATTAAAGACTTAAATCAATTAACTCACTGTTCAGACGCAATGGATAGAAAAATATGTACAGCTGACTCATTTGAATTCCATAAAAACTTAATGGATTCATGCGAGTTAGGTATAGTGCTAGACGGTGCTCTCTCCCATACAAGTGAAAATTGTCTGGATAAGCTTTATCCCTTTGACAATAATGAGTTCAATTGCAGACTGAACAATGGCTCGTGGATACGATACGACAAGGACGGCTTCAATGTATCATGCCCTGACGGATCCACGTCCTTCACCCATATCTTCGTCGCAGCAGATGGTTGTGTCGGGACTTCCCCGAATTCCATGGTGACTGGTCTACGGACAATCATCAGAGAACGAGCCTACTTCGCGAACTTCACGTGGACCTCTACAATGCCAGCACTTCCTCTCCCGTACAACGGACATGTGGCAAAGCGGTTGATGAAACTTACCGAAAGGGACCACCTGTCACCGACTTATAAGGAAATTCTTCACCCCATACTACTAGCTGGATTGAGTATCACGGTGGTGATATTTATCGCCGTGAACATCCTTGTTTGGCGTAGGTTACGGCACAGCAAGCAGCGAAAAAGGAACGATTCGCCTAGCCCCGACA
>NC_090726.1:126963723-127251223 GCF_036898095.1 Palaemon carinicauda | reverse complement strand
CAAATACAGTATTCGGATTTTTGTCTTAAATGGAAAATAAGTGCGCGTATTGTTTTGTCTAAAATAGGAAAGTACAGTATTTGGATTTTTCTTGTCTTAAATGAGAAAATACAGTATTCAGACTTTTTTTGGCTTAAATGGGAAAAATACAGTATTCGGATTTTTTTGTCTTAAATGGGAAAAATACAGTATTCGGATTTTTTTTGTCTTAAATGGGAATAATACAGTATTCGGATTTTTTTGTCTTAAATGGGACAAATACAGTATTCGGATTTTTTTGTCTTAAATGGGACAAATACAGTATTCGGATTTTTTTGTCTTAAATGGGAAAAATACAGTATTCGGATTTTTTTGTCTTAAATGGGATAAATACAGTATTCTGATTTTTTTGTCTTAAATGGGATAAATACAGTATTCGGAATTTTCTTGGCCTTAAAAGTGGCAAATATAGTATTTGGATTTTTTTTTTTTAAATGGAGAAATTACAGTATTTTGGGCTTCTAATCACCAATTTATGAAGGGAATTGCAATAAATCGCCATTTTCTTGCAATTTGGCAACATTGCAAGCTTTGCTTACTAGTTCTCAAGGGGTTTCCTTGTAAGAATATATCGTATTCTATCAGATTTCAATAATGCCGTCAGTGCACCTCATACGGTGTACTGTAGGCATTACTTAATTATTATTATTATTATTATTATTATTATTATTATTATTATTATTGTATTTATTATTAATATTATTAATATTATTATTATTATTATTATTATTATTATTATTATTATTATTATTATTATTATTATTATTATTATTATTATCTTCAGCTAAACTACTATAGTTGGAAAAGCAGGATGCTATAAGCCCAAGGGCTCCAACAGGGAAAAATATCCCAGTGAGGAAAGGAAATAAAGTCTTAATATTGTTCCTTTGGCCCTCAGGTGCACTTGATATCCTTCTACTCTACTTTGGTTTATGAGAGAATTAATTCAGAATCTGCATAATTTTCCAATATGAAGATAATTGGAAAGCAAATGGCAAGACATAATCACTCACTTGCATTGTTTATAACATTAATAGGATTTTGAAGGACTTGAAAAATTTTCCATAGAAAATCTGGTCATAAAAATTTAGAATCATTGAATTGTTTTTTTAATCAAGCTCAAGATATATCTTTAAGAAAAAAAAACAGTATTTCCTATATTTTTGTATTTGCATTATGTATTACGATCAATAGCAATGGCAAGACCTCTTCACTCTGTTACATTGTTTATAACATAAATATAATTTTGACGGATAGGAAAATTTTTCTTGGAAAAACTGATTATAAAAATTAAGGATCGTCGAATATTTTTTTTCATCAGCTTTAAAATAAATCTTTTAAATAAAAGCATTGTTGCATCGATGTTTATATTCTGTATTATATTCTTTACACATTCTCCTCTGCCCTCATTCACCTGACAACACAAAAGATTACCAAACAATTCTTCTTGTCTTAAAGGGTTAACTACTGCAATGTAATTGTTCAGTTGCTACTTTCCTCTTGGTAAAGGGTAGAAGAGACTTTAGCTATGGCAAGCAGCTCTTCTAGGAGGACGACACTCCAAAATCAAACCATTGTTCTCTAGTCTTGGATTGTGCCATAGCCTCGGTACCATGGTATTCCACTGTCTTGGGTTAAAGTTCTCCTGCTTGAGGGTACACTCGGGCAAACTATTTTATCTTATTTCTCTTCCTCTTGTTTTGTTAAAGTTTTTATAATTCATATAGGAAATATTTATATTTATGTTGTTACTGTTCCTAAAATATTTTATTTTTCCATTGTTTCCTTACCTCACTGGGCTATTTTCCCTGTTGGAGCCCCTGGGCTTATGGCATCTTGCTTTTCCAACTAGGGTTGTAGCTTAGCAAGTATTAGTAGTTATAATATTAATCATGTATTATGATCGATTTTGAATTTTAATGCCAAATTGTATGACCTTGTGCTGTATAACGTCCAATTCTATTTTGCGTTAATTTCCCCTCATTTCTGGATATTACAGTTGATATTTGTTTGTTGTCCACTGCAAACTGAACGGAAATGGCATGTTCTTCCCCCCCCCCCTTGCAAGAGAGAAAACGATGATAGTTATAGATAATGGCTAATTTTAGGTATTTATTTGGACCTTCTCGGTAATAGTCGCGTGGAAGGTAAACGTTATCTCTTTCCCTACCAATTTTGGGGAACATTTTATCATCATTGCTCAATATTTGCAATGTTTAAATCATGTTTATAGAGATTCATATTATCATCATCTACGCTTATTGACGCAAAGGGCCTCGGTTAGATTTCGCCTGTCGTCCCTACCTTGAGCTTTTAATTCAATACTTTTCCATTCATCATCTCCTACTACGCGCTTCATAGTCTCCTCAGCCATGTAGGTCTGGGTTCTCCAACTTTTCTAGTGCCTTGTGGGGCCCAACTGGACGTTTGAAAGATGAAATATAATTGTAAGGAGAAAGGATTAATGAGATTCATACTTTTATATAAGACTATTAAAGACCTGCTCCCCCTTCTTTTCTTAATATGCTGTAATGGATTACTATTTCGTCCTATCATAGAATTTTTTTTTTTTTTTTTTTTTTAAACGGCTTAGATATTGAGTCGTCTTAATTTCAATTATTTTTTCCACAGGTTATCTTTAACTAGGTCATCTATGTGCATCAGACCTCGAGATCGCTAGTTTCTTGTAGTGTCTGCAACCTCACCATCCTTGTGAGATAAGGATGGGATGTTTTGAGGTGCTTATAGGCCTATCTGCTGAATCATTAGCACCTACCACAGGATGTATGGGCCCAATTGACAGACGCCGACACGCTCCCGATGAACGAACTCCTGTCAAAGGCTCAGAAGCTCCACGAGGCCTCCAAAGCATCTCGCCTAGGAGCATCATCGTCAGCACCGCCTTCGTTCTCCTCCTTCAGCAGCTGCTCTTCCATAGACTCCTCGGCAACGGCCCCTGAGGACTACGAGATCAATGTTCTATCAAGAAAGAAACCGCCGCAACCAACACGACCGAACCCTAGGACTAACCCAGCATGGTGCTTCTACCACCAACAGTTCGGCAGCGACGCCAAGAAATGTAGAGCACCATGCAGTTTCCCTAGAAGATGACGCCAGAAGCATCCACCTGCCACCATCGCAGCCGCAGGTAACCAAAACAAGAATGGTTTCTATATCCTCGATACCATTTCCAACCGTAGACTCATGGTAGACACCGGCGCAATGCAGTCAACGTTCCCACCTTCCTAGTCCGACCTAGACCGTGGTCCCGACAAAAACGCTCCCTCACTCATCGCCGCCAACGGATCTCCCATACGGTGCTATGGGATTAGGACCCTCAAGATATCTATCATGGGCCGTTCGTATTCTTGGCCCTTCGCCATCGCTGACGTCAATCGCCCCCTCCTCGGTGCGGATTTCCTCGCCCACCACGGACTCCTTGTCGATGTCGCTAACAAACGTTTCATCGACACGGGAACCTGCCAGTCCCGCGCCCTAGAATACGGCCCTGCAACAATGTCCGTATCCGCCGTAACGACGCACCCCTACGCCGACCTCCTACAAGAATTTCCCGAGGTTTTCAAGCCCGAGCTCCGACACTCGCCAGGTTCCCCGTCCAAGCACGGGATCTACCACCACATCACAATGACAGGACCTCCTACTCACGCTAAATTCCTCCACCTCCCACCCCAGAAACTGAAGGATGCCAAGCGCGCCTTTGAGGACATGGAACGCATGGGTATCTGTAAGAAAGCATCGAGCCCCTGGGCATCGCCCCTACACATGGTAAAAAAGCCGGACGGGTCCTGGAGACCTTGCGGCGACTACAGGCGCCTCAACCTCATCACAACGCCCGGTCACTACCTGCTGCCCAACATGCAGGACCTAACGAACGCGTTGCACGGCGCAAAGTATTTTACCAAGATGGACCTCCTCAAGTCTTACTTCCAGGTCCCCGTATTTCCGGAAGACATCCCGAAAACTGCCATTGTAACGCCGTTTGGATCCTACACCTTCGCATACTCAACCTTCGGTCTACGCAACGCCGGGGCGACCTTCCAACGACTAATGGATAGCATTCTGGGTGACCTACCTTTCTGCGTCTGCTACGTCGATGACATCCTGATATTCTCGAAAACTAAGGAGGAACACCGGAGGCACGTCCGCACCGTCCTCAAACGCCTACAGGAGAACGGCCTGGTCGTACGTTTCGACAAGTGCACATTCGGTGCGGAAGGAGTGGATTTCCTTGGTCACCGCGTATCCTCGTGCGGGGTAAAACCCATGACAACCAAGGTCGACGCCATCAGAAAGTTCCCGATACCTACGACCATCCGCCAACTTCAGGAGTTCCTGGGGATGGTCAATTACTACAGGCACCTCATCCCCAACATCGCACAAACCCTGTCACCCCTCGACAGCGTCCTGAAAGGAAAAGCGAAAAAACTCGAGTGGGGTTTGCCCCAGCAACAGGCATTCGCCCGGACGAAGGATGCCCTCGCGAATGCCACCACCCTGGCTCATTTCGACGACAACGCGCCCCTGCGACTAACGACTGACGCCAGCAACGTCGCCTGTGGGGCTGTGCTGGAGCAACTCGTCGATGGTTCTCCTCGACCGCTGGCATTCTTCAGCAAGAAATTGAAACCCGCCGAAACAAGATACAGCACCTTCGATAGGGAACTCCTCGCCGTCCGCCACTTCAGGCACATCTTGGAGGGCACTCCCTTCACAATCGCGACGGACCATCAACCCCTCGTACACGCTTTCACGAAATCGACAGACGCATGGTCCTCCCGACAACAACGTCATCTCGCAATAATCGCCGAATTCGGGTGCACCATACGTTACGTCCTAGGAAAGAAAAACCCAGTCGCGGACGCCCTTTCAAGGATTGAAATTGACGCAATCCACCTGGGAATCGACTACGCCAATCTCGCAACCGAACAACGCACCGACCGAGAAGCACAGGATCACCTGACGGGGCCATCCGCGCTCAAGATAAGTGCGATTCCCCTCGGACCAGCAGGAGTAACTATTCTTTGCGACACCAGCATCGGCCGCCCACGTCCCTGGATACCAGCCTCCTGCAGAAGGAAAATATTCGATATCATCCATGGACTTTCACACCCCTCAGGACGTACCACCGCTCGCCTTCTGTCTGAAAAGTTCGTCTGGCCAGGGATAAAAAAGGACGCCCGGGAATGGGCGAAGTCATGCATCAACTGCCAGTCAAGCAAAGTCAGCCGTCACACCGAATCGGGGGTAGGCGATTTCCCCCAGCCAAAAAGACGTTTCGGTCACATGCACATCAACGTTGTGGGACCATTGCCCCCTTCTGGATCTGTCCGCTACCTGCTCACGATCATCGATCGCTCCACGAGGTGGTTGGAGGCATCGCCGATGACCGAAGCTATGACTCAAGCATGCGCCGAAGCCCTCCTGTCAAGCTGGGTGAGCAGGTTTGGCGTTCCTGACGACATCACGACAGACAGAGGCCCCGCCTTCCTCTCAGAAATATGGCTCGCTTTGGCGAACCTGATGGGGACGACGCTCCACAGCACCACGGCATACAACCCCGTGGCAAACGGCATGGTCAAAAGAACTCACCACGCCCTCAAGGCGTCCCTGGTGGCGAGCTGCACCGACGGGGACTGGAAATCACGACTTCCTTGGGTACTCCTCGGCCTTCGCACCGCCCCTCGCGCAGACGGCGAACCTTCGCCCGCTGAAAAGGTTTACGGGGAGGCGCTCGCAGTTCCTGGCGAATTCTTTCCCTCATCAACCGACGACACGCAGCTGGATCACCTAAGGGACATCGCCAGGAAGTTCAGGCCATGTCTCAAAACTTACCAGGACAGAGCCAAGCACTTCAAGCCAAAAAACCTGGATGACTGCGGGTACGTTTTCGTCCGTGTCGACGCTCATCGACAACCACTAACTAGACCTTATCGAGGCCCCTTGGGAGGAGCATTAGGTTTCAATTTAACACAAGCGTTCAGGATCTTATTGAACAGCTCGCTATTGACTTCACTATCAAAGGCATAAGAGATGTGTCTAGTTAGTGCAGACTTACATGAGGCAATAGTTATAGAGGCCAGACCCTGTTCATGTAATTAAATAAAGCACGAAATACAGAAGTCCATAGTAATGGAAGAGGGCTGATGACCACGAATTCAACCCATTTTTTCCCAGTAAGACAAGTATAGCCGTTTCGTGCTATTGGACTTGTACTCTTCTATAAAGTCAATTCTCTCCTCCACAACTCCGAACTTTCTTTGAGCCACTAGGGCAAAAAAATCATGAGCTGAAGGTTTTTCGTTATCTAAGAAGAAAGGAAAACAGTCTTCTGTTGAACATCCTGGGACAGCACTGGAGATGGTAAAGGGACCTGTTGAGGCTTGAGTTTCAGAACAAGAGGATACTAATTGCTCTTGCACCACTTGGGAGCCCCTGGTGTCTCTGTTTCTTTGAAAGTCCGCAGTTTGTTCAGGACTTTCATTAGGAGGGTGAACGGTGGAAATAGGTAAATGTGAGACCACTGGTTCCAATCCAGGGAAATCGCATCCGTTCCTGCCGCTTATGGATCTAAGTTTGGTGCTACATACCGAGGAAGCCTCTTGTTGAAGCTTGTCGCAAAGAGAACTATTTGCAGCTCTGAGACTTGCTCTAGGATGAAACTATGATTTTGCCTCTGGAGACCATTCTGTTTCCAGAGGCGAACCCCTTTTAGGTGAACTGCTGAGAGATGCCAATTTCTCTACTTTACCAAAGTGAGAATGGCTAGAATCACATGATTGATCTTAGGAGACCCGGAGCCCTGTCTCTTGACACAGTGTAGCAAACTGCAGCGAACCCAAGACTCTCCCCTCTTGCCATCTGGTGAGTACTCTTTAGCGAAGTAGGCATCTGACAGATTGTGTGATTTCCTATGTCTTACCTTGCGGTAGAGAGAGGATGTGTGACTTTAGATTCCAATGAAGCCCTGGCTACTTGAATTCCTGAGCCAGAGACAGCCCGGACTTTTCGAGTTTGATTTGAAAGCCCAAAGACTGTAGGAGTTTTAAGACTTCTTGAGCTGTTAGAAGACATTTCAACTTTATTGCAGAACAGACTAGCCAGTCGTCCAGATATACCATCACCTGGAGTCCCTTGTTCATTAATTGTATGACGATGGCCTTGACTAGCTTTGTGAAAATCCTCGAAGCTATACTGAGCCCGGAGGGCATAACTCCTAATATGTAGGCCTTTCTTGCCAGTCTGAAACCAAGGTCGGGTGAGAAGTGCTGACCTATCGGAAGATGCCAATAGGCGTCTGTAAGATCTATGGAGACGGTGTATGGCCCCTGGGGTAGTAGGGTCCGTATTTGCAAGATAGTTAGCATCTGAAACTTGTCATTCAGAATTACTTTGTTTAGTGGGGACAAGTCCAGAATAGTTCGAAGAGCATTCAAATCTTTCTTGGGCATGCAGAATAGCCACCCTTGAAAGTTCATGGATTTTGTGCAATGGATAACTCCCTTTCGGAGAAGATCCTGAACGTAATCCTCCAAGAATGGGGTTGAGGGTTGGAAGAATCTCTTGAACTGGGGTGATTTATGTCTCCATTTCCAGCCTAGTCCCTTGGAGACTATGCTGTGAGCGCAAGGATTGAACTCTCATCGAGCCCTGAAAAGGTAAAGTCATCCCCTTATCTGTAGCTCCTCGTTGTTCTGAAGGACCTGCTTCTTTAAACTCCTTGGCTCTACTTTCTCGGCCTCTGGACTTACCACCCTTCTAGACCTTCCTCTGCCACTAGAACTTTTCTTTTGAGCTTTGGCAGGGTGAATAGTTGTGGTGGCTCTCTCATATGCCGGATTAAAGGCTGGATACTGTGATACATACTGCTAGGGAACTGTGTTCACAATCTCGGGGGTGGTGGGAACTGAGGCTGTCGTGACAGGAAAGGATTTCCTTCCTTTAAAGGGGCTCTTACGCTTCTTGCTGTTTGGTTGAGGTCAAACTACGGGGGTAAATTTCATTTTAGAGAACATGTCCCACTTTTGCATAAGTCTCTTATTCTCCTTAGCCGCTCTGTCCATTACTTCCTTAACCAATTTCTGGGGAAAGAGATCTTTCCACCAGATGTTATTATTATTATTAATTGCTAAGCTACAACCTAGTCAGAAAAACAGGATGCTATAAGCTTAGGGTCCCCAACAGGGAAAATAGCCCAGTGAGGAAAGGATACAATGAATAATAAAATATTTTAAGAACAGTGACTAAATTAAAATAAATATTTTTCATATAATCTATCAAAATTTAACAAAACAAGAGGAAGAGAAATAAAATAGAATAGTGTGCCCGAGTGTACCCTTAAACAAGAGAACTCTAACCCAAGACAGTGGAAGACCATGGTATAGAGACTATGGCACTACCCAGGACTAGAAAAAAATGGTTTGATTTTGGAGTGTCCTTCTCCTAGAAGAGCTGCTTACCATAGCTAAAGAGTGTCTTCTACCCTTACCAAGAGGAAAGTAGCTACTAACAATTACAGTACAGCAGTTAACCCTTTGGGTGAAGAAGAATTGTTTGGTAATCACAAAGTTGTCAGGTATATGAGGACAGAGGAGAATCTGTAAAGAATAGGCCAGACTATTCGATGTATGATAACAAAGGGATTGTGAACCGTAACCAGAGATAAGAATCCAATGTAGTACTGTCTGGCCAGTCAAAGGACCCTATAACTCTCTAGCGGTAGTATTTCAACAGATGGCTGGTGCCCTGGCCAACCTACTACCTACAGAGTCAATCAACCTTTTAAGCTCACACATAATAGTTGCTGCGGCTAGAACATATTTCTACATGCTCTTCTGGCTAAGAAGAAAGCATGGAGATCCTGTAAGGACAGTGAGACAACCGTCACCAAGATCAACTGATACTTATTCAAATGTGCGTGGGAGTATATTACAAGGTACGGACGGAAAGGTAGGATGGCGCTGGCGCCAAATCAGATTGAATTGCCCGCCAAAATATATGTGTTTTCTTACACTTACAAATACACGAATTATGAGTTAACAGAAACATGTAATGAAATAATACATATGTCAAAATGTAGCTCTGATAGAGCGGAATACATATACATGGGAAACCACGATGTGGCGAAAGGAGAATTCAAATAAATAAACAGTTTGTTGATTTTCTGGACGACGAAGGGAGCGGTGTCTTTACAAGTACTCCCCCCCCCCAAGACATCGGGCGGTGTAGAGGGCTGATGATCAATCTTTGTATCTTTTCGGGCATCGGAGGGTTCCTCTTGTTTTTGAACGGAGGGGCGCGCCGGCGGTCGGCGTAAGGATCTCTTCCTCTTGTCGTCGTTTGAGGATTTTTCTTTCGTTGGGCACCTTGTTTTGAGGTGGCACTCTGGATCTGCCAGGTCTGGCGGAGGCGGTGTCGCTTCCTTCGAGAAACGCTGGTTTCACGTGGTCTATTGAGACCCAGTCCTCTTGGCCATGGACGTCGAGAAGGAAGGCTTTCGTTGTCTTCTTAATTACCCAGTAGGGGCCTCGATAAGGTCTAGTTAGTGGTTGTCGATGAGCGTCGACACGGACGAAAACGTACCCGCAGTCATCCAGGTTTTTTGGCTTGAAGTGCTTGGTTCTGTCCTGGTAAGTTTTGAGACATGGCCTGAACTTCCTGGCGATGTCCCTTAGGTGATCCAGCTGCGTGTCGTCGGTTGATGAGGGAAAGAATTCGCCAGGAACTGCGAGCGCCTCCCCGTAAACCTTTTCAGCGGGCGAAGGTTCGCCGTCTGCGCGAGGGGCGGTGCGAAGGCCGAGGAGTACCCAAGGAAGTCGTGATTTCCAGTCCCCGTCGGTGCAGCTCGCCACCAGGGACGCCTTGAGGGCGTGGTGAGTTCTTTTGACCATGCCGTTTGCCACGGGGTTGTATGCCGTGGTGCTGTGGAGCGTCGTCCCCATCAGGTTCGCCAAAGCGAGCCATATTTCTGAGAGGAAGGCGGGGCCTCTGTCTGTCGTGATGTCGTCAGGAACGCCAAACCTGCTCACCCAGCTTGACAGGAGGGCTTCGGCGCATGCTTGAGTCATAGCTTCGGTCATCGGCGATGCCTCCAACCACCTCGTGGAGCGATCGATGATCGTGAGCAGGTAGCGGACAGATCCAGAAGGGGGCAATGGTCCCACAACGTTGATGTGCATGTGACCGAAACGTCTTTTTGGCTGGGGGAAATCGCCTACCCCCGATTCGGTGTGACGGCTGACTTTGCTTGACTGGCAGTTGATGCATGACTTCGCCCATTCCCGGGCGTCCTTTTTTATCCCTGGCCAGACGAACTTTTCAGACAGAAGGCGAGCGGTGGTACGTCCTGAGGGGTGTGAAAGTCCATGGATGATATCGAATATTTTCCTTCTGCAGGAGGCTGGTATCCAGGGACGTGGGCGGCCGATGCTGGTGTCGCAAAGAATAGTTACTCCTGCTGGTCCGAGGGGAATCGCACTTATCTTGAGCGCGGATGGCCCCGTCAGGTGATCCTGTGCTTCTCGGTCGGTGCGTTGTTCGGTTGCGAGATTGGCGTAGTCGATTCCCAGGTGGATTGCGTCAATTTCAATCCTTGAAAGGGCGTCCGCGACTGGGTTTTTCTTTCCTGGGACGTAACGTATGGTGCACCCGAATTCGGCGATTATTGCGAGATGACGTTGTTGTCGGGAGGACCATGCGTCTGTCGATTTCGTGAAAGCGTGTACGAGGGGTTGATGGTCCGTCGCGATTGTGAAGGGAGTGCCCTCCAAGATGTGCCTGAAGTGGCGGACGGCGAGGTAGACGGCGAGGAGTTCCCTATCGAAGGTGCTGTATCTTGTTTCGGCGGGTTTCAATTTCTTGCTGAAGAATGCCAGCGGTCGAGGAGAACCATCGACGAGTTGCTCCAGCACAGCCCCACAGGCGACGTTGCTGGCGTCAGTCGTTAGTCGCAGGGGCGCGTTGTCGTCGAAATGAGCCAGGGTGGTGGCATTCGCGAGGGCATCCTTCGTCCGGGCGAATGCCTGTTGCTGGGGCAAACCCCACTCGAGTTTTTTCGCTTTTCCTTTCAGGACGTTGTCGAGGGGTGACAGGGTTTGTGCGATGTTGGGGATGAGGTGCCTGTAGTAATTGACCATCCCCAGGAACACCTGGAGTTGGCGGATGGTCGTAGGTATCGGGAACTTTCTGATGGCGTCGACCTTGGTTGTCATGGGTTTTACCCCGCACGAGGATACGCGGTGACCAAGGAAATCCACTCCTTCCGCACCGAACGTGCACTTGTCGAAACGTACGACCAGGCCGTTCTCCTGTAGGCGTTTGAGGACGGTGCGGACGTGCCTCCGGTGTTCCTCCTTAGTTTTTGAGAATATCAGGATGTCATCGACGTAGCAGACGCAGAAAGGTAGGTCACCCAGAATGCTATCCATTAGTCGTTGGAAGGTCGCCCCGGCGTTGCGTAGACCGAAGGTTGAGTATGCGAAGGTGTAGGATCCAAACGGCGTTACAATGGCAGTTTTCGGGATGTCTTCCGGAAATACGGGGACCTGGAAGTAAGACTTGAGGAGGTCCATCTTGGTAAAATACTTTGCGCCGTGCAACGCGTTCGTTAGGTCCTGCATGTTGGGTAGCGGGTAGTGACCGGGCGTTGTGATGAGGTTGAGGCGCCTGTAGTCGCCGCAAGGTCTCCAGGACCCGTCCGGCTTTTTTACCATGTGTAGGGGCGATGCTCAGGGGCTCGATGCTTTCTTACAGATACCCATGCGTTCCATGTCCTCAAAGGCGCGCTTGGCATCCTTCAGTTTCTGGGGCGGGAGGTGGCGGAATTTAGCGTGAGTAGGAGGTCCTGTCATTGTGATGTGGTGGTAGATCCCGTGCTTGGACGGGGAACCTGGCGAGTGTCGGAGCTCGGGCTTGAAAACCTCGGGAAATTCTTGTAGGAGGTCGGCGTAGGGGTGCGTCGTTACGGCGGATACGGACATTGTTGCAGGGCCGTATTCTAGGGCGCGGGACTGGCAGGTTCCCGTGTCGATGAAACGTTTGTTAGCGACATCGACGAGGAGTCCGTGGTGGGCGAGGAAATCCGCACCGAGGAGGGGGCGATTGACGTCAGCGATGGCGAAGGGCCAAGAATACGAATGGCCCATGATAGATATCTTGAGGGTCCTAATCCCATAGCACCGTATGGGAGATCCGTTGGCGGCGATGAGTGAGGGAGCGTTTTTGTCGGGACCACGGTCTAGGTCGGACTTGGAAGGTGGGAACGTTGACTGCATTGCGCCGGTGTCTACCATGAGTCTAAGGTTGGAAATGGTATCGAGGATATAGAAACCATTCTTGTTTTGGTTACCTGCGGCTGCGATGGTGGCAGGTGGATGCTTCTGGCGTCATCTTCTAGGGAAACTGCATGGTGCTCTACATTTCTTGGCGTCGCTGCCGAACTGTTGGTGGTAGAAGCACCATGCTGGGTTAGTCCTAGGGTTCGGTCGTGTTGGTTGCGGCGGTTTCTTTCTTGATAGAACATTGATCTCGTCGTCCTCAGGGGCCGTTGCCGAGGAGTCTATGGAAGAGCAGCTGCTGAAGGAGGAGAACGAAGGCGGTGCTGACGATGATGCTCCTAGGCGAGATGCTTTGGAGGCCTCGTGGAGCTTCTGAGCCTTTGACAGGAGTTCGTTCATCGGGAGCGTGTCGGCGTCTGTCAATTGGGCCCATACGTCCTGTGGTAGGCGTCGAAGAAAGATCTCGCGAGATATGCTAATCTCTCGTCGTCGGCCGTTGCTGTCTGTTTCGGGGAGCATAAGCAGGCTGGTTAACTCGTCCCACGCCTCGACAGGAGAGGTGTCACCCATGGGCTCGCCGGCGAGGTCCAGGACTTTCTGTGCCCTTGCTGAGACGGAGAGGGAGTAGATACCGATGAATTTCGTTCTCAGGTCGTCGTATGAAACTTGGCCGGCCTGGGCGTCGAGCCATGGGGAAATCTTGTCGAATACTTCTTCAGGTATGGAGGAGAGAACGATGTCAGCCTTGGAGCAGGAGTCGCTGAGTCTAGCGACGCGGAAGAGTACGTCTGCTCTCAGGAACCAGGAAGCAGTGTTGTGTTGAGAAAAGGGCGACAGTTTGACTTTGGGCGTGGAGGCGAGGCTGTTGGGTGCGATGGGCGTGTTGCTTCCTGCATCGTGGCCAGACGACGAGTCGGCGAAGAGGTGAGAAGTTGATATGTCGGTTAAGCTCATCCTACTGCCTTACATGCACCGAAGTGTGGGAGAACCAAAGGCAGGCTCACGCCTAAGGTAACGGAGTATAGAGAAGGTAGCACGGCCGTAATAAGTCCGTTAATGGCAAAGCCAAATCCGCTGATGCTACTTTCAACTCCGGGGTCACCAGTTGTTAGGACAGTGAGACAAGCGTCACCAAGATCAACTGATACTTTATTCAAATGTGCGTGGGAGTATATTACAAGGTGCGGATGGAAAGGTAGGATGGTGCTGGCGCCAAATCAGATTGAATTGCCCGCCAAAATATATGTGTTTTCTTACACTTACAAATATACGAATTATGAGTTAACAGAAACATGTAATGAAATAATACATATGTCAAAATGTAGCTCTGATAGAGCGGAATACATATACATGGGAAACCACGGTGTGGCAAAAGGAGAATTCAAATAAATAAACAGTTTGTTGATTTTCTGGACGACGAAGGGAGCGGTGTCCTTACAATCCCTATGGAAAGTAGACATGAGTTGTTGCCTAGACTGGGAAAAGGTCAGATTTGGAATAGTTCCCAATTAATATCTCTAGATAGAACTGGTGGGATAAAGACGCAGATAGTCTCTCTTTGGCTTCCAGTTCTGCCTTCAACTGGAATTTGGGAGTTCTAGGCATCCTTTCATTAAACTGCTTGCCTCCAAAGTCCTTATCGAGTTTTCCAACACTAAAAGTGTGATGGACATCTTCTCAATTGTTCGAGTCATAAGGGAGATCTAGAGAGACAGGTTTGCACTCCTCTAGCACTGGCAATGGTCTACCCTCCACTACTGCTTTCTTCACAGCCTCTAAACTTTTAGATGCGAAGGGAAAGCTAGTATCTTTGGGAGCAACGAAGGTGACCTGCTTTCTGCCGAAGGCAGAGAGTTAGGTATAAGTAAATTTGTCCATCTTGAGCTCCTTAGCCAATAGGGACTGAGCCTTGTTGTGGTCCATGATGATAGTTTCCCTCGGGGATCGAATCTTCCCTAATGGACGCTTCCGAGTTAAGCCTTACATAGCAGTAAGGGTAACTGTCAATAGAAGGGAAGAATTCTAAGTCGGAGACTGGCTTCGAACCCATACCTTCTCCGATGTGGGGTACCCTTCAAAGTCATATGCTCAGTATAACGACAAGGATTCTTAGCTGAACCATCTGTCAGGCTTGAAATTGGTGGAGCCTTAGACGTAGGTGCCAGTTGAAAAACTTCTATCTTCGCCTCTAGGGACGAAGATAAATTGTATTTAAGTTAAATACAGTTTACTCTTGTTCTGTTAACCTTCCAGGTAATCCGCTATCCGTGGGTTGACTTAGTTATACATAGGATTATAGGAATGCTCTTTCCATCTCTTCTCTTTTTTCATTTCCTCTGATCTGATCGTTTAACAAATCTGATTCTATGTCTTTTCTTCCGTGCTGTTATCTGCCAGACGATCAGTATGTTTTTACACAGTGACAAATTAGGAACTAGGATAAAGGATGTTAATAAGTATTGGCTATTTTATGTTGTAGTAAACATTAAAAAATTATAAATTTTGAAAGCTTTATACCTGTTTAGAAGTTGACAAATTGCCCTTAATTAAATTTTGTGGCGTTAAGATGAATGGCCAGTAACTAGGAGGTAATCCATTACTCATTTACTCTTTCAAGGTGGGCACACTATTAAATTGACGGTATTGACCAGATGCGATGTGTTGTGGAGAGCTACGAAGATTAAACTAGGTCTTTCAAAAACAAACTGGAAAGCGTGGGGGAGGCGTTATATGGAAATATCTGTGTTAATACTACTACCATCACACTGTTTGTCTGTTTATTGTTTTCGCTGCTTTATTGAAACAAGAAAGACGATGAATTCGTCGATTGGTATTTAGAAAAAGGAGACGGTCTTAACATTAAGGAAAAGGCAAGCAGCAATAGAATATACGGTGTATGAAGTTAGTAAGTATAGAGATGTCAATAGAGAATTGTCATTGCAGGTGGGAATAATTATATACGAAAAAACTGGTACTTAACATTGCAAATGTTGTAACGTTGGTTATATAAGGTATGTGAATGAAAACGAGTCGTGTACACATGAGAATAGGTACAGATGGTTTTGAGTTTTTGGAGCCAAGATGTTTATCTATTGTAGGTTCTAGAACTTTCAAATATGCTTTCCCAAGACTATACAACAAACTCCCACTGGGCATTTGAAAGACTGAAGAGATTAAGGGATTCGAGAAGAAGCTGAAGACTTTTGATTTATAAGTGCATTGATAACGTGGATATGTCAATTTATACGGAATACTCTGTGTGATACTCTAAATACCTAAGAGTGTATAAGAAAAACAGATCTCGTTGGTCCTGTAGGGTGCAGGGTTTCCCTGTTTGATACAGAAAAAAAGTTTTATCTTACATTAACACATTTCCCAGAACCATTACAATTAGCATATTACAATAAAACATTACTATTAAGTTTTTTTAAACCCATAACCAGGAATTGCTGAGTAATAATAACCTGGGTAAGCAGATCAATTTTTTAAGATTGATAATTAACGCTGAAATACTAGACCACGGGGCTAATGCGTGTAGTGAACCATGTTCTGCTTGCCAGAACATATGAGCTGTGAGATAATGTTTAATTGTGAGCAAAGCGAGCACATATCAGAGCAAAAGCAATAAAATCATAAGCTCAATTAATTACGGAGGTATTTGTAGTACGATGAACACTGCACAACAATTCCATAGAAAATGGGATTGTAAGTCATGTTTTCTTTGAGTCTAGAAGTCCAGGCAAACAAAAAATTCAGTGTTTTTACCATGTTCCATTTATATTATTTAGTACTTTACCCACCACAACTCAAAAATGATGGCTCTCCTACTAAAATCATTATAAAAAACATTCAAAACACCTATATTTACACCACATGCCTGATACTTAAAGACGTAAAAGATATTGTTTTAATATAGAAATTTACCCAGAAAAACAGTTAAAGTTAACATTAAATTAAAGTAAAGTGTTAGAGGGGATTCGGTACAATATTATTAAAGGAACCTTTTAACAAGTTGTGACTATCCATTATAGGGGGTTGATAGCTGAATGAGGCATTTAACCAATAGAGAATAGAATTATATAAAAAGGTGATGCCTTTTTGAAAACCTCTTTACATGAGATGAAATGCTTAGTTAAAAGAGGTAGTGGTAGACTGAGTAAGGGAGCTACATGAGAAATGTTTGGGAAAAAGTTTTTTGAAATATAAAACTTATGATTCATAAAAGTTAATAAATCATAGAAAGCAAGAACTCAAGAAAAGTAAAAGGTGAAGGGGGTAAATGAAGTTAAAAGAAAATATAACATAACAAAAGTTAAGGTCTGTAAATGGGAATGGCAGGAGAAATTGTTGTTGAACTTAACACTGAGGAAGCTGTCATATTAATGAAGATAAGATTTGAATAGGATACCTAAAAGAAAATTATTGAAACGGGAATGAGAATGATAGGCTCTGAGTTGTGTAGAGACGCAGATATTACCTCAGCACATTATTTTAGCTGTAGAGTTTAGTTTAGTTTTAGCCTAGAATAAAGGAAATGATAATCACCGGGTAGTGTGTAGATAGTTGGGTCACCTAATTTTTGTTCGCCAAAATACTTGCCCACTCGGCTAACGCTCGTAGTGCAACCTTTACTGCTTGGCAGAACAGAGGAACAATGAGATAATGTTTATTTGCAAGTGAAGTGAGCCAGTGGAGCAAAGACCAGTAAATGAATACTCTTATTAGTGTGGGTGATGACGGACACTGAGAGGAAGGATTCTCATTTTCTATGTGAGCAGGAGCTTTGGTGGCCCAAAAATCTACATACATACTGAATTGCTAGCCAAAGAAATTGCCTGATATATTAACAAGCTATGATAGTTAAACATAAAAATATGCAAGCTTTACCATCTATGTAGAACAAACTTTAAACCATTTCCAATTAGACTAAATAACTAAATACCCTAAGAAAGGACTGCATTTTACTAATGAAACCACACTCATAAAAGAAAAAAAAAAAAAAAACATGGGTGAGATAGAAATAAGGAAAACATCTTCAGATATAGGAATATCATTTATCGATATAGAAAGAATATCCACACAGGTCATCATTTGACCCAACAAAATCTTGGACTGGATTGGACAGCCACAACTAACCCTCCAAAATTAGAAAAATAGGAGGGTGGAACTGGATATGTTGCAAATGCCGTGCAGAAAAATATTGAAATATAGAATATGGGTCATAAAGTTAGCGAGTTTAAAAATATCACAATAGGTTGCCAAAACTGATAAGGTATTTTCCCAACTTATTTCAAGATCGCAGTGGTAAAGTAAAACTTTAGATTCTTATTGAAATTGTTGTTTGTTGTTACAAGAAAAAAAATAAATTACCAGTACTTAGTATAAAGTAGGTTAAGAAACTTTGCTCTTATCTATTAGTTTACAGTGCCAAAGAATGTGTTTTACGGAATGAGCGGTTAGGAACCAGGAAGAGGTTACCAATTACCGGTAGTAGAAATTATAGAAAGCAAGAACTCAAGAAATAAATAAAAAGTAAAATAGCATATGAAATATAAAAAGGGAATATGGTACATAGGTGAACTTTACACTGCCTAAGGTACCTATCATTGTACTGTACTGTAATTAAGATAAGGTTTATTTATTATTATTATTATTATTATTATTATTTTTTCAATATTAAACTTAGCCGGTGATTATATAAGCTGCAACTCTGTTGCTCGACAGAAAACTCTACGTTAAAAATCCGCCAGCGATCGCTATGCAGGTAGGGGGTGTACTACAACAGCGCCATCTGTAGTGCAGGTACTCAGTACTCAATGTAAACACAGAACTCAATTTTTCTCTCTGTCGGGCTACCGGCAAGACCTACTAATTCGCTGTTGCTAACTGGATTTGTTTTCACAACTATTGGTGAAGTACACTATTCTAGTTTTGAGCTTTCGCTATGCAGGTGTTTTATCTTCATCTCAAAACTTGAATCGTTTTGGATAGAATTAGTTATGGTGACAAAGATAGTATGGACTTTCTTTCACTTTTAAATGGCCGACCCTTCCCTTAGACGGAAGTATGTTTAGGCTTTTAGTAATTATATCACGTTATAGATTTTCCTCTATATATTTTATATCTCTCCGCCTTTATTAGGCCTCTTCGATTAACTTTCCATTTATTATAAACATATAAAAATAATTTTAATGTTTTGTTTATATAGAACTTTCCTGAGAGTAGGCGGTCCTAACTTGGAAACCGAAGTTAATCAACGTTGAGCCCTTTATATCGTAATTAGCTTTTATAGAGCTAAGGATTTAAAACTTTTTAAATGTAATATTTTATGAAAGATTTTCTTTGATAGTCTTCGTACTGTTTTCAAAGATGAGCTAACGTTTAGTTTTTTTTATGCTACGCAGTTGTTGACGTTCAGGACGTTCAACATGCGCTCTATCGTTACGATAGAGAGAGAGTGTATCACGGTTTCACTTTGCAGTAAGAGTAAATCGATTCTGACGTTTTGTTCATTCTTTCTTAGCTTAAATGTTTTAAATTCTAATTTAAAGGAACTTTTTATTTTGAAAAACCTTTCAGTTTTTTCCTTTAGTCAAATAACATGTTTTTTTGACGATATATAATTGGGCTCTTCTCTTAGGTGCGAAATCAAGAGAGAAAGAGAGAGAGAGATAGAGACGGAGGGAGAGAGAGGAGAGTAAACGTTCCGTTCAAGCGGGTAACGTTGTTCTCGTGTTACTCTCGTCCCTAGTCTCTGTACGGGGAGGAAGGATAAAACGTTTTTAGTTTTTATTCTCGTCCTCAGGTTATGTGCGGTGAGAGATTGAAAACGTAGTTATATGAACTAGTGTTTAGTCTCTTTCCCAGCCACTGATTTTTCTTTTTATCTTAAAATATGTTTTCTGTTTTTTGCTGGTATTATGAGCTTGCATTATACGTCTAATTTCGCAATTACTACCTTTTAATGAAGGGTAGAATTGCGTGTTTCAGGTAGAAATAAGTGCAAAACAGAAAATCGAAGTGATAAAGTGATATACGCAAAGTGTTACAGTGTTGCGTCCGAGGCGCAAAGTGTTACAGTGTTGCGTCCGAGGGTTCGTCTGTTCGTGCCTGTCGTCCTCCCAGTCCGGGACCTCTTGCAAGCTCCCAAGCCCAGTGGAGAAGCAATGTCGTACGACCAAAGGGTTCGAGAGGCTTTAATCAGCGAACAGATGTTCCCTCCGTGGTTTCGGGCGTATCTACCCAAGATCGCCCCACCCACACAAAGACGAGAGAGCCCATTTATTCCTCGTCTGCGGAAGAGGTTTCTCGTAAGAAACCATGGACCAAGGTCTCGCGGCTTCTTAAGCGCAAGTCGGTCCCTTCCGCGCAAGTCCAACGGCCCAGTTGTAGCCACTGGGTCAGTTCGGACTCGCTGCAGTCTTCCGACGACTGCTCACCTCCTAAGAGAGGCAAAGCGGTACCGCATCAGGCAGTCACACCGTCTGTTGCCGCACCTGCTCCTGTAGACCCTAAGTGGTCTTTGCTGCAGACCATGCAGTCTCAGTTAACGTCATTGATGCAGGACTTTCGTGCGGAGAAGGTTGACACTGCACCAACCTCTAGCCTACAACCAACCACGGTTGTGCGTCCTGTGGACGCTGAGGCGACCTTCTGCCGCACTCCAGCTGAGAGAGTCCCGCCACCCATGCGTTCCAGTGTACCCTGCCAGCCGCACGTTGACGTTCAGCGACGCACGGAACCTTCCGTTGCCGTTCGCGAGGTACAACAACAGTCTAAGTTGTTTTGTTTTGACGCGGAGCGTCAACCTCCGCATTCTAGTGTTGTTTTGACTGCTCAGTCTAGGCAGTCAAAGCAGTCTCGATTGGACGCTGTACGTCCTCACGCACCTGTTGTGGTTGACAGTTCAGTTGTTGACAGTTCACAGACTGTCAAGCAGTTACATGACGTTGCGTTCTGGTCCGCTACTAATGCACCAGTGAGAGACTCAGCTTTTATCGGACAAGGTTCCTGTAGATGAGGAAGTTGCTGTTCTCCCTCCTACTGATATTCCCTTGAGGACTCTGTCAGATGGAGAGGAGCCTTAAGCTGCTTAGCCTCCTATGGACTTTAATTAAATCATGATGTTTTTTTTTAAGGATCTTCGTCCGGATCTTGTAACTGCTGCTCCTCGTTCGCCTAAACGTCAGAACTTACACTAGGCCTAGCTACTTCGAAGCTGTTGTTTTTAAGCTAGTGCTCTCTCGCTCTCCTAGAGAGCGTTACGTTGGCTAGGCGACTGGTTTTTTCACCAGGAGGAGTTTGGGGGATACAGCCTTTGCTTTCCCTTCTTTTAAACTGGTTTATAGAGCGAGAGTCTGATATGACACGAGAGAAGTTATCGGCTTGGGAGTTCATGCCTCTGCCCAGATAGACTTCTCAATTCTGGTAGACTCTCCCTGGCGCCTAGCCAGGAGACGCTCCAAGTTGTTTACAGGTCAACTTCTCAGCTGTTGTTGAGCCTTTGAAGTTTTGCTGTACTATTATGTCACGCATAACAAGGCTTTCAGGGATGGTAAACGGTTCCGCCTCAGTCGCTAACCCCGTCTGTTGCCACACCTGCTCCCGTAGACCCTAATTGGGCTTTGCTGCAAGACATGCAGTCCAAGCTTGCGTCCTTGATAGAGGACTTAATTGCGGAGAAGAACCTTCTGGCCAACAACCTTCCAACCGGTCGGTTGTGCGCCCTGTTGACGCTGAGGTAACCTACTCGCGTCTGCCAGTTGAGGTGGTTCCTCCACCGATGCGACCCAGTGTGGGTTGCCAGCCGCACGTTGACGTTAAGCGACGCTCGGAGGTGGTTGTTGACGTTCAGGACGTTCAACAACCAGCAGAGGTGACTTGTTGTGACGCAGTGCGTCAACCTCAGCAACCCGGTAGGGTGTTGACTGCACAACCCAGACGGTCTAGACAGTTTCGGGTTGACGCTGTACTTCCTCGCGCACCCATGGTTGTTGACAGTTCACAGACTGTGCAGCAGTTCCATGATATTGCGTCCGGCTCCGTCACGCATCCACCAGTGCGACCGGATTCAGCGAGTCAGACGTTGCCCACTCCGTTGCCGTTTCCTCATCAGTTTCGGATGAGGAACCCTCTAATGAGGACGTTGCTGAACAAGACGATCAGCCCCCAGCCCTGCTATCCATCCAGAAGATGCTGAAGAAGGAACGCTGCTCAGTCAGGCTGTGGATGAGTCTGGTAGGGACGCTGTCATCCGTGGATCAATTTGTGTCACTAGGAAGACTACACCTCCGTCCTCTTCTATACCATCTAGCTTTTCACTGGAAAAAGGACAAGACGCTAGAAGCGGTCTCGATCCCGGTTTCCGAAAAGATGAAGTCTTGTCTGACTTGGTGAAAGGACTATATCAACCTAAGAGAGGGTCTTCCCCTGACTGTTCAGACTCCCAACCACGTTCTCTTCTCGGACGCATCGGACGTAGGCTGGGGTGCGACATTAGACGGTCGGGAATGCTCGGGATTATGGAACTCGAGTCAAAGGACAATGCATTTCAACTGCAAGGAGCTACTGGCAGTACGTCTGGCCTGGAAAAGCTTCAGGTCTCTCCTTCAAGGCAAAGTGGTGGAGGTGAACTCGGACAACACCACGGCTTTGGCGTACATCTCCAAGCAAGGAGGGACCTACTCTCTGACGTTGTACGAGATTGCAAGGGACCTCCTCACCTGGTCAAAAGGTCTAGACATATCACTAGTAACGAGGTTCATCCAAGGCAACTTGAATGTCATGGCAGATTGTCTCAGTCGGAAGGGACAAATAATTCCAACAGAATGGACCCTCCACAAGGATGTATGCAAGAGACTTTGGGCCACCTGGGGCCAGCCAACCATAGATCTCTTCGCAACCTTGATGACCAAGAAGCTCCCAATATTTGGCTCACCAATCCCGGACCCTGCAGTTCATTTAGATGCCTTTCTCCTAGATTGGTCACATCTAGATCTATATGCATTCCCTCCGTTCAAGTTTGTCAACAAGGTACTGCAGAAGTTCGCCTCTCACGAAGGGACAAGGTTGACGCTAGTTGCTTCCCTCTGGCCCGCGAGAGAATGGTTCACCGAGGTACTTCGATGGCTAGTAGACGTTCCCAGAACACTTCCCCTAAGGGTGGACCTTCTACGTCAGCCACACGTAAAGAAGGTACACCAAGGCCTCCACGCTCTTCGTCTGACTGCCTTCAGACTATCGAAAGACTCTCGAGAGCTAGAGGCTTTTCGAAGGAGGCAGCCAGAGCGATTGCTAGAGCAAGGAGAACATCCACCCTTAGAGTCTACCAATCGAAGTGGGAAATATTCCGAAACTGGTGCAAGTCAGTATCCGTATCCTCGACCAGTACCTCTGTAACTCAAATAGCTGACTTCCTCTTACTTCTGAGGAAAGAACGATCTCTTTCAGCTCCCACTATCAAGGGTTACAGAAGCATGTTGGCATCAGTCTTCCGTCACAGAGGCTTAGATCTTTCCAACAATAAAGATCTACAGGACCTCCTTAAGTCTTTTGAGACCACGAAGGAGAGTCGTTTGGTTACACCTGGTTGGAATTTAGACGTGGTACTAAGATTCCTTATGTCAAACAGGTTCGAACCGCTACAATCAGCCTCCCTGAAAGATCTCACCTTAAAGACTCTTTTCCTGGTATGCTTAGCCACAGCTAAAAGAGTCAGTGAGATTCATGCCTTCAGCAAGAACATCGGATTCTCATCCGAAATGGCTACATGTTCTACAACTTGGTTTTCTAGCCAAATAACGAGCTGCCTTCTCGGCCTTGGCCAATATCGTTCGATATTCCAAACTTATCGTATGGTTGGAAATGAACTAGAAAGAGTCTTATGCCCTGTAAGAGCTCTTAAGTTCTATTTAAAACGAACTAAACCTTTACGAGGCCCGTCTGAAGCTTTATGGTGTTCAGTTAAGAAACCATCTTTGCCTATGTCAAAGAATGCTTTATCCTATTTTATCAGACTGTTAATACGAGAAGCTCATTCCCATCTGAATGAGGAAGACCAAGCTTTGCTGAAGGTAAGGACACACGAAGTTAGAGCTGTCGCAACTTCCGTGGCCTTTAAACAAAATAGATCTCTGCAAAGTATAATCGACGCAACCTATTGGAAAAGCAAGTCAGTGTTCGCGTCTTTTTATCTTAAGAATGTCCAGTCTCTTTACGAGAACTGCTACACTCTGGGACCATTCGTAGCAACGAGTGCAGTAGTGGGTGAGGGCTCAACCACTACAATTCCCTAATTCCATAACCTTTTTAATCTTTCTCTTGAAATGTTTTTTATTGTTGTTTTTGGGTTGTCCGGAAGGCTAAGAAGCCTTTCGCATCCTGGTTGATTTGGCGGGTGGTCAAATTCTTTTCTTGAGAAGCGCCTAGATTAGAGGTTTTGATGAGGTCCTGTAGTATGGGTTGCAACCCTTGATACTTCAGCTCCTAGGGGTCGCTCAGCATCCTAAGAGGATCGCGAGGCTCCGTAAGGAAGACGTACTTAAAAAGGCAGAGTAATTGTTCAAGTCGACTTCCTTACCAGGTACTTATTTATTTTATGTTTGTTATTTTGAATAACTGCTAAAATGAAATAAAAAATCCTTAGCTCATAATAATGTAAACAATTATTGCTGGTCTCTACCCACCCCCCTGGGTGTGATTCAGCTTATATAATCACCGGCTAAGTTTAATATTGAAAAATGTTATTTTTATAATAAAATAAATTTTTGAATATACTTACCCGGTGATTATATATTAAAGGACCCTCCCTTCCTCCCCAATAGAGACCCAGTGGACCGAGGAGAAAATTGAGTTCTGTGTTTACATTGAGTACTGAGTACCTGCACGACAGATGGCGCTGTTGTAGTACACCCCCTACCTGCATAGCGATCGCTGGCGGATTTTTAACGTAGAGTTTTCTGTCGAGCAACAGAGTTGCAGCTTATATAATCACCGGGTAAGTATATTCAAAAATTTATTTTATTATAAAAATAACATATTATTATTATTATTACTATTATTACTTGCTAAGCTACTACCCTAGTTGAAAAAGCAGGATGCTATAAGCCTAAGGGCTCCAACAGGGAAAATAGCCCAGTGAGGAAAGGAAATGAATAAACTAAGATAGAAGTAATGAACAATTAAAAATATTTAAAGAACAATAACATTAAAATAAATCTTTCACACATATAAAAGCTTTAAAGAAACAACAAGAGGAAGAGAAATAAGATAGAATAGTGTGCTCGAGTGTACCCTCAAGCAAGAGAGAACTCTACTCCAAGACAATGAAAGACCATGGTATAGAGGCTATGGTATTACTCAAGACTAGAGGTAAATGGTTTGATTTTGGAATTTCCTTCTCCTAGAAGAGCTGCTTACCATAGCTAAAGAGTCTCTTCTACCCTTTGCAAGAGGAAAGTAGACACTGAACAATTACAGTGCAGTAGTTAACCCCTTGAGTAAAGAAGAATTGTTTGGTAATATTGGTGTTGTCAGGTGTAAGAGGACATAGGAGAATATGAAAAAAATAGGCCAGACTATTCGGTGTATGAGTAAACAAAGGGAAAATGAGCCATAACCATAGAGAAGGATCCAATGCAGTACTGTCTGGCCAGTCAAAGGACTCAAGAACGCAATGGGTGGCTGATAGATTGGTATGATATACAAATTGTGAAGAGAGAAAGATGATATAACTGCATTTGTTCAGCTGTAAAGAATTTTTATAATTTGGTAGAAGCAACATAGAAGTAAGGTACAGTAATTAAAATCACCAGCAGACTCCTGATTTTTTTTTTACACTTGCTCTTTCCAATCAACTTTCTTCCATACAACTTTTCCCGAGAATACCCTATTGTCACAGTAAAGAATATCTACTGACATAATCTTTCTTTAATCATGGAACCCAACATCATTAATCTTATTTTCTATGAAGATTGATGTTGATGATATATTCAAATTATATGGAAATTAAGGGTGGGTGTACTAACGTAAGGTACCCTCACCTAACCTGACCTAAATCACCATTGTTCCGTAACTGGAATACAAACCACGCTATTTAATAGGGGTATTACTTTCGGCGTAGCTGAAATGACGAGCCATTAATTTTTAACGAGGGTTAACTACCCATACCGCTAGTTAGCGGGGGTAGGGGAGGGTAGCTTGCTACTGCCCCCCCCCCCCCTCACACACCTGTGATTGAGCTCACTTTGCTTTCAGCTCGGATGGTGAACGGACGTTGCTGCTCTTCATCCTCGCCGAATAATGGCATCCATTAATGACTTTTGCTTTATCTTTTTCTCTTAGTGTGTGTGTGTGAAGTTGACTTCTGCGACCATACACACTTGCCTTGGACTCTCCGGCCACCCTTGTGGGACATTTATGTCGGCGGTGGAGACTGGTCCTCTCACCCTTTGTCCTTTATGCAGAGGTCAACGGTGTGATAGCATAAATAAATGTAATGAGTGTAGGAAGTGGTCTTCCTCCCAGTGGAAGAGGTTTGTGCGATGGCGGAAGAAGAAGTCCAAGCGGGATATTTCTCCTTCGAAGGTTTCTATGAAGGAAGAAAAACCCAAGGCCTCTTCTTCCGTCTCCCGACCCTCCTCCGAACTCCTACTCATTCGTTCTCTTACGAGGGACCGTCGAGTAGTAGCGTAGACCAAGTTAATATCGGCCAACTCTGGTTCTCGAGAGATGATGTTGCTTCCCCTAGCGAAGCAGCCCCACCTCTCCCCATGGGTGAGGCCTTGTCACTAACTCCCCTTTTTATGAATAAAACTTACCTGGCAGTTATATATATATATAGCTTAGTCTCTGATGTCCGGCAGAATTTTTCAAAACTCGCGGCAACCACCGTGTGGTGGTTGTGCGGTTAGGTGGTTAACAACCCTTACAGGGTGGTACTTGGAATCATTCCCGTTTTCTGTTCCTCAGATCATCTCTGCCGGTTGGACTGACAACATCGTTGGTCCGCCATTGGAGTTTTTCGTTTCGCTTTCCCTGTGTCGCTGTACCAGACTTATTTTTGGTGAAGTACATTGACTTGGGGTTTTGGCAATCGTTTTTGTGTTTATTCTGTTATTGATTTGTTTAATATGAGTGAGAAACTTCATTTTCGTGTGTGTGTAAATGAGGAATGCAAGGTGAGGTTACCGAAGGTTTTGGTAGACCCTCACACTGTTTGTTTGGGTTGCAGGGGTTTTGATTGTGCACTTGATAAAAGGTGCAAGGAATGTGAGATTTTGAATGAAAAAGATTGGTTAGCTATGAAACGCTATGTGCGCAAGTTAGAGCTAGATAAAGTAAGGAGGGCTTCGAGATCTAAATCTAAATCTGCTAGTGAGCGTAGTTTAGATATTTCTATTGACCCATTAATTAATTCCTCTTTGGAAGTTGAACCTTCCCCTGAGGTAGTAACGCCTGCCCCTTCTACAGGAACGATATCTGCGGATGACCCTCGGTACGCCAGGATGGCGGCTGAGTTGAAGGCTATTAGAGACCAACTTTCAGCCTTAAAAGGTAAGAGTGAGAGTGAGATTAGTGCTTGTGAAAGTGCAGTAGAGGTGGCGACTGATCGAACCTGTCATTACCCTAGGTCTAGACCTCTACCAAGCTCCCAGGACCAAGGGAGAAGGTACGTCGACGGCCGTAAGGGAGTGAGAGGTACGTATCCTCGGTCAGCCGTCGCCTCAGAAAGTCCTGTTGCATTTTCCCAGGCTGCTCTTGACCGCCACGGAAAAGGCGTGTCGGATGTGATGGTGTCCTCCCCGAACCCCTCTCTCAGACACAAATGGCAGTATGAGGCTTCAAGACCAACCAAGAGGAGGTGGAACCGAACTGAACAGACTCGTTCTCGCTCTCCCTGTTCAAGTAGCCCTGAACCTTGTCCTTCTGAGGATGACTTGGACGCCGTTCCAGTGAAAAGGCCAAAGCCGAGAGACGAAAGTCAAGAGAGACCGTCGAGAGATCCTTCTCCTTCAACCAGCGCTACTCGACAGCCATCGCCTTCAGAACCGCAGGATCCAACAGCAGTCTCTAATTCGTTTATGACTGTTATGCAAAAGCAGCTTTTTTCTTGGTCCAAGCTTTTAGCCGCCTTTCCCCCCAGTCGGACAGACGTAAGGACGACTCTTTACCTGTCAAGAAATCGGCCTTTAAGAGGGAACGGAGTTCCTCTCCCAGGGAACCTCGGCGCGATTTGTCAAAGGTGCGGTACTGCGCTTCTTCCTCATCGACTCGCCTCCAGGACGCTGGCGATTCTCGACTTCAGGACGATTCCGTCTCTCGCTCGCGGCACCAGGACGATTCCGTCTCTCGCTCGCGGCGCCAGGACGATTCCGTCTCTCGCTCACGGCGCCAGGACGATTCCAGCCTGCTTCTCCAGGACGATTCCGCTTCTAGTCGCAAGGACAATTGCAGCTCTCGGCGCAAGGACGCTTCCAACTCTCAGCGCCAGGACGCATCCTCCTACCGCCTCAAGGACTCTTCTAGCGCTCGACGCCAGAACGATTCCAGCGCGCGGTGCCAGGACGCACGCGGTTCTCGGTATCAGGATGCTTACAGCCCTCTCCTACAGGATGCATCCTACGATTTACCTCTTTCGGATGCAGGTGAACCTTCAGCCCGAAGAGAGACTGTAGTAGAGGTGGGACAAGATCTTGAGGATGTCTCAGAGGATGAAGACAAGCCTGTGAACGCGGCTGGGGATTATAAGGTTCTCTCTTGCTCCCTTCTTGAGCTTTATTGGGAGGAGTTTCAACCTGCTGCCCCTCGTTCTCCTCAATCGCAGTTTAGCAGGAAGAAGGCCAAAAAGCAGTCAGCCTTCATCAAAGTAAAGCTCTCCATCTCTGCTCGGAAGGCTCTCGGTAAAGTTGATGAATGGATGAAGGAGCGTAGATAAGCGGTTAAGACCACTTTCTCTTTTCAACCAGCTCGACTTGCTTCGAAGGCGGGCATGTGGTACGAGACTGGAAAACCTCTGGGACTGGGAGTTCCTGCCTCCTCCCAGGGTGACTTCTCTGGTATTGTGGACTCTGCTAAAAGGCATGCCCTTAACTCGGCGAAGGTTATGTGGTCAATGTATGAGGTTGACCACCTCGTCAAGGGGATTTTCCGAGTCTTTGAAGTCTTTAGTTTTTTGGACTGGTCTCTAGGTACTCTGGCCAGGAAAAGCGAACGAATGGAGAAAACAGAAGACCTTGGACAAAGCTTTTAGGGATGGGTCTAATGAGTTGGCTTCCCTTTTTTCGGAAGGAGTTTTGAAGAAGAGGGCCCTGTTATGTTCTTTTGCTTCCAGATCAGTGACTGTTGCGCAGAACTCTGAGCTCCTTTACGCTCCTCTCTCAGAACATCTCTTTCTTGAGTCCCTTGTCAGGGACATTACCCTTTCGCTTGCGCAAAAGGCCAATCAAGACCTCCTGTCGCGCTCTGCTAGAAAGCCTTTGCCAGTCATTCCTTCGTCTCTGAAGAGAGAGGAGAGGAAATTTCAACACCCCTTTCGAGGTAGAGCTCCTTCGAGATCAGACTTCAGGGGAAGAAAGCAGGAGACGGGTGGAAGGACGAATAGAGGTTCGTTTAGATCCCGCTCCAAGAAATGAAGTTCAAGTCCTCCAGACAGCGATAGGACCAAGACTGTCATTTTTTTGGCAGGCTTGGAAGAAAAGAGGGATGGATGCCTGGTCCCTCTCGGTCATCAAGGAGGGATACAAGATCCCCCTTATGAAGAAGCCTCTGCTTTCAAATACTCGTCTAGCCTTAGTGGCTCAGTACTCGGATGCAGTGAAACAAAGGGCCCTACTGGACCTGGTTGACCAGATGCTGGAGAAGGGAGCGATAGAACCAGTTCTGGAACTATCCTCCCCAGGTTTCTACAATCGCCTGTTTCTGGTACCCAAGAACTCGGGTGAATGGAGACCCGTTCTGGATGTCAACTCTCTGAACGTCTTCGTGGAAAAGACAAAATTTACCATGGAGATGACTCAGTCAGTGCTGGCAGCAGTACGTCCAGGGGACTGGATGGTGTCTCTGGATTTACAGGACGCTTATTTTGACGTCCCCATCCATCCGACTTTAAGGAAATACCTGAGATTCATGATCCAGGGCAAGTGCTTCCAGTTCAAGGCCCTTTGCTTCGGCCTCAGCACTGCTCCTCAGGTCTTCACCAGAGTAATGGCAAAGGTGGCAGGGTGGCTTCATCAAGAGGGGATAAGAGTATCTCTTTATCTGGACGACTGGTTGATAAGATCGCGGTCGAAAGAAAAATGTCTGGAGGACCTACAAAAGACTTTCATGATGACTCAAGATCTGGGTCTCGTCATCAACAGGGAGAAATCTCAGACCGTGCCGAGTCAGACTATTCTTTATTTGGGGATAGTTATGGACTCAGTTCATTTTTGGGCTTCTCCCTCCCAAGAGAGGCAAACCAGGTGCCTCGAGAAGGTTCGAAAATTCTCGAAGAGACAGAAGTGCTCAGAGAGGGATTGGATGAGTTTGCTGGGAACCCTCTCCTCGCTCGAAGAGTTTGTCTCTTTGGGAAGACTGCATCTCAGACCTCTTCAACACTTCCTATCAAAGGTGTGGAACAGGAGGATTCAGGAAAACTCCTTTTCCTTCCTGCAGAAGTCAAGGATCATCTGATTTGGTGGCTGGTTCCAGCGTTGTTAGGAGAAGGAATCTCCCTGTACAGGAAGAACCCAGACCTAGTGTTGTTCTCAGACCCTTCGAAGTCAGGATGGGGAGCAACACTAGGAAGCAAGGAGGTCTCAGTCTCTTGGGAAAAGAATCAGACCGGATGGCACATCAACAGGAAAGAGTTGATGGCCATTCTGTTAGGACTGAAGGCCTTCAAAGACTCAGTGTCAGGGAGGATAGTGGAGGTCAACTCGGACAACACCACGGCTCTAGCTTACATCAGAAAGCAAGGGGGAACTCACTCTCTGTCTCTGTTCGAAACAGCAAAGGAGCTCCTTCTATGGTCAAAGGAAAACAAGATAGAACTGTTAACTAGATTCGTGCAGGGACAGAGGAATGTAAGAGCAGACATGCTCAGCAGGAAAGGGCAAGTTCTTCCCACAGAATGGACCCTCAACCAACAGGTCTGTCAGAGTCTGTGGAAGTTATGGGGGAGACCTTTAATAGACCTTTGTTCCGTAACCGAAATACAAACCACGCTATTTACATGGTGGTATTACTTTCGGCGTAGCTGAAATGACGAGCCATTAGATTTTTAACGAGGGTTAACTACCCTCTCGCTAGTTAGCGAGGGGGGAGGGGTAGCTAGCTACCCCTCCCCCCTCACACACCGGTGAACTGATTCACTTCACTTTTGGCTCGAGTGATGATCAGACCTGTCTGTCTCACCCTCGCATTTTTGACAGCCTTAATTTTTTTGCTTTTTCTTACAGCACGTGTGTTTGGAAGTTGGCCTCTCTCTATCATGCGCAAGTGCCCTGAACTACCCGACCGCCCTTGTGGGACGTTTATGTCGGTGGTCGAGACGGACCCTCACACCTTGTGTCCGTACTGCAGAGGTCAACGGTGTGATAGGGATAAAACTTGTAGGGAGTGGTCTACCTCCCAGTGGGAGAGGTTTTCCCGGCGGCGTAAGAAGTCTAAATGTGACCTTTCTCCTTCAAGGGCTGCCTTGAAGAAGGAAGGTTCCAAAGACTCTTCTTCCGTTGCCCGAACCTCCTCCGAAGCTCCCACTCGATCGGTCTCTCGCGAGGGGCCGTCGAGTGGTAGTGTAGGCCTTTCTTTTGTTGACCAACCTCGGGGTTCGGGAGAGGGAGTTGCCTCCCATAGCGAGGCAGCTCCTCCTTCTCCTCCGGGGGAGGATATTGATGTTGATGACTCTATTGCTAACAATGATCTTTTGCAGCTTTGGGCTTCCTTGGGGCTTAAGGGCTCGCCCTCCAGGGAAGCCCTGTTTGACCTGATCTAGTTGGGTGCAGCTGTCAAACAGTCGCCGGTAATAGCAAAGGTAGATCCTCTGTCTATTGTCGATGTTGTTGTGGCAGAGGCTTCCTACGGGTCGGGTCAAACCCCTGCTGTTGTTGCGGATGTTGCTGAAGGCTCAGTTCCCCCCTCCGAACATCCTTCGAGGGAGGAGCTGGGTCCAACGGTCTCTCCTGCGGGTGATTCTCCCCCTCGGGGGAGTTCACTGACGGAGACTCCTCTTCGGAGGACCGACGATGGTGTTGCTGCCCCTCGAGGTCGTCTTCGCCGTAAGGCTTGCCCTCCTCTTCGCCGTAGAGGCCTTCCTTTTCCTTATGAGGGAGTTAGGAGGCGCCTCTTTGGTTCATCGCCTTCGACGTCCCCCGCAGAGGATCCTCCTTGATGTGACCAGACCGTTGCAGCTGCATCGCTAGACCTCTCAGCTGATTGTTCGCGATCTCCCACGCCTGCCAAACCTGCTAGTCTTCCTTCTTCGTTCCTGGACGCAGATGCGCAGTGGGCGCCAACGCACCCCGTTTTCCAACGGGCACCGGTCCCTTCGGGGCAAAAGGGCTTATCTCACAATGTGAGTAAGTCCCTTAAGCACCAGGTTTTACCTGTGCGTTTACGTTCTCCTGCGCGCTCGCGCGCAGTAACGCGCAAGCGCTCTCCTGCTGTGGACCCTTCGGACTTAACGCTCCAGCAATCTCCTGTAGCCATGTCTTCTCGCCGTAGATCTCCTCCTCGCCTGCGCGCCAGTGCTCGCCTGCGCGTCAGCGCTCTCCTGCTCGTCAGGGATCTCCTGTGCGCCAGCTCTCTCCTGCTCGCCAGCGCACATCTGCGCGCCCTGTTCCTGCTGCACGCCTTGCGCGCCCACGATCGCCTACTCGCCAGCGCACATCTGCGCGTCCTGGTCCTGATGCGCGCCAACGTTCGCCCGTGCGCCCACGATCTTCGGATCTGGGCGCAGGCAAGGAGATTATTCTTTTGCCCCCTCGCCGAGGGTCTCCTGCGCGCCCGCAGACCTTGCCCACGCGCCACCCATCGCGCGCACTCACCTGTGCGCACTTCTAGACCGGTACGAGTCTCTGCGCGCCCGCGCGCCCACGAGAAGTCTCCTGTGCAAGCCCGCGAACGTTCGCCTTTGCGCGCCACTACACCTTCTGGTCCTGCGTCCCAGCTGATATCTCCTGACCGCGCCACTATGCGCCAGCAATCTCTAACGCGCCTGCACGATCCTTCGCCTGCGCGCAAGCGCGCTCCAACGCGCCCACGCGTCCATACTTCAGATCGCCGAAGGTCTCCTACGCGCCCATGTGCTAACTCACCTGTGCACAGTCGGTCGCCTTCTCGCCCTACGCGCCATCGCTCCCCTGCGCGCTGTTGTTCTCCCGGCCGCGAGCGCTCACCCTTACAACCGCGCGCACCCTCATCTGCGCGCTCACTCGCCCATTCGCCCACTCGCTGACGCCCCCACGCGCCCTCTCGCCCTCTCGCCCGCGCGCACCCTTGCCCACGCGCACCCGCGCTTTCATCTCCACGCGCGCATGTGCGCCAACGTTCGCCCGCGCGCGAACCCGTGATTTTACCATCGCGCGAGCGCCAGCGTGATCCCGTCCGCGATTCCCGCCGGGTTTCGCAGCACGGGCAACCCTGCGAGTCCTCTATAGCGCGTACTTCTAGATCATCGTCTTCATGATCTCCACCCCGTAAGCGCAGAGCAGCGCTCTTGAAGGAGGAGGAAGAATCTTCAGAGAGGTCTAGGCAACACTCTTCTTCTTTTCTGGCAGGCCCTGTGGTGTCTACTCCCAAGGATCGTCCGATCCCCTTCCCTCCAGCGGGAGTCGCTGACACTGAGTCTGTCAGCCGTCAGCCATGGTTTGGGTCTCTGATCAAAGCGGTCGTCCAGGCTGTTAAGCCGGCCCTCGCTGATCTAGGCCTCAAACCAATGGCAACCTTGTCTCCGCTGAAGAGAAGGAGAGGAGTGGACTTCGTGGTGACTTCTCCTAGGGTTAAACTGGCTCCCAAGAAGTCCGTCAGGAAGGCCCCTTCCCCCTCAGACGTTTTCTCCTCCTGTGGACGAAGCCTTTCCGTCCTCAGGAGAGTCCAGCGAGGTGAGACAATCTCCCACGGCACCAATGGGAGGAACCTCACCTCAAGTAGGAGAATCATCTCGTGTGGGAACAGAGAGGAGCCCTCAGACTTCTTTACTGGAGTCCTGTATTCCTCCTAGGAGGGAGCCCAAGGACTCGAAGACTGTCCCAAAGTCTTCATCCCGGATTCGACCAGAGCCAGCAAGACCCCATGAGAACGTCCATGTGTCCCCCCAAGTAGAGCAGCTGGGGACAGGAGACTTTGCTGCCACTCCACAAGGAGGAGAGCTGCATGAGTCGGAGCATGCCTTCTGGCAGGTCCTGAATCTGATGAGGCAACTCAACAGGTTCGAGGACCCGGAGACCGCCCCTCGCGAAGGCAAGGATACGGTTCTGGACCAAGTCTACGGCACTCAAAAAACTCCGAAGGCCAGTGCGGCTCTGCCCTGGTCCCAGGGGGGGAAGAGCGCCAGAGACAAGGTTGAGAGCCAGCTCTCCGAACTCACCTCCTCTAGCCGTTCCTCTGCCGGTAACAAAGTCCTCCCACCTCCTCGTGTACAACAGAGGAGGTACTTTGAGATCATGGGGGAGTCTTGTTTATCTCTTCCTCTCCACCATTCTGTGGAAGAGCTTTCCAGGGGAATTTCTCTTGAGATACTCTCCGCCCGGCAGGTGACATTCTCGGCTACAGAGATCTTGAGCCAGGAGAAAGTCGCAAAGTATGCCATGCAGGCCACTTCGTGGCTGGATGTCTGGCTGGGGTGTCTGGGCATCCTGTTGCGATCCGAGGACTTGTCCAAGGAGAGCACCAGGAAGGCCATGGAGACTTTTCTCCTCTCGGGCACGCGCATCATCGAGTTTCTAGCTCACCAAGTTTCGAACTTGTGGGCAAACTCGATCTTGAAGCGTCGTGATGCGGTGACCGAGAAGTTCCTTGCGAAGGTCCAAGCCGTGGATGTCTGCAAGCTTAGACACTCTTCCATCCTTGGAAAGAGCCTGTTTGAGCCCAAGGATGTGGAACGGACAGCTGAGAATTGGAGGAAATCGAATCACGATTCTCTCCTCCAAAGGGCTCTTACATCCAGACCCTACAAGCCTCCAGCACCCCAACAACAACAGCCTTGTCAGTCTAGGACATGGAAACCGGCTCCGGCAGCAAAGGCAAAGGTGTCCAAACAGCAGCCCTTTCCTGTCAAGGACAAGAAGGCCGGAAAGTCCTCCAGGGGAGGCAAGAATCCTAGAGGGAGCGGCCGAGGCCGCGAACGCTAGGACTGGCAATCCCCCTGCATGTCCACCAGTGGGGGGATGCCTGCAAAGTTGCCCGTTCAGGTGGCAGCAACTCGGGGCCGATTCCTGGACGATCTCCTTGATCAGCCAAGGATATCGCGTCCCGTTCATGACATCTATACCTCCCCTGACAGCGAATCCAGTGTCGTTGAGCTCTTTTGCCATGAGATCGGCAAAGGGGCTAGCCCTTCGGGCAGAAGTCGAGACCATGCTCAAGAAGGATGCTCTTCAAGAGGTCGTCGACGGATCCCCAGGCTTCTTCAGTCGACTCTTTCTTGTAAAGAAGGCGTCTGGAGGCTGGAGACCCGTCATCGACCTCTCAGCCCTGAACAAGTTTGTCAAACAAACTTCGTTCAGCATGGAGACAGCAGAGACGGTCAGACTTGCAGTGAGACTGCAAGAGTTCATGTGCACACTGGATCTAAAGGACGCGTACTTCCAGATCCCAATCCATCCGTCTTCCAGGAAGTACTTGAGATTCAGCCTAGACAACAAGATCTACCAGTTCAAGGTGCTGTGTTTCGGTCTCTCCACAGCACCACAGGTGTTCACCAGAGTGTTCACCCTGATATCTTCGTGGGCACACAGGATCGGCATCCGTCTCCTTCGCTATCTGGACGACTGGCTGATCCTGGCAGACTCGGAGTCGACCCTTCTTCGACACCGAGACAAGCTTCTGGGACTTTGCCAAGATCTAGGTATCATGGTAAATATCGAGAAGTCTTCTCTGCTTCCATCTCAATGACTGGTATATCTAGGCATGATATTGGACACCAATCTCCACAAAGCCTTTCCATCAGACGACACGTTAGCAAGGCTGAGGAGGGTCGCAGAGCCTTTCCTCAGACGAGAAGAGCTTCCAGCCCAATCTTGGTTACGTCTCCTAGGTCACCTGTCCTCTCTGGCCCGTCTAGTTCCAAACGGCCGCCTCAGGATGAGATCCCTGCAATGGTGGCTCAAGTCCCGGTGGAATCATGGCTACGATTCCCCGGACATTCTGGTGCCTATGGGGCTTGCGGAACGGACGGACCTGCAGTGGTGGTTGACCGACGGAAACCTTCGAAAGGGAGTGGATCTTCTCGTCCTCCCCCCTGGATTTGATGCTGTTCTCGGACGCGTCAAAAGAAGGGTGGGGGGGCCCACGTTCTTAACCACAGGATTTCAGGCCTATGGTCAGAATCAGAAAAGTACCTCCACATCAATCTGCTAGAAATGAAGGCCGTATATCTGGCCCTTCAACAGTTCCAACAGACTCTTTGGTGGTGATGAGCGACAACACCACAGTACAGTGAACCCTCGTTTATCGAGGTAGATAGGTTCCAGACCCGGCCGCGATAGGTGAAAATCCGCAAAGTAGTGACATCATATTTACCTATTTATTTAACATGTATATTCGGACTTTTAAAACCTTCCCTTGTACGTAGTACTGTTAACAAACTACTCTTTAATGTACAGAACACTTAATGCATGTACTACAGCACCCTAAACTAAAACAGGCACAAATATTAAAGGCGATTTTATATCATGCATTTCCTAAACACCTAAAAAGCACGATAAAAAATGGCAACCAATGTTTTGTTTACGTTCATCTCTGATCATAATGAAGAAACAAACTCATTTAGTGTACACATATATGTATAGGTTAGTTTTTGCATCGATTATATTGATCATACAGTATGTTGATTTTGTTATTACCAATGTTTTACTTAATTTTTCTTAGGACTTCCAAATGAAATGTTTTTCTTTATGACGCCGCCTGAAACGACGGCGTCATAAAGTACTGTACGCTCAGTAAACAACCACGCTCAGAACAAAGAAGGCATTTAACGCGCATGATGAAAGTGATAAATAATGATATTTACAGTAAAAGCATTTACAAAATATGTTATTAGTACAAATATAATTTACCGTATCTATATAAAATCATACAGTACATACTGTACGTAGCAAAGCAGGAAAACAATTTACGAGAGAGAGAGAGAGAGAGAGATTGTTTTACGTACGTAAATGTAAATTAAAAGAAAAAAAAATATGATAGGTTACAACATGTAAACTTTTAAAACCTTCCCTTTAACTTAATGCATACAGTACTAAACTATAAAACAGGCACAAATATTAGAATGTTAGAATATTAAAGTAAAAAATAAAGATTGTTACTGTACTCACCACGAAAGAAGTTGAAGCAAAACTTGAATGATGATGGCGATGAATTTGCTGCACAGTAGAAATGATGATGATGAAGCTGATGATGTGTTCTACTGTGCAGCCAATGAGTAGTATTTTATGTCTCTTCAGACGGAGGTGTCTTTTCCTGGGACACCTCTTCAACTTCTTCAATTTCTTCCGAAGGCGTAGTAGCAGGAGGAACTGGCTCTCTTTTGCGAGGCTGGAAGAACATTGTGATCGGAAGTTATTGCCGCTGCTTCTTTTTTCGATCTAAGAGCATCTTGTAGGGAGTCATGATGTCATCGACCTTGTTGCAGAATTGCATCGCCCGAACCATATCCTCGTCCCACTCTTGCAACATTTCTTTCACCTCCTTTATATGGTTGCAGACCTTGGCAAGCCGTTCTAGTGTTAAGCCCGTTTCTTCGACATTTTCTTGGGTCTCTTCCTGGGTTTCACTCTCTTCTTCGCTTGCCGATTTCGTCAGTTCTTCGAGGTCTGCGTCAGTTAGGGGCTGGGAATGGCAGTCCAACAACTCGTCGACGTCTTCAGTCGTCATGTCGCCAAACCCGTCACCTCCAATTATGGCAGCCAACTGCACAGATTTGCGTACTGCAGAGTGTTGGATTTCAGCAGGTGTAAATCCCTCGTCGTCGTAAACAATCTCGGGCCACAACTTCTTCCAGCTCGCATTCACAGTTGCAGGTTTCATCTCTTGAAGTGCCTTCTGAATATTCTTCAGGCACGTGGCTATGGTGTACTGCGGCCAGTACGCCTTCAAGTTAAAATCTTCATCCTCATCCTCTTGGGCAGCATCCACACACTCAACGAGGTCCGCCAAGGTATTCTTCGTGTAGAGGGCCTTGAACGCCCTGATAACCCCCTGGTCCATCGGTTGAATTAATGACGTGGTGTTGGGTGGCAGGAACTCAACCTGAACGCCCTCACGCGACAGGTCAGTTGCGTGTCCACCAGCGTTATCCATAAGGAGAAGGATCTTGAATGGCAAGCCCTTCTCTACGAGATATTCATTGACTTGCGGGATGAAACACTGGTGGAACCAGTTGGAGGTCAGCATCTTTGTAATCCATGCTTTTGGATTATGCATCCAGTACACGGGAAGGAGATTCTTATTCTTATTTTTCAAAGCGCAAGGATTTTTTGACTTATAAATAAGCCCCGGCTTTAGCAAAAATCCAGCAGCATTGCCACACATCACGAGGGTAACGCGATCCTTGAATGCTTTAAAGCCAGAGGCTTTGGCTTCCTCTTTGAACAGGAAAGTTCGCGACGGCATTCTCTTCCAAAACAAGCCGGTCTCATCCATATTAAACACTTGTTCCGGATTGTATCCACCTTCGGCGATGATATTCTTGAACGTCTGGTTCACGTAAGTTTCAGCAGCGGCAGTGTCAGCCGAAGTAGCCTCGCCATGCAGGGAAACGCTTTTCAGGGCGTAGCGTTTTTGAAACTTCGCGAACCATCCTTTGCTGGCGGAAAAATGTTTCTGAGGCCGGGAATCAGTGGATGTCCCTGGTTGAGGATCATCTGCATCATCATCTTCTTCAGCATGGTTGCCGTCGTCGTCTTGAGGTTCCTTTGCAGCAAAATTCTCATACAAGCTCAAAGCCTTTGTTCGGATGGTGTTTGTATCCAAGGCTATGTTCTTCTTCCGGCAGTTGGCAATCCACACAGCTAAAGCACCTTCCATGCGTACGATCGTTTTATTACTCGTTGTAACGACTCGCTTCGCTGATCTGCTAAAGGTGATTGCAGCCGTCTTTCTAATGTTCGCCTCGTCCTTCTTGATATAGCGAACAGTAGATTCGTTGATTCCAAAATGGCGCGCTGCGGCCGCGTAACTTCTACCATCTTTTAACATATCGAGAAGCGTAACCTTCTCAGCAATCGTCATCATCCTTCGGTGGAGTTTAGGCTCACTACCAGCCTTAGTAGAAGCAGAACGCTTGGGAGGCATTGTACAGTAGGATTTAACAATAAATTCAACTTAAAACAGTCGCACACAGCACAGATTAAACTTCACAAACTTAAGAACGTCTACTCAGCGATACGCCGTAAGAGAAAGTGGACGACCCGGGCCCGCGAGAACCTAGATGCTGCGGGTTGGAGATGAGGGCAAAACACCAATCACAGGCTAGATAACAAAACTTGAGTTCTGATTCGTCATCTATCAGCGCTTGAACCAATCACAACCCGTCTTACAGTATATGATGCGTAGGTTACCAACTCAAAGTACAAGATACCCCGCGTATACCGTACGTACAGTATTAATAATAATAATAATAAATAATGATAATAATACAGTAATAATAATAATAATAATGATAATAATAATAACAATAATAATTTTATTAACAACAACAACAATAATAATAATAATAACAATAATAATAATAGCTTTACGTATGTTATTTTATTCTTTTGTAGGATGTGTCTCTCTCTCTCTCTCTCTCTCTCGTACGCTTATTCGAAATGTGATTTTTACAACAAAGAATATTATTGGATGCAGCTACGTACGTATACATACAAAAGATTCATGGAAAAGAAGCACATCCATTACATTTGTAGTACAGTAGTAGCCATCAGCAGCCTTACACCATTCTAATATGGTATGACTGCATCTGATTTGCGTTTCATGTTCGATTTAATTTTACTACGTACTGTATACAGTACTGTATTATCGTATGATCACATTCTCTTTTCGTGTTTTATTTCTTTCTGTGCTGAATTATATATCATATGTAATGCAATGAACAATCAGTAAGAGCAGATATTACTAATTACAGTATTAATGGAATTACAGGTAACGAAATATCGTATTTGGGGGTCTTCAGATTTCGCGGTATTTTCGAAATTTCCGGAAAATCCGCGATATGTATATATATATGGGTTATGGAAAAAACCCGCGAAGTGGTGAATCCGCGATGGTCGAACCGCGAAGTAGCGAGGGTTCACTGTAGTGGCTTATATCAACAAGCAGGGAGGTACCTTTTAACAACAGCTATCCCATCTTGCAGTAGAGATTCTGAGATGGGCCGAAGTCCACTCGATACCACTATCAGCTCGCTTCATTCCGGGCAAAAGGAATGGGCTCTCCGACAGTCTGAGCAGAGCTTCGCAGATAGTGAGTACCGAGTGGTCTTTTGATCCTCTAGTAGCCGACAAAGTCCTGACTGTGGGGTTCCCCGACAGTGGACTTGTTCGCGACAGCCTTGAACTTCAAGCTGGCGCTGTACTGCTCCCCAGTCCCGAACCCTAAGGTACTCTGGCAAGATGCCTTCCAACAACGGTGGGACAACATCGACGTCTACGCCTTCCCACCGTTCTGTCTGATGAGAAGGGTGCTCAACAAGACCAGACTATCGGTCAACCTGTCAATGACCTTGATAGCTCCGCTATGGCATTATGCAGAGTGGTTCCCGGACCTTCTGCAGCTCCTGATGGAACTCCCGAGAGAACTCCCCCCACGACACGAGCTACTGAGGCAACCACACTGCAACATCTTCCACAAAGCCGTAGCATCGCTTCGGCTTCACGCCTGGAGACTATCCAGCATCTCCTCACAGAGAGAGGCTTTTCGCAACAAGTTGTGCAGAGGATGTCTCGACACTTGCGAAAGTCATCTGCAGGGGTCTACCAGGCGAAGTGGAGAGTCTTCTGTGGTAGGTGTCGTAGGAGGGGTATCTCTCCCCTCGATGCCACCATTCCAGCAATAGCAGAGTTTCTTGTATACAGTGAACCCTCGTTTATCGTGGTAGATAGGTTCCAGACGCGGGCGCGATAGGTGAAAATCCGCGAAGTAGTGACATCATATTTACCTATTTATTTAACATGTATATTCGGACTTTTAAAACCTTCCCTTGTACGTAGTACTGTTAACAAACCACCCTTTAATGTACAGAACACTTAATGCATGTACTACAGCACCCTAAACTAAAACAGGCACAAATATTAAAGGCGATTTTATATCATGCGTTTCCTAAACACCTAAAAAGCACGATAAAAAATGGCAACCAATGTTTTGTTTACGTTCATCTCTGATCATAATGAAGAAACAAACTCATTTAGTGTACACATATATGTATAGGTTAGTTTTTGCATCAATTATATTGATTATACAGTACTGTATGTTGATTTTTTTATTACCAATGTTTTAGTTTACGTATTTTTCTTAGGACTTCCAAATGAAATGTTTTTCTTTATGACACCGCCTGAAACGACGGCGTGTACGCTCAGTAAACAACCACGCTCAGAACAAACAAGGCATTTAACGCGCATGATGATAGTGATAAATAATGATACAGCACATACAGTATTTACAGTAAAAGCATTTACAAAATATGTTACCTTACAAATATAATTTATACAGTATTGTACGTAGCAAAGCAGGAAAACAATTTACGAGAGAGAGAGAGAGAGAGAGAGAGAGAGAGAGAGAGAGAGAGAGAGAGAGAGAGAGAGAGAGAGAGAGAGAGAGAGATTGTTTTACGTACGTAAATGTAAATTTTAAACAAAAAAAATATGATAGGTTACAACATGTAGACTTTTAAAACCTTCCCTTTAACTTAATGCATACAGTACGTACAGTACTAAACTACTGTATAAAACAGGCACAAATACAGTTTTAGAATGTACAGTAAGAATATTAAAGTAAAAAATAAAGATTGTTACTGTACTCACCACGAAAGAAGTTGAAGAAAAACTTGAATGATGATGGCGATGAATTTGCTGCACAGTAGAAATGATGATGATGAAGCTGATGATGTGTTCTACTGTGCAGCCAGGTAGTATTTTACGTCTCTTCAGACGGAGGTGTCTTTTCCTGGGACACCTCTTCAACTTCTTCCTGGGAAACTTCTTCAATTTCTTCCGAAGGCGTACTAGCAGGAGGAACTGGCTCTTTTTTGCGAGGCTGGAAGAACATTGTGATCGGAAGTTGTTGCCGCTGCTTCTTTTTTCGATCCAAGAGCATTTTGTAGGGAGTCATGTCTTCATCGATCTTGTTGCAGAATTGCATCGAGCGAACCATATCCTCGTCCCACTCTTGCAACATTTCTTTCAACTCCTTCGCATGGTTGCAGGCCTTGGCAAGCCGTTCTAATGTTAAGCCCGTTTCTTCGACATTTTCTTGGGTCTCTTCCTGGGTATCACTCTCTTCTTCACTTGCCGATTTCGTCAGGTCTTCGAGGTCTGCGTCAGTTAGGGGCTGGGAATGGCAGTCCAACAACTCGTCGACGTCTTCAGTCGTCATGTCGCCAAACCCGTCACCTCCAATTATGGCAGCCAACTGCACAGATTTGCGTATTGCAGAGTGTTTGATTTCCGACGGAGTAAATCCCTTGTCGTCGTAAACAATATCGGGCCACAACTTCTTCCAGCTCGCATTCACGGTTGCAGGTTTCATCTCTTGAAGTGCCTTCTGAATATTCTGCAGGCACGTGGCTATGGTGTACTGCCGCCAGTACGCCTTCAAGTTAAAATCTTCATCCTCGTCATCTTGGGCAGCATCCACACACGCAACGAGGTCCGCCAAGGTGTTCTTCGTGTAGAGGGCCTTGAACGCCCTGATAACCCCCTGGTCCATCGGTTGAATTAATGACGTGGTGTTGGGTGGCAGGAACTCAACCTGAATGCCCTCATGCGACAGGTCAGTTGCGTGTCCACCAGCGTTATCCATAAGGAGAAGGATCTTGAATGGCAAGCCCTTCTCTAAGAGATAAAACACTGATGGAACCAGTTGGAGGTCAGCATCTTCATAATCCATGCTTTTTGATTATGCATCCAGTACACGGGAAGGAGATTCTTATTCCGGCTTGTATCCACCTTCGGCGATAATATTCTTGAACGTCTGGTTCACGTAAGTTTCAGCAGCGGCAGTGTCAGCGGAAGCAGACTCCCCATGCAGGGAAACGCTTTTCAGGGCGAAGCGTTTCTGAAACTTCGCGAACCATCCTTTGCTGGTGGAAAAACGTTTTTGAGGCTGTGAATCAGTGGATGTCCCTGGTTGAGGATCATCTGCATCATCATCATCTTCAGCATGGTTGCCGTCGTCGTCTTTAGGTTCCTTTGCAGCAAAATTCTCATATAAGCTCAAAGCCTTTGATTGGATGGTGTTCGTATCCAACGCTATGTTCTTCTTCCGGCAGTCGGCAATCCACACAGCTAAAGCACCTTCCATGCGTACGATCGTTTTATTACGCGTTGTAACGACTCGCTTCGCTGATCTGCTAAAGGTGATTGCAGCCGTCTTTCTAATGTTCGCCTCGTCCTTCTTGATATAGCGAACAGTAGATTCGTTGATGCCAAAATGGCGGCCGGCGGCCGCGTAACTTCTACCATCTTTTAACATGTCGAGAAGCGTAACCTTCTCAGCTATCGTCATCATCCTTCGGTGGCGTTTAGGCTCACTACCAGCCTTAAGAGAAGCAGAACGCTTGGGAGCCATTACAGTAGGATTTACAGTAACAAAAAGTTCAACTTAAAAAAGTCGCACACAGCACAGATTCACACACTTAAGAACGTCTACTCAGCGATACGCGGTAACAGAGAGTGGACGATCCAGCCCCGCGAGAACTTAGATGCTGCGGGTAGGAGATGCGGGCAAAACACCAATCACAGGCTAGATAACAAAACTTGAGTTCTGATTCGTCATCTATCAGCGCTTGAACCAATCACAACCCGTCTTACAGTACTATGATGCGTAGGTTACCTACTCATAGAAGATGCCCCGCGCATACCGAACGTACGTAGATTAAGTAAATACCGTAATAATAATAAATAATGATAATAATACTGTACAGTAATAATAATAATAATAATGATAATAATAATAATAATAATTTTATTAACAACAACAACAATAATAATAATAATAACAATAATAATAATACAGCTTTACGTACGCTATTTTACGCCTCTCTCTCTCTCTCTCTCTCTCTCTCTCTCTCTCTCTCGTACGCTTATTCGAAATGTGATTTTTGCAACAAAGAATATTATTGGATGCAGTACTACGTACGTATACATACAAAAGATTCATGGAAAAGAAGCACATCCATTACAGTACACCATTCCAATATGGTATGACTGCATCTGATTTGCGTTTCATGTTCGATTTAATTTTACTACGTACTGTATACAGTACTGAATTATCGTATGATCACATTCTCTTTTCGTGTTTTATTTCTTTCTGTGCTGAATTATATATCATATGTAATGCAATGAACAATCAGTAAGAACAGATATTACTAATTACAGTATTAATGGAATTACAGGTAACAAAATATCGTATTTGGTTGTCTTCAGATTTCGCGGTATTTTCGAATTTTCCGGAAAATCCGCGATATGTATATATATATGGGTTATGGGAAAACCCCGCGAAGTAGTGAATCCGCGATTGTCGAACCGCGAAGTAGCGAGGGTTCACTGTATTTGCTGGAGGAAATGCGCCTTTCGGTCTCGGCAGTGAAAGGCTATCGCTCAGCCTTGAGCCTGGCCTTCAGGCTGAAAGGAATAGACATTTCTTCCTCGCTGGAACTTTCTTTGCTCATACGAAGCTACGAACTTACCTGCCCTCAGTCGGAAGTGAGACCTCCGTGGAACGTGGTTCGGGTTCTCAGGGCTCTTAAGAGACCTCCGTTCGAACCATTACGCCAGGCTTCTGATCGTCACTTGACTTGGAAGACGGTGTTCCTGCTCGCTCTGGCTTCAGCCAAGCGTGTCAGTGAACTTCATGGTCTCTCGTACGACGTCGCCCATTCAAGGGGATGGGGGGAGGTAACTTTCAGGTTTGTCCCTGAGTTTGTTGCTAAGTCTCAAAATCCTGGAGTTCCGGACCCACAGTTCGACTCCTTCAGGATTTCGAGTCTTCGTTCTGTAACAGATGACCCAGACCATCTCCTACTATGCCCAGTAAGGAGTCTGAGGCGTTATCTTAAAAGAACAGCTGCAGTTCGTCCTCGCGTGCGTGCCCCGTTTGTGAGCACAGGAAGGACGAAGAGGAGGGTCACCAAGAATACCATCTCAGCTTGGATTCGAAGGGTCATCCATCATGCCCTGAATCCAGACCCTCCTCCGTCACGTCACCCTAGAGCACACGATGTCAGAGGCATCTCAACGTCCCTAGCATTCAAGAGAAACTTCTCTGTGACGCAGGTGCTACAAACTGGGGTCTGGAAGCGTCAAACGACCTTCACAGCCCACTACCTGCAGGACGTGACCCACAGGAGCCTCGATACTTTCTCTATCGGCCCTGTGGTGGCTGCACAACAGCTGATCTAACCTCAGGCTCCTTAATGGACAGGTAGCATGAAGGTTAAGGGCATTGTTACCCGGTTTTAGACTGCATGAATGAAAAAGTATGTCTGGCCCTTACTCTTTTCTTCATCCTCCCCTCTCTTGGGGAAAGCAGCATCCTGGGTTCTCTGCATAGCTGACCTCAAACCACTGCAGGTAAACCATGCTTCCTTGTGTTCCTAGTATTAAGATAATACTGTCGCGTCCCCCATACCCTGACGAGGTGGTATTGGGAACGTCCTAACCTAGAATTCTATCTAAAGGACTTCAGGTCAACATCCTAGGACGAGTCACAATTCATTCCTTCACACACAAGCTTATGTAGGCCGCACGTTCCTTGTGGAGCAAGGAATTTGCGAGGTGCAGGGACTCCTTCTCTCGAGTGCTGCTCACTCGGATTCTGAGTCCCCGGGCAAAAGCCAAAGCCAGTAAGTCTGGGACTTTCCACCCTACCTAAGGGTTAAGTCACCCCATGTAAATAGCATGGTTTGTATTTCGGTTACGGAACAAATGACAAATTCGGAGATAATTTGTATTTTTCCTAACCATACAAACCTTAGGTATTTACACATATTTGCCTGCCAGCCCTGTTCCCCGTGAAGTCCTACCTCTAAGCGAAGTGAATCAGTTCACCGGTGTGTGAGGGGGGAAGGGTAGCTAGCTACCCCTCCTCTACCCCCTCGCTAACTTGCTAGAGGGTAGTTAACCCTCGTTAAAAATCTAATGGCTCGTCATTTCAGCTACGCCGAAAGTAATACCCCCATGTAAATAGCTAAGGTTTGTATGGTTAGGCAAAATACAAATTATCTCCGAATTTGTCATCTTCGCCTCCAACCAAAACAAGAGGATTCCCAACTACTGCTCCCTAGTCCTGGACGAGGAGGCAATAGCAGTAAACGCCTTCTTGATGGATTGGACGGGGATGGACACATATGTGTTCCTCCCGTTCAAGATCATCAATCTGGTCGTCAGGAAATTCGCTCTCCTTGAATCAGGAAGAATGATCCTAGTAGCTCCATTCTGGCCAACAAGAGAATGGTTCACGGAAGTGGTGGACATGTTGGTGGACTTTCCAAGAAGCCTTCCTCCAAGTCCAAAGCTTCTCAAACAGCCCCACTTTGAGAGGTATCATCGAAACTCCCTCGCTCTAAGACTGACTGCTTTCAGACTATCGAGAAGCTTGTCAGAATGAGAGGTTTTTCTGCACAAGCTGCAAGAGCAATCGCCAGAGCGAGGAGAGTCTCTTCGCAAAGAGTCTACCAATCTAAGTGGGAAACCTTTAGAGCTTGGTGTAGGCAGCACAAAGTTTCCTGAACCACTACCTCTGTGAGCCAAATAGCAGATTTTTTGTTGTCCCTCAGACAGGATGCTAAACTGGCCGTATTCACGATTAAAGGGTATAGGAGTATGCTCTCAGCTGTCTGTAGGCACATAGGCTTAGATTTGTCTCAGAATAAAGACTTGCAAGAACTTGTGAAGTCTTTTGAGACAGCTAAGCAGGCTCAGTTAAGGCTCCCAGCTTGGAATCTGGATGGGGTTCTGAAGTTCCTATGCACCAAGAAGTTCGAACCCATCTCACAAGCTTCTCTTAGAGATGCTACAAAGAAAACCCTCTTCCTGATGGCTCTGGCCACAGCTAAAAGGATCAGCGAGGTTCACGCTATTGAGAAACAAGTGGGCTTCAATCAGAATGGAGCAGTATATGCGTTGAGGATTGACTTCCTCGCCAGGAACGAGAATCCATCAAAACCCTGGCCGAGGACTTTTGAGGTCCCTAACCTCACTAATCTAGTGGGTCAAGAGCAGGAGAGGCTCCTCTGTCCAGTTAGAGCCCTTAGAGCGTATTTATCTCACACTAAGAATGTTAGAGGTGCATCTAATTCCTTATGGTGCTCAGTGAAAGATCCGCTAAAGCCCCTTTCAAAGAATGCATTGTCATTCTTCGTGAGGGAAACTATAAGAGAAGCTCACCTCTTGTGTGAGGAGGAGCACTTCGACCTTTTGAAAGTAAGGGCTCGCGAAGTGAGAGCTATTGCTACTTCGCTAACATATCGTAAGAATATGTCAGTTAGGCAGATTATAGATGCAACGTTCTGGAGAAGCAACTGTGTTCGCCTCTCATTACCTCAGAGAGGTAAGAGTGGATTATGAAAGGTGTTACACCTTGGGCCCATACGTAGCTACAGTGTATTAGGCAAAGGAGTTACTACCTCCCCTCAACCTTAGCTTTTGTATACTTGTGCTTGGGTCGGTGTTTTTATGGTTGTCTGAGGACTTTGACTTGTGGTACAGTACCCTCAGTCTAGCTAGATAGTTTATATCTATTCTGCAAGGTTAGGTGGTTAGTTTAAGTAATGTTGCAGTGTTTCATAAAAGGGGGCATAGGTAGTTCTGAAGTCTAGTCAAGTTGTTGGTCTCACCCCGTTTGACAGACTCGATTGAGTTGTTTTCAGCATGACAGGTCCACTCCTGGCTGACACTCCTAAGAGGCAGGAACCTTTGAAGTCAGCTACCTTAGCAAGTAAGGAATCAAGGTGCTTTTTTCCTACAACTTATTGTTGTTTTCCCAATGATGTTAACTGTCTGTCACCCTCTTCCAAATGTGTGAATCAGCTATATACAGTAGGGTCCCGAATTATACGTGTTCGAATTATACGATTCCCCTTTTATGCGACCTCTATTTTTCAAAAATAAATTTTCTGTATCTGCGAAGCTGTTCAAAGTCTGCTAGTCAAGCACTACAAAATGTATCAAATCTATTGTCTTTTTATTGGTAGCCCTAAATACGGTGATTTATAATAAATGTTACAAAACAATATTAACATTACATCTTATTAACATAATTTCATAATAAATAGCCTATTTAAGGATAAAATTCCACATCAACAATGAAATCAACTGTTAACTGTGCGAGTCCAGCTGACAAAATGTAAACAGAATTGTGGTTACGTTCTCGGCAATCTTTATTTTTCGCCAACCTTTCGATAATTTTAATGGTAGTGTTAATGGTGGTATATTAAAGCATTATGTTTGTTTAGTACAGTATATATTAGAGCTTTATTCTTCCCTTCGGGTATTCAAGGTTTTCACGAGTAGACTGGGTTCGTTTATCGGCAGTGAATAGCCTAAACTTCGGTGACGAGTCGGCAATATTTTGTCATATTTTAAACAGTATACATTTGATTTGCAAAGATTGGTTTTGTAGAGTACATGGTATAATTTGAAAATCTCTCTCTCTCTCTCTCTCTCTCTCTCTCTCTCTCTCTCGAGAGAGAGAGAGATATTTGATGCCAGAAATCCTCAAATTATCTCTCTCTCTCTCTCTCTCTCTCTCTCTCTCTCTAAGAAATAAAACCTTAGTTCACATATAGTAACTTGAATTTAAGAATGAAATTAACATGACTATTGTTAGTTGTGGCGATCAATTCCTCGCTTCAGGAGGTACACGAAACAAAAACACGGCATTCGATTACAACAGCTGATTCTCTCTCTCTCTCTCTCTCTCTCTCTCTCTCTCTCTCTCGTGTTATACAATACTTACAAATAGATGAAGAAACCAAAATCGGGTTTCTTAAAGTGTCAATTAAATACGAAACGCAAAAATTATACCGTGTATACATCCATTTCAATATTTCAATCATAGCTTAAAATACGGTATCCGATTTCGTCAGCAAACCACAATTTTTTAGGAAACATCATTTTATTCTAGAAAATTGCTACTCTTTAACTAGTTAATTGCGCTTTAAGAAAACATGTGCATTTGTTTTTGAATTTCGGGTGTGTTTTAAAAATCGAGTATTGCTGACTTCTTTTTGTTTTACTTTTGGCTGAGATCAGATCAGCTGATGTCTAGTTGCCGCTCTTGAGAGCGTACGAATACAGTAACAAAGTATTGTTTATACCATTTCTTAACTTATTCAAACCATCTATACAGTTAGTTAATATTACATAAGCACCAATGTGTTTTAATCTATCATATTTTTTATTTAGTACTATTAAAACTCTCTCTCTCTCTCTCTCTCTCTTTCTCTCTCTCTCTCATAGGCTACCTTTCGCTACCTCTCATTTTTTACCTCTATCTCTCTAACAAATGAAATCTTTGTGGCTTCACAAAGTATTAATTATATTAAAAATCAATCATGATTCAATTTTCCTTACTTTCTCCGAACTCGCACCATCTCTCTCACGCCGAACGTTATAGCGGTAACTTAATTGTTCGGGCCTAGTACTTTCTTCTTTTACTTTTTTTCTGATGGTTCCATAATTGAGGTGGGTAAAGTTGACTTATAACTGAAGTTGGGAAAAGTATTTTGGATATGAAATGGACATTTATCTTTCGTAACAGTTTAGAATTATCGTAAATTATCATTCTGTCATTAGCGGCAGTTTGTTATTGTTGATCACACGCAAAAAGAAAAAAAAAGTTTTCCTGCTTTGCTACGTATGTAGGAATTTATATAGATACGGTAAATAATATTTGTAATAACATATTTACTAAAAGCTTTTAATATCATTATTTATCACTTTGATCATGCGTGTTTAATACTGTTTTTTAAATATTAAACTTAGCCGGTGAATATATAATAGCTGACGTCTCCGACGGCTCGACAGAATCCAAAAACTCGCGAGCGATCGCCATGAAGGTAGCGGGTGTGCCCACCAGCGCCGACTATCGGCCAGATACCGCATATACATGTAAACAGCTCCAGTTCTTCTCTGTCGGTTTCATCGACAAGTCGATTCCACTCGCTATTATGACCTCGAGTTTTCTACCGAATTGGTGAAGTACTTGGTTTTGGTTTTATTGCTTTCGCCGTGTTGGATTATTCAATACTATCCTCAAAAGAAATGCTTTTGAAAGGAGAGTAAAAGTGTTTTGCCCTTGCTCTTTTATCCCTGGTTTTTTCCATAGAGTAAAGATGGCCGACCCTTCCCTTAGTGTACGGAAGTGTGTTTTAGGCTTTTAGCAATTATCTTATCACGTTATAAATTGTTGTTGTTAATTATAGATTTTCCTCTATATATTTTATATCTCACCCGCCTTTATTAGGCCTCTTCGATTAGCTTTCCATTTATACTAAACATCAAGATAAATTTTATGTTTTGTTTATATGCGGCCTTACCTATTCCTCCCCTAGTCCGAGAGTAGGCGGTCCTAACTTGGAAACCGAAGTTAAACAACGTTGAGCCCATTCAACTTTTATTTTCGTTAAGTTTAAATCATTTGCTCTGTAAGAGTTATGAAATGAATATTTTTTAGTAGATATTTTATGAAAGATTTTCTTTGAATAGTCTTCGTGCTGTTTCAAAGATGAACTAACGTTTGGTTTATTTATGCTACGCAGTTTGCGCTCTATCGTTACGATAGAGAAAGAGAGAATCACGGTTTCACTTTGCAGAAAGAGTAAATCGATTTTGACGTTTTGTTCATTCTTCTTTCAAACTGAAGTGTTTTAAATACTAATTTAAAGGAACTTGTTAATTTTCAATTTCTTAGTCCTTTCAGTTTTTTCCTTTGGTCAAATAACCTGTTTATTGACGAAGGGTGAGTGGGCATTTCTCTTCTGTGTGAAATCAAGAGAGAGAGAGAGAGAGAGACGGAGAGAGAGAGAGGAAGAGAGAACGATCCGATCTTTATTCTCGTCCCAAGTAAGGAGTTTGGGAGCGAGTAACGTTGTTCTCGATTCAGTTTTTTACTCTCGTCCCAAGTCTCTGTACGGGGAGAAAGGATAAAACGTTTTTAGTTTTTATTCTCGTCCCAAGGCACTGTACGGTGAGAGATTGAAAACGTAGTCTTTAATGAACTAGTGTTTAGTCTCCTCCCCAGTCACTGATCCTTTTTTAACTTTATATATTTCCGTTTTATTCGATATATATGTTTACTGATTTTTGCTTGTACTAATGTGCTTACATTATACGACTCATTTCGCAATTATAACCTTTTGATGTAAGGGAGAATTGCGTGCTTCAGGTAGAAATCAGTTTTATTCATGCCTAATGTGAAATTATTGAAAAATACGATATCAGTGAAGTAAGTGCAAAAAACAGAAAATCGTAGTGATAAAGTGATAATTGCGCAAAGTGTTTTATAGTGTTGCGACCGAGGGTTCGTCTGTTCGTGCTTGTCGTTCACCTAGTCCGAGACCTCTTTCAGGCTCCCATGCTACCAGGGAGAAGTAATGTCGTAGGACTTATGGGGACGAGAGGCTTTAACCAACGAACAAACGTTCCCTCTATGGTATCGGGCGTGTCTCGCAAGATCGCCCCTACCATAAGACGAGCGAGGCTGTTTTCTCCTCGTCATCCGAAGGCTTCTCGCAAAAGAAACCTTGGAGCAAAGTTTCTAGACCCTTAAAGCGGAAGTCAGTCCCTTCAGGACAGGTCCAGCGTCCTGGCTGTAGCCATGGGGACAGCTCTGACCCTTTGCAGTCGTCGGAAGACGGTTCGCCTATTAAACGCAAGCGTAACACGGGGTCCGAGGGTCGCGGTAAAGGCAATGTTTTGCCAACACAGACGTTACCGTCGTCTCGGCCCGTTCCGACTCCCGTTGATCCTAAATGGGTTGTCCTGCAGGACATGCAGACTAAGCTTGCCTCCTTTATGGAGAAGTATGACGTTGAGCAGGTTCACGATAAACCTTCGCTTTCGAGTCGCCGTTACGCTAAACGAGACTCTGGCCGTCAGCCGCCCAAACGAGCATTTACTCGTCCTTTTGACGTTATGAAACGTGATGTCGGTAGTTTGTCACGTCAGTCACGTGACTTGGATCCTCACTCGCTGCAGTCCCGTGTTGACTTTCAGCCGCTGCCGCAGCCTCGTGTTGACGTTCAGCCACTGCCGCAGTCTCGTGTTGACGTTCAGGACGTTCGCCAACCAGCTCAGTTGCCTTGTTTTGACGTTGAGCGTCAAGCACCGCAGTCAAGGGTTGTTTTGACCTCTCAGTCTAGGCAGTCAAGGCAGTCTCGACTTGACGTCGAGCGTCCATCAACTCCTGTTGTTGTTACTGGTCAGTCCTTTCAGCAGCGACATGACGTCGCTTCCTTGACTGCTACTGCTGCTCCTTTGCGTGTGGACTTTGCCTGTCAAGCATTGCCACCGCGGCAGGTCTCTCCTTTTCATGAGACTCGGCAATTGTCGGACGAGGTTCCTTCAGATGAGGAAGTTGCTGATCCCCCTCCTACTGATATTCCCTTGGGGACTTTGTCAGACGGAGAGGAGCCTAAAGCTGCTCAGCCCTCTATGGACTTTAAATAAATCATGCTGATTTTTAAGGATCTTTGTCCGGACCATTTTGTAACTGCTGCTCCTCATTCGCCTAAACGTCAGAGTTTACACTAGGCCTAGCTACTTCGAAGTCGTTGTTTTCTAAGCTAGTGCTCTCTCGCTCTTCTAAGAGAGCTTTACGTTTGCTAGGCGACTGGTTGATCACCAGGAGGAGTTTGGGGGAGACAGCCTTTGCTTTCCCTCCTTTTAAACTGGCTTATAGAGCGAGCGTCTGGTATGACACGGGAGAAGTTCTCGGCTTGGGAGTTCCTGCCTCTGCCCAGAGAGACTTCTCAAGCCTCATAGACTCTCCCCGGCGCCTGGCCATGAGACGCTCCAAGATTTTATGGTCGGCTTCAGAGCTAGACCATCTCCTGTTAGGAGTTTTTCGAGCGTTTGAAGTTTTGCTGTACAATTATGTCATGCATGAACAAGGCTATCAGGGATGGCTCCAATGATCTGACAGCCACGTTCTCTGCAGGAACAAGACTATCAGGGATGGCTCCAATGATCTGGCAGCCACGTTCACTGCAGGAGTACTTAACATGTAAGTGCGCTCAATGTGTTCATTGTCAAGACAAACTTCACGATGAAGACTACCAAGCTGTCTTGACAGCATTAAGGGAAGGCGACTGGATGGTCTCTCTCGACCTTCAGGATGCATACTTCCACATCCCGATTCATCCAAACTTTCAACTACATCTGAGGTTTGTGGACGGGAAAGTAATGTACCACTGTCGAGCACTGTACTCCGACCTCATTCCTGCTCCTCTTGTTTTTACAAGGCCCTTGCAAAATGTAGCAAGCTTTCTACATTTTTTGAGGATTCAGAGCCTCCCTTTATTTTGACGACTGGCTAATCAGGGCGTCGTCATTATATCGCTGTCTGGAGAGCCTCTAATGGACATTAGACCTAACCAAGGAGCTAGGTCTCATAGTGAACGTAGAGAAGTCGTAACTTACAGTACCCCATCCCAGACTATTCTTTTTTTGGGAATGGAGATACAGTGTCTGATTTTTCGGCCCTTTTCGTCTCCCGCAAGAATGGAACAAGCTCTGTTAAAAGTCCTTCACTTGCAAGAGAAAAACAGTTGCTCTGTAAGAGTTTGAACTAGCCTCGTGGGAACTCTTTCATCGCTGGAGTAGTTTATCTCTCTGGGGAGACTCAATCTATGCCCTTTCCGATTTCACCTAAAACATTGGAACAAGGAGAAGGGCTTAGTGAGTATCTCTTTCCCAATCTCCAACTCAGTCTAGACATGTCTGACTTGGTGGGACAGCAACATCAGACTTCGAGAAGGTCTTTCTCTTGCGATCAAGAACCCAAACCATGTGTTGTTTTCAGATGCATCGGATTTGGGTTAGGGAGCTCCACTGGACAGTCTGGAAGGCTCGGGTCTTTGATCCACGGATCAGAAGGAACTCCATTTAAGGCAGTAACATCTCTCCTTTGGCGAGATTTGTGCAGAAATGAATGTCTTGGCGGACGGCCTCAGCAGAAGAGGACAAGTCATCTCCATGGAGTGGACGTTGCATAAGACTGTGTGCGAGAAGCTATGGATGACATGGGGTCAACCCACCATAGATCTTTTTGCGACTCTCTCTGACAAAGAGGCTCTCGACTTACTGCTTTCCAGTTCCAGATCCAGAGGCAGCCCACATAGACGCTTTCCTGCTGGACTGGTCTCACCTGGACGTTTATGCCTTTCCACCTTTCAAGATCCTAGACAAGGTGCTGCAGAAGTTCACCTCTCACGAAGGGACCAGGTTGACATTGGTTGCTCCACTCTGGCCCGCGAGAGAGTGGTTCACAGAGGTACTTCAATGGCTGGTAGACGTTCCAAGGAGTCTACCTTTAAGGATGGATCTCTTACGGCAGCCCCACGTAAGGAGTCTTCATCAAAGCCTCCCCGCGCTTCGTCTGACTGCCTTCAGACTATCGAAAGACTCTCAAGAGCTCGAGGATTTTCGAAGGAGGCAGCCAGAGCGATTGCGAGAGCTAGGAGAGCATCTACCATCAAGGTCTACCAGTCGAAGTGGGAAGTCTTTAGAGACTGGTGCAAGTCATCATCCATTTCCTCTTCCAGTACCTCTGTAGCCCAAATTGCAGACTTTCTCCTACATCTGAGAAATGTTCGCTCCCTCTCAGCACCCACTATTAAGGGCTACAGGAGCATGTTGGCGTCTGTGTTCAGACATAGAGGCTTAGATCTGTCCAATAATAAAGATCTCCAAGATCTCCTTAAGTCCTTCGAGACCTCTAAGGAGCGTCGTATGGCAACTCCTGGATGGAACTTAGACATGGTCCTAAGGTTCCTAATGTCCGACAGGTTTGAGCCATTACATTCAGCCTCCCTGAAGGATCTCACCCTCAAGACGCTTTTCTTAGTGTGCTTGGCTTCGGCTAAAAGGGTCAGTGAGATCCATGCCTTCAGTAGGAACATCGGCTTTTCTACAGATAAAGCCACATGTTCACTTCAGCTTGGTTTTCTTGGCCAAAAATGAACTGCCTTCTCGTCCTTGGCCTAAGTCATTTGATATACCTTGCCTGTCAGAGATCGTAGGCAACGAGCTTGAAAGAGTGCTGTGTCCAGTTAGAGCTCTGAAGTTTTATTTAGCTCGGACTAAATCCTTACGAGGTGGATCTAAGGCCTTGTGGTGCTCAGTTAAGAAGCCTTCATTGCCTATGTCAAAGAATGCTTTGTCATATTTTATTAGGTTTTTAATCCGAGAGGCTCATTCTCACTTGAGTGAAAAAGATCGTTGCTTGCTTAAGGTTAAGACACACGAAGTAAGAGCTATAGCAACTTCCGTGGCCTTTAAGCAAAACAGATCTCTGCGAAGTATTATGGACGCGACCTTTTGGAGAAGCAAGTCGGTATTCGCGTCATTTTACTTAAAAGATGTCCAGACTCTTTATGAGGACTGCTACACACTGGGTCCATTCGTTGCAGCGAGTGCAGTAGTGGGTAAGGGTTCTACCACTACATTCCCTTAATTCCAATATCCTTTTAATCTTCTCTTGAAATGTTTTTAATTGGGTTGTACGGAAGGCTAAGAAGCCTTTCGCATCCTTTTTGATTTGGCGGGTGGTCAAATGTCATTTCTTGAGAGCCCCCAGATTAAGGGTTTTGATGAGGTCCTGTTGTATGGGTTGTCGCCCTGGATACTTCAGCTCCTGGGAGTCTTTCAGCATCCTAAGAGGATGGCTGGGCTTCGTGAGGAAAGCGGACTAACAAGGCAGAGTAATCGTTAGAGTCAGCTTCCTTACCAGGTACCTATATTTATTTGGGTTTTGTTATGATATAACTGTCAAAAACTCTAAGCATATACGCCGTAAACTGTATTGATACTGGTCTCTACCCACCACCATGGTTGTGAATCAGCTATTATATATTCACCGGCTAAGTTTAATATTTAAAAATGATATTTTGATTATAAAATAAATTTTTGAATATACTTACCCAGTGAATATATAAATTAAAGGCCCCCCCTTCCTCCCCGATAGAGACCCAGCGGGATGAGAAGAACTGGAGCTGTTTACATGTATATGCGGTATCTGGCCGATAGTCGGCGCTGGTGGGCACACCCGCTACCTTCATGGCGATCGCTCGCGAGTTTTTGGATTCTGTCGAGCCGTCGGAGACGTCAGCTATTATATATTCACCGGGTAAGTATATTCAAAAATTTATTTTATAATCAAAATATCATGTTTGTTCATTATGATAGAAGATGGAGCGTACAGTAAACGAATGGAAGGTTTCCTTTCATGCGGCGTCATAAAGAAAAACATTTTATAAATGGCATTCATTTAATTTATTTGGAAGTTCTAAGAAAAATTAAGTAGAACATTGGTAATAACAAAATCAACATACTGTATAATCAATACTTGGTAAGATTGCTGTCGATGCAAAAACTAACCTATACACAGATGTGTAAATGCGTCTGATTCTCCGTTATGATCAGAGATAAACGTAAACAAAACATTGGGTGTTTTTTATTGAGCGTTTTGGCGTGTTTTGGCCTTTATTTTGATAATTCTGGATTTTCAATGATTCAACAAAAGCTAGCCTATAGAGTGATGGTTTTGCTATTCACCAGTTGTTTTATACAATAGATATGACAAACATTAAAATTTGTCTGTATTTTGGGTCGTGTTATAACGGGAAATATACGGTGTTTACACCCATCCTGGTTGTAATTTTAACCTTTTTCAAGTTATTAGAACTTTAAAGTATATTAAATGTTTGATTTATCCACAAGAACAACTTCATATTATAAAAAAATATAGTATAGTACATCGAAAGTATTGGAAATGGGAAGTAAATACATTTGAATAGGCAAGTTGCTGGTTGCCATGGCCTCAATGGAATTATTTCTGTTTGTTGTGTGTTTCGAAATATACGATTTTCCGTTTATACGAGGTCATTGATCGACCAAATTCTCGCATAATTCGGGACCCTACTGTATATATAACTGCTAGGAAAGTTCTATTCATAAAAATGGAGTTTTCAATATTTAACTTAGCCGGTGATTATATAAGCTGCAACTCTGTTGCTCGACAGAAAACTCTACGTTAAAAATCCGCCAGCGATCGCTATGCAGGTAGGGGGTGTACTTCAACAGCGCTATCTGTCGTGCAGGTACTCAGTACTCAATGTAAACAAAGAACTCAATTTTCTCTCTGTCGGGCTACCGGCAAGACCTACTAATTCGCTGTTGCTAACTGGATTTGTTTTCACAACTATTGGTGAAGTACACTATTCTAGTTTTGAGCTTTCGCTATGCAGGTGTTTTATCTTCATCTCAAAACTTGAACTCGTTTTGGATAGATTTAATTATGGTGACAAAGAGAGTATGAACTTTCTTTCACTTTTAAATGGCCGACCCTTCCCTTAGACGGAAGTGTGTTTAGGCTTTTAGTAATTATCTTATCACGTTATAGATTTTCCTCTATATATTTTATATCTCTCCGCCTTTATTAGGCCTCTTCGATTAACTTTCCATTTTTTATAAACATATAAAATAAATTTTAATGCTTTGTTTATATAGACCTTTCCTGAGAGTAGGCGGTCCTAACTTGGAAACCGAAGTTAATCAACATTGAGCCCTTTATATCGTCTTTAGCTTTTAAAGGATTTAAAACTTTTTAAATGTAATATTTTATGAAAGAATTTCTTTGATAGTCTTTGTACTGTTTTCAAAGATGAACTAACGTTTAGTTTTTTATGCTACGCAGTTGTTGACGTTCAGGACGTTCAACATGCGCTCTATCGTTACGATAGAGAGAGAGTGTATCACGGTTTCACTTTGCAGTAAGAGTAAATCGATTCTGACGTTTTGTTCATTCTTTCTTAGCTTAAATGTTTTAAATTCTAATTTAAAGGAACTTTTTATTTGAAAAACCTTTCAGTTTTTTCCTTTAGTCAAATAACATGTTTTTTTGACGATATATAATTGGACTCTTCTCTTAGGTGCGAAATCAAGAGAGAAAGAGAGAGAGAGATAGAGACGGAGGGAGAGAGAGGAGAGAAAACGTTCCGTTCAAGCGGGTAACGTTGTTCTCGTGTTACTCTCGTCCCTAGTCTCTGTACGGGGAGGAAGGATAAAACGTTTTTAGGTTTTTATTCTCGTCCCCAGGCTATGTGCGGTGAGAGATTGAAAACGTAGTTATATGAACTAGTGTTTAGTCTCTTTCCCAGCCACTGATTTTTCTTTTTATCTTAAAATATGTTTTCTGTTTTTTGCTGGTATTATGAGCTTGCATTATACGACTAATTTCGCAATTACTACCTTTTAATGAAGGGTAGAATTGCGTGTTTCAGGTAGAAATAAGTGGAAAACAGAAAATCGAAGTGATAAAGTGATATGCGCAAAGTGTTACAGTGTTGCGTCCGAGGCGCAAAGTGTTACAGTGTTGCGTCCGAGGGTTCGTCTGTTCGTGCCTGTCGTTCACCTAGTCCGGGACCTCTTGCAAGCTCCCAAGCCCAGGGGAGAAGTAATGTCAAAAGACTTATGGGTTCGAGAGGCCTTGACCAACGAACAGACGTTTTCCCTCTATGGTATCGGGTGTTTCTTACCAAGATCTCCCCTACCATAAGACGAGAGAGACGTTGTTTCTCCTCACCATCCGTAGGCTTTTCGCATAAGAAACCTGTCACAAGGTTTCGAAGCCCTTAAGCGAAAGTCAGTCCTTTCAGGACAGGTCCAGCGTCCTGGTTACAGCCATTAGGACAGCTCTGACCCTATGCAGTCATCGGATAACTGCTCGCCGCCTAACAAAAGCGTAACACAGACTCCGAAAGTCTTTTTTTGTAGGCAAAGTGTTGCGGTCACAGACGTTACCCTCGTCTCTTACCACAACCATTTCCGTTGATCCTTAAGGGGTTGTATGGCAAAACATGCAGTATATGCTTGCCTCCCTTATGGAAGACTATTCTGCCGATTAGTCCGTTGAGTCTAGCCGTTTATCTCATCGATATCCTGGCTTTCAGCCAACCTAACGTTCCTTTGTGCTTACTGTTGACGTTGGCGTAGCTTAGTCACGTCAGTCAGGTTGTTTAGAACCACACTCGATGCGGTCTCGTGTGGTTTTTCAGCCGCATTTGGACGTTAGGCCACTGGCTGATGCTCCTGTTGACGTTCTAGACGTTCACTAACAATCGGAGTTGACTTGTTTTGACGCTGTGCGTCAACCTCCGCATTCTAGAGTTGTTTTGACTGCTCAGTCTAGGCAGTCAAAGCAGTCTCGAGTGGACGCTGTACGTCCTCACGCACCTGTTGTGGTTGACAGTTCAGTTGTTGACAGTTCACAGACTGTCAAGCAGTTACATGACGTTGCGTTCTGGTCCGCTACTAATGCACCAGTGAGAGACTCAGCTTTTATCGGACAAGGTTCCTGTAGATGAGGAAGTTGCTGTTCTCCCTCCTACTGATATTCCCTTGAGGAATCTGTCAGATGGAGAGGAGCCTTAAGCTGCTTAGCCTCCTATGGACTTTAATTAAATCATGATGATTTTTTTAAGGATCTTCGTCCGGATCTTGTAACTGCTGCTCCTCGTTCGCCTAAACGTCAGAGCTTACACTAGGCCTAGCTACTTCGAAGCCGTTGTTTTTAAGCTAGTGCTCTCTCGCTCTCCTAGAGAGCGTTACGTTGGCTAGGCGACTGGTTTTTCACCAGGAGTAGTTTTTGGGGATACAGCCTTTGCTTTCCCTTCCTTTAAACTGGTTTATAGAGCGAGAGTCTGATATGACACGAGAGAAGTTCTCGGCTTGGGAGTTCATGCCTCTGCCCAGATAGACTTCTCAATTCTGGTAGACTCTCCCTGGCGCCTAGCCAGGAGACGCTCCAAGTTGTTTACAGGTCAACTTCTCAGCTGTTGTCGAGCCTTTGAAGTTTTGCTGTACTATTATGTCACGCATAACAAGGCTTTCAGGGATGGTAAACGGTTCCGCCTCAGTCGCTAACCCCGTCTGTTGCCACACCTACTCCCGTAGACCCTAATGGGCTTTGCTGCAAGACATGCAGTCCAAGCTTGCGTCCTTGATAGAGGACTTAAATGCGGAGAAGAACCTTCTGGCCAACAACCTTCCAACCGGTCGGTTGTGCGCCCTGTTGACGCTGAGGTAACCTACTCGCGTCTGCCAGTTGAGGTGGTTCCTCCACCGATGCGACCCAGTGTGGGTTGCCAGCCGCACGTTGACGTTAAGCGACGCTCGGAGGTGGTTGTTGACGTTCAGGACGTTCAACAACCAGCAGAGGTGACTTGTTGTGACTCAGTGCGTCAACCTCAGCAACCCGGTAGGGTGTTGACTGCACAACCCAGACGGTCTAGACAGTTTCGGGTTGACGCTGTGCTTCCTCGCGCACCCATGGTTGTTGACAGTTCACAGACTGTGCAGCAGTTCCATGATATTGCGTCCGGCTCCGTCACGCATCCACCAGTGCGACCGGATTCAGCGAGTCAGACGTTGCCCACTCCGTTGCCGTTTCCTCATCAGTTTCGGATGAGGAACCCTCTGATGAGGACGTTGCTGAACAAGACGATCAGCCCCCAGCCCTGCTATCCATCCAGAAGATGCTGAAGAAGGAACGCTGCTCAGTCAGGCTGTGGATGAGTCTGGTAGGGACGCTGTCATCCGTGGATCAATTTGTGTCACTAGGAAGACTACACCTCCGTCCTCTTCTATACCATCTAGCTTTTCACTGGAAAAAGGACAAGACGCTAGAAGCGGTCTCGATCCCGGTTTCCGAAAAGATAAAGTCTTGTCTGACTTGGTGAAAGGACTATATCAACCTAAGAGAGGGTCTTCCCCTGACTGTTCAGACTCCCAACTACGTTCTCTTCTCGGACGCATCGCACGTAGGCTGGGGTGCGACATTAGACGGTCGGGAATGCTCGGGAATATGGAACTCGAGTCAAAGGACAATGCATTTCAACTGCAAGGAGCTACTGGCAGTACGTCTGGCCTGGAAAAGCTTCAGGTCTCTCCTTCAAGGCAAAGTGGTGGAGGTGAACTCGGACAACACCACGGCTTTGGCGTACATCTCCAAGCAAGGAGGGACCTACTCTCTGACGTTGTACGAGATCGCAAGGGACCTCCTCACCTGGTCAAAAGGTCTAGACATATCACTAGTAACGAGGTTCATCCAAGGCAACTTGAATGTCATGGCAGAGTGTCTCAGTCGGAAGGGACAAATAATTCCAACAGAATGGACCCTCCACAAGGATGTATGCAAGAGACTTTGGGCCACCTGGGGCCAGCCAACCATAGATCTCTTCGCAACCTCGATGACCAAGAGGCTCCCAATATTTTGCTCACCAATCCCGGACCCAGCAGCAGTTCATATAGATGCCTTTCTCCTAGATTGGTCACATCTAGATCTATATGCATTCCCTCCGTTCAAGATTGTCAACAAGGTACTGCAGAAGTTCGCCTCTCACGAAGGGACAAGGTTGACGCTAGTTGCTTCCCTCTGGCCCGCGAGAGAATGGTTCACCGAGGTACTTCGATGGCTAGTAGACGTTCCCAGAACACTTCCCCTAAGGGTGGACCTTCTACGTCAGCCACACGTAAAGAAGGTACTGTACACCAAGGCCTCCACGCTCTTCGTCTGACTGCCTTCAGACTATCGAAAGACTCTCGAGAGCTAGAGGCTTTTCGAAGGAGGCAGCCAGAGCGATTGCTAGAGCAAGGAGAACATCCACCCTTAGAGTCTACCAATCGAAGTGGGAAATCTTCCGAAACTGGTGCAAGTCAGTATCCGTATCCTCGACCAGTACCTCTGTAACTCAAATAGCTGACTTCCTCTTATATCTGAGGAAAGAACGATCTCTTTCAGCTCCCACTATCAAGGGTTACAGAAGCATGTTGGCATCAGTCTTCCGTCACAGAGGCTTAGATCTTTCCAACAATAAAGATCTACAGGACCTCCTTAAGTCTTTTGAGACCACGAAGGAGCGTCGTTTGGTTACACCTGGTTGGAATTTAGACGTGGTACTAAGATTCCTTATGTCAGACAGGTTCGAACCGCTACAATCAGCCTCCCTGAAAGATCTCACCTTAAAGACTCTTTTCCTGGTATGCTTAGCCACAGCTAAAAGAGTCAGTGAGATTCATGCCTTCAGCAAGAACATCGGATTCTCATCCGAAACGGCTACATGTTCTACAACTTGGTTTTCTAGCCAAAAACGAGCTGCCTTCTCGGCCTTGGCCAATATCGTTCGATATTCCAAACTTATCGTATGGTTGGAAATGAACTAGAAAGAGTCTTATGCCCTGTAAGAGCTCTTAAGTTCTATTTAAAACGAACTAAACCTTTACGAGGCCCGTCTGAAGCTTTATGGTGTTCAGTTAAGAAACCATCTTTGCCTATGTCAAAGAATGCTTTATCCTATTTTATCAGACTGTTAATACGAGAAGCTCATTCCCATCTGAATGAGGAAGACCAAGCTTTGCTGAAGGTAAGGACACACGAAGTTAGAGCTCGCAACTTCCGTGGCCTTTAAACAAAATAGATCTCTGCAAAGTATAATCGACGCAACCTATTGGAAAAGCAAGTCAGTGTTCGCGTTTTTTTATCTTAAGAATGTCCAGTCTCTTTACGAGAACTGCTACACTCTGGGACCATTCGTAGCAACGAGTGCAGTAGTGGGTGAGGGCTCAACCACTACAATTCCCTAATTCCATAACCTTTTTAATCTTTCTCTTGAAATGTTTTATTATTGTTTTTGGGTTGTCCGGAAGGCTAAGAAGCCTTTCGCATCCTACTTGATTTGGCGGGTGGTCAAAGTCATTTCTTGAGAAGCGCCTAGATTAGAGGTTTTGATGAGGTCCTGTTGTATGGGTTGCAACCCTTGATACTTCAGCTCCTAGGGGTCGCTCAGCATCCTAAGAGGATCGCGAGGCTCCGTAAGGAAGACGTACTTAAAAAGGCAGAGTAATTGTTCAAGTCGACTTCCTTACCAGGTACTTATTTATTTTAAGTTTGTTATTTTGATAACTGCTAAAATGAAATAAAAAATCCTTAGCTCATAATAATGTAAACATTTATTGCTGGTCTCTACCCACCCCCCTGGGTGTGAATCAGCTTATATAATCACTGGCTGAGTTAAATATTGAAAAATGTTATTTTTATAATAAAATAAATTTTTGAATATACTTACCCGGTGATTATGTATTAAAGGACCCTCCCTTCCTCCCCAATAGAGACACAGTGGACCGAGGAGAAAATTGAGTTCTTTGTTTACATTGAGTACTGAGTACCTGCACGACAGATGGCGCTGTTGAAGTACACCCCCTACCTGCATAGCGATCGCTGGCGGATTTTTAACGTAGAGTTTTCTGTCGAGCAACAGAGTTGCAGCTTATATAATCACCGGGTAAGTATATTCAAAAATTTATTTTATTATAAAAATAACATTTTTTATGATAAAACAAAGTTTTATGAATACTTACCTGGCAGTTATATATATATTTTAAGGCCCACCCACCTCCCCTCAGGAGACATGTCAGGCAAGGATGATCTGAGGAACAGAAAATGGGAATGATTCCAACTTACCACCCTGTAAGGGTTGCTAACCACCTAACCGCACAACCACCACACAGCGGTTGCCGCGAGTTTTGAAAAATTCTGCCGGACGTCAGAGACTAAGCTATATATATATAACTGCCAGGTAAGTACAGTATTCATAAAACTTTGTTTTATCATAAAAACTCCATTTTACACATTTGGTCTTCCTTGGGGCTTACGGGTCTGCCCTCCAAGGAAGCTTTGCTACAGTTATTCCGCATGGGTGATTCTGTTAAGCCATCATCGTCGCCGTCAGAGGTAGATCCCCTGACCCTTGTTGACGTTATTGTGTCAGAGTCTCATGCGGTATCATCCAACTCCTCTGCTGCCACTCCAGACGCTACAGTGGTTGCTGCCGACTTAGTTTCCCCCGTTCCTGAACATCCTTCGAGGGGGAAACTAAGTTCAGCATCTGTCTCTCCTGCAAGTGTTTCTCTCCCTCGGGGGAGCCTATTGTAGCTCTACCAAAGTGCGCAGCTGCACGCCATCACCCTGCAGCTCGCCAACCGACAGAACTTATGCGCTCATCAGCAGCTCGTCACTCTAACGCCCAGGGTCGCCCACGCGCCAGCGCACTACAGCGCGCTTGTGCTCTCCTGAGCGCTCACGATCTCCTGCGCGCCAGCGCTCTCCTGCGCCTACGCGCCCACTATCTCTTACGTGTAGTGCCCACCTGCGCGCCCTTACTCTCCTACGCGCCAGTGCTCTCCTGCACGTGAGCCTGTGCACCAATTATCTCCCCCGCGCCAGCGCTCCCCTGTGCGCCAGCCTGCTCGGCAACATGCGCGTCAACGAATGCCTGCGCGCCATTATTCTCCGGTGCACAAACACACTGTAGGTGAGACAGCAGGCACATTGCAGCCCTCACCTACGCGCCAGCTCTCACCTGCGCGGCGGCGCTCTCCCGGACATTTGCGCTCTCCTGGGCGCCAAATATCTCCCGCGCGCACGCACAGAGACATGAGCACGCTCCACCACGCGCCCGCGCGCCAACTCTCACCTGCGCACGCGCGCCAATACTCTCCTGCGCGCTTGCCACGGGCAAACGCGTAGGCACGGGCGTAGGATCTACACCCGGCAAGTTCACCATCACCTCATTCCCCTCCCGGCAAACGCATTCCAGCGCGCCCTGCGGAAGAAGGGAAACAGGCACAAGCAGAGGGGTGCAGGATCCTTAAACTGCCTTCTAAGGCGTACGCACCTATTACGGTGACTCCTCGTAGGGAACCTTTGGTCCTTTTCCCTTCAGGGGATCTGTCTGACAGTGCATCAGTCAGTCAGCAGCCTTGGTTCAGTGCCTTAGCCAGAGCTGTAGCACAGGCATTCAAGCCCATCCTGTCCGACCGCTCATCAGAGCAACCTATAGCTCCGGACTCAAGACACGGAACCATGGCTTCCTCTACGCCTTTGAAGAGGAAAAGAGGAGTTTCCGACGCGGTCACTTCCCCGAGGGTGAAGCTGACTCCGTACAGACCATCAAAGCTAGTCCCTCCAGTTTCTCCTAAGGAATTCACTCCCTCCTTGTCGGATGAAGACCATCTGTCACCAGGAGAGGAGAGACACTCTTCCATCGCATCAGTGGAGGAAACCTCCCTTCATGCGGAGAGTTCCCCTCAATCTGAGACCAGGAGGGACATGACACTCATGCCTTCGATGTTGGAGTCTTACCTCCTTCCTCGGAAGGAGTCCAAAGACTCCAAAATTCTGCCATAGTCCTCCAATAGGGCTACAACGGAGACAGCCAGCCACTCAAGGAATGTCTGCGACTCACCTTAAGAATAGCTCTTGGGGATAGAAGGAGACTTCGCTGCGAGTCCTACATCGGGAGGAGACCAACAAGAATTAGAACATGCATTCTGGCAGGTTGTGACTCTAATGAGGGTTCTCAATGGGTTTTCCGACCCAGAGATACCCCCCTCGAGAGGGCAAAGACATGGTTTTAGACTGCGTCTTGGGCACTCAGAAACCCTCAAAGACCAGTGCAGCCCTGCCCTGGTCTCAAGGGTTGAAGAGTACCAGGGACAAGATTACCCAACAGCTCTCCGAGTTTGCCTCCTCCAACCATGCCGCTCTACGAACAAGCTCCTCCCACCTCCTTGCGTACAGCAAAGGAGTTACTTTGAGATCCTGGAGGAACCCAGTTCAGCTCTTCCACTTCACCATTCTCTGGAAGAGCTGACCAGGGGAGTCCCTCTTGAGAGACTCTCCAGCTGGCAGGTCTCGTTCTTGACGGCCGAAGTCCTTAACCAGGAAAAGGTCACTAAGTATGCGATGCAAGATACTTCGTGGCTGGACATCTGGTTAGGGACCTTAGGCATCCTGATACGATCTGAGGATTTTTCCAAAGAGCGTACCAGGAAGGCAATGGAGACCTTTTTACTCTCAGGCACTCCCATGATCGAGTTTCTTGCCCACCAAGTCTCGAACTTGTGGGCAAACACAATCTTGAAACGTCGAGATGCAGTGTCTGAGAGGTTCCACCAACAGGTCCCAAGCGTCGAGATAAATAGGCTCAGACATTCCTCTGTAGAGGGGGCCCATCTGTTTGAGCCTAAGGACGTGGAACTTGCAGCTGAGAGGTGGAGGAAGTCTCATCGAGACTCCCTCCTCCATAGGCTTTAACAACTAAGCCCTATAAACCTCCAGCACCTCAGCAGTCCCGTCCAACCAAGACCGTAACGACGAAACCAGCAGCGAAGACAGTGGTGTCTAATAAGCCCTTTCCTGTCAAGGACAGGCAAAAAGTCCTCCAGGGGAGGAAAGAATCCTAGAGGGAGCAGCCGAGGCCACAAATGCTAGGATAGGTATTCCCCCTGCGTTTCCACCAGTGGGGGATGCCTACAAAGTTGCTCAGACAGGTGGAAGCAACTCGGGGCCGTTTCCTGGACAATCTCCGTGATCCGTCTTGGATATCGCGTCCCGTTCATAACATCTTTACCTCCCCTGACAAGGAATCCAGTGTCAATAGACTCCCTTGCCATAGGATCGGCAAGGGGGCAGGCCCTTCAGGCAGAAGTCCAGACCCTGTTGAAGAAGGGCGCTCTCCAAGAGGTCCTCGACGGGTGCCCAGGCTTCTTCAGTTGACTCTTTCTTGTAAGAAAGGCGTCTGGAGGCTGGAGACCAGACATCGACCTCTCAGCCCTGAACAAGTTTGTCAAACAAACTCCGTTCAGCATGGAGACGGCAGACACGGTCAGACTAGCAGTAAGACCTCAGGACTTCATGTGTACACTGGACCTAAAGGACGCATACTTCCAGATCCCAGTCCATCCGTCTTCAAGGAAGTACTTAAGATTCAGCCTAGACAACAGAAAGTACCAGTTCAAGGTGCTGTGCTTCGGTCTTTCCACAGCACCCCAAGTTTTCACCAGAGTGTTTGCCCTAGTGTCACCTTGGGCACACAGGATTGGCATCCGTCTCCTCCATTATCTGGACGACTAGCTAATCCTAGAAGACTCGGTGTCAGTCCTTCTTCAACACCGAGACAAACTTCTGAGACTTTGCCAGGATCTGGGGATCATGGTAAATTTCGAGAATTCTTCTTTGCTTCCTACACAGAGACTGGTATACTTAGGCATGATCATAGACACCAATCTCCACTAAGCCTTCCTATCAGATGACAGGATAATAAGGCTGAGAAAGGTCGCAAGACCCTTTCTCAGACGAGAAGAACTTCCAGCCCAAACGTGGTTACGTCTCCTCAGTCACCTTTCATCGCTGGCCCGTCTAGTTCCCAATGGTCGCCTCAGGATGAGATCCCTTCAGTGGCAACTCAAGTCCCGGTAGAACCAAACTCGCGATTCCCCGGACATTCGAATCCCCATGGGATCAGCGGAACTGACAGACCTCCAGTGGTGGGTGACAGACGAGAACCTACGAAGGGAGTGGACCTTCTCGTCCTCCCCGGATTTGATGCTGTTCTCAGACGCTTCAAAAAACGGGTGAGGGGCCCACGTGCTGCACCACACGACCTCAGACCTCTGGTCAGAGTCAGAAAAGTACCTCCACATAAATCTCCTAGAGATGAAGGCCGTCTTTCTGGCCCTTCAACAGTTCCAGGCGGGCCACTCAGTGGTGGTGATGAGTGACAACACCACAGTAGTGGCTTACATCAACAAGCAAGGAGGTACTTTATCGCAGCAGCTATCCCATCTAGCAATAGAGATACTGAGATGGGCCAAAATCCACTCGATACCACTATAGGCACGCTTCATTTCGGGCAAAAGGAATGTGCTCGCCGACAACCTGAGCAAAGCATCTCAGATAGTGAGTACCGAGTGGTCTTTGGATCATCTAGTAGCCAACAAAGTCCTGACTGTGGGGTTATCCGACTGTGGACCTCTTCACAACGGCCCTGAACTTCAGGCTCCCGTTGTATTGTTCCCCAGTCCCAGACCCCAAGGCTCTCTGGCAAGATGCTTTCCAACAACGGTGGGACAACATCGACCTTTACGCCTTTCCCCTGTTCTGTCTGATGAGGAGGGTACTCAACAAGACCAGAACATCGGTCAAATTTTCAATGACCCTCATAGCTCCGCAATGGCATCACGCAGAATGGTTTCCGGACCTTCTGCAACTCCTAACGGAGCCCCCAAGAGAACTCGCTCCACAACACAGTCTACTCAAACAACCACATGCCAACATAATCCACAAAATTTCACGCCTGGAGACTATCCAGCATCTCCTCTCTCAGAGAGGATTTTTGGGCTTAGGCTATGTCGTGCTGATGGAAGTTCCTTCATAAGTAGCTTCCTAGGTTATATATGACTACAGTGATATATCCCAGAGAATTTAACGAAGGTATCCAGAATTCTAACTCCTGGAGCAAGTATCCCTTAAAAATTCACAAAGGGATATCGCGTAAGGAGGTATCTTGACACATCTCACAGCTATTTACACCCCAAATAGCGTTTTCACTTCGAGAGGGAAAAGTGGCAAGAAAATAGGAGAGTCATTAAAGAGGTAAACACTGGATTCTCCTAATGTACTGTAAATAGTTCGCCCAATCGCCACCGTGAGACGCCACCTAAGCTATTCTTTCGTTAGTAGCTTCGGTGACCGGTGTTTTTCCCGAGTTATCTCGCTATTTTGAAAGCTTTTTCATCGTTGTGATGGATTCCCCCGCTTCATCAGCATCTGGAAAGTTAAGTAATATCTTTGAATTGTGTAAATGTAAGCTCTTGCCAGTTTTGCTTTTCGATTGAGATCGTGATTAATGTAACAAGAGCTGTTGCCAGCCGGATGGCGTCATGGACGCGATTGTTCTTTTGTTCATTTAGTTAGCATGAACGATATTCCCGGCATTAATCGCTTTAATAACTTTAGCTATTTAGTTTTTTAGCCAGGGATTTTCATATTATGTCATTGTTGTCGTGGATTTGGCTATTATGATCGAGCCTCACGAGTGCCAGGCTTCCTAGCCTAGGCACCTACACACTTCATGCATGATATAACCTTCCTGGTAAAGTTTTATTGAAGCTCAGGCAATATTTCATACAATTAAGATATTACTGTGTAATTTCTCCTCTTCCATATTTGTATACTAGAGTTTCGATGAACGTTTCTCTATGCTCTTTGGCTTAATAGCCTTAGGGCTTTAGTATACTTGATATATGTCCCTCATTGCTCTTGTATTGTCTTTTAAGGGGAGGTTGATATCTCCTATACCTTTTAAGTCAATACTATCTCTATGAGATTTAAGAGTAATTCCCTTTCCCTCTGATTAGCCTAGGCTATCCTCAGTTAACTTTGCTGTGACCTATGTTCGGGTAAAATTTGCTGGGGCGTTTCGTTTCTCTCTCCTTTCCTCGGACGGGCATAGCTGATTCATTGCCAATCCTCGGGCTTGGAGTTGAGGACGGGACATCAGAGTAAGTCTGTGTTAGGCATCTAGCTACCTTGGGAAATGACTTCCCAGTTAGTCTAGTTGCTGTTCAGGAGGCTAGTCCTCCCTAGGCCACTTTGAGGTTATTGTTTTACAATTTCCCCTTTTTCTGGTCTAGCAGACAGTCCTGTACTAGGGTTTTCTAACTGGAAGATAGGTTTCTTCCTTGGTTAAGATCCCTAGTACGAGATTCTGTTCTCTATGAGTGCGTCCTATGGGCGTTCTCTTTTGCCTAACCCAATCTGGGGAAATGATTTCCCCTACTTGAGGTTACTTTTGAGATCAGAATCATTCAGGTTAGGTAATGCCTTAGGGTATTACCTTACTTATGGACTTTTTACCCCCTTCCCCGCTATCTCTTTTGTGTTGGATGAACCTTCACCCTTATGGCCGTGGTCCTACATATGTCCCTATGGGTGTCTGTAAAACTGGCCCGAGTTTCCCTGTCGGCTGCCGGCAGGTAACCTCATATCTTTGAGTGTGCCCTCGAGTCCTCCCTTGGACTGCCTTCCATATACCTTATGATGGGATATGGTTGAGTGGAAGCCCGAATTTAATTCCCTCTTCCACTGGCACACTCTTTGAGGATGTTGGCCGGCATAGCTGATTCTTTGCCGTCCTCTATCCTTACCTTTCTCTCTGACTTTCTTTATGGGCAAGCTGCCGGCAGTTAGTCCTGCCGGTGTCTATATGGATGGTTAGGCCGGCAGTTTGCTGCCTCCTCTCGCTTTGGACATCGCTGATCGATGTGCCGACGGCAAGAATTCGATGACCGGCTGCCGGCAACTGTGTTGCTTGCCGGCAGCCGCCCTGTGCCTTCCATCCATCATAATTTAAGACAGTATTTGAGCCCAGTTAGGCTGGCATGTGCCAGCAGGCCCGGCAGGTGCCGGCCTGCCTGGCAGGTGCCGGCTAGCCCGGTGAATGCCGACTGGGCCGGCAGTGTCGGCGGTCCGGAGGTGTTGGTGGGGCCAGCAGTGTCGGCGGGGCCGGCGGGGCCGGCAGTGTCGGCGGGGCCGGCAATACTGACGGCATACTGCCGCCAGCTACTGCTGTGCCCTGGAAAACCTTTTTTCTAACCTACATGTGGTTCTTGGGCAGCCATTTGTGAGACCATCATTTAGGAGAAATGATTCTCTCTTTTATTAATGGTTAAATTCCATTAGATTTATCCACCATATTGAGCATAATGGAAGACGTGTCAAGAGGACACTTTATATATATATCTTGGATAATTTCTTCCTGTAATCAATTCTTATGAATTTCTTAGTTCAATATGGGAGGAGGTCATAGCAAGTGGCTGGACAGGAGACACATGTAGGTGTCTTTCCTACCTGTAGCTTACCCTATCCAAGCTAAGTATAATACTTAATTCAAGTCGAAATCTGAAGATTTCACAGAAAACTCATTTGTTTTTCTTTTCTTTACAGGAAGAGCATCCCGAGTGCGGGAACAACTTTTGTAGAGTCCGTAGCAAGAGCTTCTACGGACATGGAGTGTGCAGGGCTCACGCTCGCTGTTCTATCACCAAAGGGGTTCTCAAGTATTGGGACCCGCAGGTATGTGCCATTTGTGAAAGTTTGGTAAAGGAGGCTTTTGATGACCAAAAGACTCTAGAGTCTAGGGATGCAGCTAGGGATATGCTGCGTAAATGGGTCAGGGGCTTTCAAAAGAATGCTTCGGGCCCATACCTTCCTAATGCTAGGATGAGGGACTGTCTCTTCCCCAGAGCTCATGATGACGCTATTATTCCCCAGACGAAACCTGAGATCCCCTTGGTTCAACTTCAGGTCTAGCAGACCAAGGAACCTGACGTTGCGAATACATTGGAGGGTATCCATTTGGACGACAACATGTCTGTCGTCTCCGAGGAGACGGAGAAGAATCTCCTCGTGGAAGAGTTGGATCAGGAGGCAGTTGCCCCCCCTGAAGAGAATGTTGAGAAGGCCGAAGTAGCTTCGGTTTCTTCAGCTGTAGTGGCCGAACCGGCACCATCAACTTCCTCTCAGCCACCTCAGCTCGATTCGATCACGAGCACTCTTCACTCCTTGATCTCCATGGTGCAAGACCTACAGAAGAGGTTGTCCGAGAAGGAAGCCACCTTTCGGACGGAGATTGAGCAGTTGGTATCTTCACGTTTAACCCCGAAGAAGCTGAACGTGAAGGACCTTCCCGTTTTCTCTGACATTAACCCTTGGATGTACGCAGAGCATATGCCTATGTCAGCAGGCAAAATTTTCCTCTCGGAGAAACTGGGCACTGTGCCAGTGGAGGAAATCGAGTTCTGGTCCAGTAGAGGGGCCTATCCGGATTGTTACGTCCGCCTCAGAAATGAACCGGCGTCTAAAGAAGAGACGGAGCCCAAGGAGACAATTGTCCTTGAGCTTGCTAAGGTGCAAGCCTTATTTTCTAAGACTTTGAAAGAGAGGGCTTTCACTAGTTCAAAGGTGCCGGCTCTTAGCAAAAAACACCCATCGTTTGTTGCTGACCCCCAATGCGCTTTTCCCTTTATGGATAAAGGGTTCAAAGCAGCTCTGAAGGCCGTGGAGGCAGGAAAGCCTTGCCCCACATTAGAAGAAAGCAAGCCTTTCTCCCTTGCTTTTCCATCAGACGATAAGGACTGGAAGGATGTTCATGTCACCTTCACAGTCGGGAAGCTGGAGGCCGATATCGCTGGACGTCAGTTCAACGAAGACCTCCCAAAGCTGACAGATTTTCTCTTGAACAGAGAACATGAGACTAAGGAACGCCTGGCTGCTTCCATGTCTCTACAAACAGGGCTAGAGATGATGGCTAGCATTCCTGATACCCCGGATATGTACATGGTCTTTGCCAAGACTCACTTGGCTACGGTAACAAAGGACCTGTACAACTTCATCAAGGCCAGAAGGGCCTGTAGGGAGTTCGTGTTTGCTTCCGTTTCCATTAAACACGAACCTAGGAAGCTGATAGCTTCCAACATCTGGGGAAAAGACCTCTTTCCAAGTGAAGTGGTCAAGGAGGTTGTAGACAAAGCCGCCTCGGAGAATAGAAATCTCCTTTCCAAATGGGCTTATCTTCTAAAAGGAAATCTTCTGCTGACGAGGGTCCCCAGCCATAGAATAAATCTAAACGACCTCGCTTGCCCTCTCGGCCAAAGCAGCAACAGCTTCCCATGGCCACGGTGCCCCAGTCGGTGGCACAACCCACCACCACCTTTCAACTGGTGCCCCAAACTCTGGCATCTCAGTCGCCAGTGTTCACCCCAGTTTACGAAAGGCAGGCAACTACTTTCATGCCAAAGTCTCGAGGTTCCTTTCGGGGTTCCTCTAGGCGCACCTTCAGAGGCAGGGACAACAGAGGTGGTCGTGGCCAAGGAGGTAAATCCTCCAGTCAGCACTCTAAGTGAGATGCTGCCGGTAGGAGGGAGACTTCTCCATTTTCAGGATCAGTGGACCTTCGATCCTTGGGCCCACAGCCTGATCAAGAAAGGACTGGGGTGGGATTGGAACTCAACTTCACCAAGCTTTCCTCAATTCTCCCAACCATCAACCCCAGTTCTGGAAGAATATGTTCAAGAACTACTGAACAAGAGAGTCATAAGGAAAGCAAAGTCCATCAAATTTCAAGGAAGGCTATTCTGTGTTCCGAAGAAGGATTCGGAAAAGCTCAGAGTTATTCTGGACTTATCACCACTCAACAAGTTCATTGTGAACTACATGTTCAGAATGCTGACGCTTCAGCACTTAAGGACCCTTCTGCCCTAACGGGCATACACAGTCTCCATAAACATGACGGATGCTTACTGGCATGTTCCAATCAACCGTCAAGTTTCCCCCTACCTAGGGTTCAAGCTCCAGAAAAGAAAATACGTTTTTAGAGCCATGCCCTTCGGTCTGAACATTGCTCCAAGAATATTCACATAGCTTGCGAACGCAGTCATTTGACAACTACGCCTCAAAGGTGTCCAGGTGATGGCCTACCTGGACGATTGGCTGGTGTGGGCAGCATCCAAAGAAGAATGCATGCAAGCCTCCAGAAAAGTGATTCAATTCCTAGAAAACCTAGGGTTCAAGATCAACCTGAAAAAGTCTCGGCTTTCTCCTGCTCAAAGGTTCCAGTGGCTGGGAGTTCACTGGGACCTACAGTCACATTGCCTCTCTTTGCCAGCAGCAAAGAGGAAGGAGATAGCAAGGTCTGTCAAAAGTCTTCTTCAATCTCGAAGAATATCAAGAAGACAACATGAGAGAGTGTTGGGGTCTCTCCAGTTTGCCTCTTTGACGGACCCTCTTTTGAGAGCACAGTTAAAAGATGCATCAGGAGTCTGGAGAAAATACGCTTACAACGATCGAAGAGATCTAGAAGACCATTCCCAAATCGTCTGCGATCCATTCTCAAGCCATGGTCGGAAGCAAAGAACCAAAGAAGAAAGGTATCCTTGCAACCACCTCCACCAGCAGTCACCGTTCACACGGATGCCTCAAAGGAAGGTTGGGAAGGTCACACTCATCGTCGGAAAGTGCAGGGAACCTGGTCTCCCCTCTTCAAGTCCTTCCACATAAACTTTCTGGAAGCCATGGCAGTTTTTCTGTCTCTGAAGAAACTGAGACTTCGCTGCTCAATCCACATTCGCCTGGTTTTAGACAGCGAAGTGATAATGAGATGCATAAATCGACAGGGCTCGAGATCGCCTCAATTAAATCAAGTGATGTTGGCCATCTTTCATCTATCCAAGAAGATGAGGTGGCACTTGACAGCAGTCCACTTCCAAGGATTCCGCAATGTGACAGCGTATGCTCTATCCAGGATCAACCCGATAGAGTCCGAATGGTCCATAGACTCAGGATCATTCTCCTTCATATTGAACAAAGTCCCAGGACTGCGAGTACAGTAGATCTCTTTGCAACGAGTGACAACAAGAACCTATCCCGGTATGTTGCCCCGTATGAGGATCCTCTAGCGGAAGCAACGGACGCGATGTCCGTGGATTGGAACAGATGGTCCAGGATTTACCTGTTCCCACCAACCAACCTGTTGTTGAAAGCCCTCGACAAATTGAGATTCTTTCGGGGGAGGGCAGCGATAGTGGCCCACAAGTGGCCAGGCAGTGTCTGGTTCCCTCTGATAACAGAACTACGCCTGAAGCTGATCCCGTTGCCGGAACCAGTTCTAACTCAGCAAGTGCAGAAATCGACTGTCTACGCTTCATCAGAGAAAACCCAGAACCTTCATCTCATGATTTTCTCACCCTAGCGATTAAGAAAAGGTTCGGGATTTCTGCAGACAGTATTAACTTCTTAGAAGAATATAAGTCAAAGTCAACAAGAAGACAATACGAGTCTTCCTGGAAGAAATGGGTAGCCCTTGTTAAGGCGAAGAAACCGCAAGAGATTTCTACGGACTTCTGTTTGTCCTTCTTCATCCATCTTCACGGACAAGGATTAGCGGCTAATACAATTACTACTTGTAAATCTGCATTGGCTAGGCCAATTCTATACGCCTTCCAGGTGGACTTTTCCAATGAAATCTTCAACAAGATTCCAAAAGCCTGCGCCAAACTTCGACCTGCAGCCCCTCCAAAGCCCAGTTCATGGTCCTTGGGTAAGGTTCTTCATCTGGCTTCAACTTTGAACAATGAAGATTGCTTGCTGAAAGACTTGACTCAGAAGGTGATATTTCTATTTGCACTAGCCTCAGGAGCCAGAGTTAGTGAAATAGTGGCCCTCTCGAGGGATGATGGCCACATTCAGTTTACAACGAATGGAGATTTGAATCTTTTTCCGGATCTGACGTTTCTCGCCAAGAACCAGCGGCCCACTAAGAGATGGGGTCCCTGGAGAATCTGCCCTCTGAAGGAAGAAGCATCCCTCAGCCCAGTGGAATGCCTAAAGGTCTATCTTCGTAGAACTTCAGACTTTAAGGGAGGTCAACTTTTCAGGGGAGAGACTTCTGGTTTGACGTTATCCTTGAAACAGGTAAGGGTGAAAATCACCTACTTTATTTGCAGAGCAGATCCTGGCAGTACACCTGCAGGTTACGATCCGAGAAAAGTTGCCTCGTCTCTAAACTTCTTTCAGACTATGTCGTTTGAAAATCTGCGTGCCTATACTGGATGGAAGTCTTCCAGGCTATTCTTTAAGCACTACGCGAAGCAATTACAGGAAATCAAGTTTCATGTGGTAGCTGCAGGTAGTGTAATAAAACCTGCTGCTTGATTACTGCGAAGGACAGTGCACTAATAGGGACTTTTAGTGAAGGGTGTACATGATAGACTTAGGTATATCATGATAAGTATTGTGTTGTTAAGGACACTATGAACTGTTTTATCTAACTAGGTGACCTCAAGCATAATAATTTGACACAAGTGCCAGCATTTTATATGCTAATGTTCCTGGTAATAACATTATGCAGTGAAATATTTTATTTCCTTGAGTGGCTTTTGTTTCTCTTTCAGATGAAACTTATTTATTTTGTTATTACTGTTATGCTTTTTATGCAATATGTTTAGCATAAATATATTAATTTCAATCATGGTTTCTGTGTTTCTTTTAAATAAACAATAGAAGGAATCTTTGCGTCTCTTTCGCCTCAAGATTTTATAGATCATGTATATCAGAGCATCTTTGATCCTCTTAGGACTTTGTAAGACTAATGTCTTCTCTTTTATGCAAACAGGTAAATTTGGTTGTATTATGTCTATATTACTGTTTTATGATTCCTACATGAACATAAACCTATCTGTCTAGATCCGGACCTGGGAGGTACAGTATTCTATTCAATACCTATTAGTACAAACTATGCTTTACGTATATAAGGACACGATATACTTCTGCTTGCTAATTGTTCTTTGAACTCACAATTTTAAATATTAAACTTAGCCGGTGAATATATAATAGCTGACGTCTCCGACGGCTCGACAGAAAAACACAAAAACTCGCGAGCGATTGCCATAAAGGTTGCGGGTGTGCCCACCAGCGCCAACTATCGGCCAGATACCGCATATACATGTAAACAGCTCCAGTTCTTCTCTGTCGGTCTTGTCGACAAGTTGATTCCATTACTCGCTGTTGACCTGGAGTTTTTCGTCATTCTTGGTGAAGTACTTCTTTTTGGTTTTGAGCTTTCGCAGTGCAGGTGTTTTTATCTTCAATTTAAACTCTTGAACTCTTTTTTGGATAGATTTTATTGTTGATGACTTTGGATTGTTTTTGGACTTTCTTTGACTTTTCAAAATGGCTGACCCTTCTCCAATTCCTAAATTTCGTAAATGTAATGCTAGGGATTGTAACAAACGTCTTCCAAAGGCCTCTCTCGACCCACATACTGTGTGTTCTAATTGTCGGGGTAAAACCTGTCAATTAGGAGATCGGTGTGATGAGTGCGTGGTACTTTCGGAATTCGACTGGCTAGAGTTTGATAAGTATTCTCGTAAGCTAGAGAGAGATAGGGTGAGGAAAAGTTCCTCTAGATCATTAGAATTTTCCTCCTCCCATGCCCCTGAACCTAATCCTTCCCCAGTAGTAGTTGTGCCTGAACCTTCTACTAGCACTCATGAACCATCAATGCGGGATATGTTACGTGCCATTCAAGCGTTGGGCGAGAGAGTTGAATCTTTGGCTACGGACCGTAATCAACTCATGGCGGATGTTAAAGAGTTAAAGTGTCAGAGTGCCACATTAGAAAATCGTGGGGATAAAGTGATTAGTGCGCAAAGTGTTATCAGTGTTGCGACCGAGGGTTCGTCTGTTCGTGCTTGTCGTTCGCCTAGTCCGAGACCTCTTGCAAGCTCCCATGCACCAGGGAGAAGTAATGTCGTAGGACTTATGGGGACGAGAGGCTTTAACCAACGAACAGACGTTCCCTCTATGGTTTCGGGCGTGTCTCGTCAAGACCGCCCCTACCATAAGACGAGCGAGGCGATTTTCTCCTCGTCTTCCGAAGGCTTCTCGCGTAAGAAACCGTGGAGCAAGGTTTCGAGACCCTTAAAGCGGAAGTCAGTCCCTTCAGGACAGGTCCAGCGTCCTGGTTGTAGCCATTGGGACAGCTCTGACCCTGTGCAGTCATCGGAAGACTGCTCGCCGCCTAAACAGAAGCGTAACACAGGCTCCGAGAGTCTTAGTTTAGGCAAGGTTTTGCAGTCACAGACGTTACCATCGTCTCGACCCGCACCCACTCCCGTTGATCCTAAATGGGTTGTACTGCAGGATATGCAGTATAAGCTTGCCTCTCTTATGGAGGAGTATACTGCTGAGCAGGTTCACGATGATCCTCGCCGTTTAGCTGATCGAGATCCTGGCCGTCAGCCACCCAAACGAGCCTTTTCTCGTCCTGTTGACGTTGACGTTACAAAGTCACGTCAGTCACGTGACTTAGAGCCTCACTCGATGCAGTCCCGTGTTGACTTTCAGCCGCTTGTGGACGTTCAGCCGCTGCCGCATGCTCGTGTTGACGTTCAGGACGTTCGCCAACCAGCTAAGTTGACTTGTTTTGACGTTGAGCGTCAAGCACCGCAGTCAAGAGTTGTTTTGACTGCTCAATCTAGGCAGTCAAGGCAGTCTCGAGTTGACGTCGAGCGTCCTCCCGCTCCTGTTGTTGTTGCTAGTCAGTCCGTTAAGCAGTTACATGACGTAGCGTCCTGGACTGCTACTGATGCTCCTGTGCGTGTGGACTCTGCTTGTCAAGCATTGCCACCAAGGCAGGTCTCTCCCTTGCTTGAGACTCATCAGTTGTCGGACGAGGTTCCTTCAGATGAGGACGTTGCTGATCCTCATCCTAATGATAATCCTTTGGACGTTTTGTCAGATGTAGAAGAACCTAAGGCTGTTCAACCTTCGATGGATTTTAAGAAGATCATGATAATTTTCAAGGATCTTTTCCCAGATCATTTTGTTGCTGTTGCTCCTCGTTCGCCTCCGTCTGAGTTTGCTCTAGGCTTAGCTGCTACCAAGCCTGCCTTTACTAAGCTAGTGCTTTCTCGCTCTTCTAAGAGGGCTTTACGTCTTCTAGGCGACTGGTTGGATACCAGGAGGAGTTTGGGGAAGACGGCCTTTGCCTTCCCACCTTTTAAGCTTGCTTCTAGATCGAGCGTCTGGTATGACACGGGAGAAGTTCTCGGCTTGGGAGTCCCTGCCTCTGCCCAGGGTGACTTCTCAAGCCTCGTAGACTCTCCCCGTCGCCTGGCCATGAGACGCTCGAAGATTTGTTGGTCCTCCTCGGACCTTGACCATCTACTTAAAGGCGTATACAGAGCCTTTGAAGTTTTTAACTTTCTTGATTGGTTTTTAGGAGCATTAAGTAGGAAGATCTCGTCTGCTGACCAAGATGTATCCTTACATATTATGTCCTGTATGGACAAAGCCATCCGCGATGGCTCCAATGAGCTCGCCTCCACCTTTACGTCGGGAGTCTTGAAGAAGAGAGAAACCCTTTGCTCTTTCCTTTCAGCAGGAATTACTCCCTGTCAGAGATCGGAACTGCTCTTTGCTCCCTTATCAGCTGCTTTGTTTCCACAACAGCTGATTAAGGACATAGCTGCTTCGCTTGTGCAGAAGGACACACATGACCTGATGGCGTCCTCTGCTCGCAAGGGAGCTCCTTCTTCATCCTTTGTTGTGAGACCCAGAATCGAGACTCCTGCGTCCAGATTTATCCCGCCCTTTCGTGGCAGAGCTCCCAGCAGGGGAGGCTCTCGTGCCGAGGGAAAGAGAGGTAAGAAGAGAGGAGCCAAGTCCTCCCGTGGCAGAGTCTGACTGCCCACGGCCTCAGACAGCGGTAGGGGCCAGACTGAACAGCTATGGCAGGCCTGGGAGAAGAGGGGTGCAGACCAAGAGTCTGTTCTGTTGCTCAAAGAGGGGTACAAAATACCGTTTGTACGCAAACCTCCTCTAGTAACAACTCCCATAGACCTCTCTCCCAGGTATCGAGAGGAGTCAAAGAGACAAGCCCTACATCACGAAGTGTCTCTGTTGCTAGAGAAGAGAGCGGTGGTGAAAGTCTCGGACCTTCAATCACCGGGGTTTTACAACCGTCTCTTCCTAGTCCCAAAGCATACAGGAGGTTGGAGGCCAGTGCTAGACGTCAGTGCGCTCAACGTTTTTGTTACGAAAACAAAATTTACGATGGAGACCACGAAGTCCGTCTTAGCAGCGGTCAGAGAGGGAGACTGGATGGTCTCTCTCGACCTGCGAGATGCGTACTTCCACATTCCTATACACCCGGATTCCCAACCGTTTCTGAGGTTTGTTTACAGGAATGTGGTGTACCAGTTTCGAGCACTGTGCTTCGGCCTCAGTCCTGCTCCTCTCGTGTTTACGAGGCTCATGAGGAATGTGGCAAAATTCCTTCATCTATCGGGAATTCGAGCCTCCCTGTACTTGGACAACTGGCTTCTCAGAGCATCGTCCAGTCATCGCTGTCTGCAGGATCTACATTGGACGTTGGGTCTGGCCAAGGAGTTGGGACTTTTGGTCAACTTAGAAAAGTCCCAACTGATCCCATCCCAGACGATTCTATATTTGGGGATGGAGATTCGCAGTCTAGTTTTTCGGGCTTTTCCGTCTGCCACCCGAATAGAACAAGCCCTGCTCAAAGTCCAACTAATGCTGAAAAGAGAACGTTGTTCAGTAAGGAGTTGGATGAGTCTCGTAGGGACTCTGTCATCCCTGGAGCAGTTTGTCTCGCTAGGGAGACTGCACCTTCGGCCTCTCCAGTTCCATTTAGACTCTCACTGGAACAAGGGCAAGACTTTAGAGACTGTATCAATCCCGGTCTCCGAACCAGTAAAAGCATGCCTGAACTGGTGGGACAGCAATATCAGTCTGAGAGAGGGCCTGTCCCTAGCAGTCAAGAACCCAAACCACGTGTTGTTCTCAGACGCGTCGGATTTGGGTTGGGGTGCGACTCTGGACAGTCGGGAATGCTCGGGTCTGTGGACCTCAGTTCAGAAGAGCATGCACATCAACGGCAAGGAGCTATTAGCAGTCCACTTGGCCTTGATGAATTTCGAGAGCATTCTTCGAAACAAAGTGGTAGAGGTCAATTCAGACAACACCACAGCTTTGGCGTACATCTCCAAGCAAGGAGGCACTCACTCCCACACGCTGTACGTGATCGCAAGGGACCTCCTCATATGGTCAAAAAATCGAGGCATCTCCCTGTTGACAAGATTCATCCAGGGGGACTTGAACGTCTTGGCAGACTGTCTCAGTCGGAGAGGTCAGGTGATACCCACGGAATGGACCCTCCACAAGGACGTGTGCAAGAGTCTTTGGGCGACTTGGGGTCAACCCACCATAGACCTCTTTGCCACCTCGTTGACCAAAAGGCTCCCAATCCATTGCTCACCAGTCCCAGATCCAGAGGCGATCCACATAGACGCGTTTCTACTGGACTGGTCTCACCTGGACTTGTATGCATTCCCACCATTCAAGATAGTCAACAAGGTACTGCAGAAGTTCGCCTCTCACGAAGGGACAAGGTTGACGTTGGTTGCTCCCCTCTGGCCCGCGAGAGAGTGGTTCACCGAGGTACTTCAATGGCTGGTAGACATTCCAAGGAGTCTTCCTCTAAGGGTAGATCTCTTATGTCAGCCCCACGTTAAGGATGTTCATCAAAGCCTCCCCGCGCTTCGTCTGACTGCCTTCAGACTATCGAAAGACTCTCAAGAGCTCGAGGCTTTTCGAAGGAGGCAGCCAGTGCGATTGCGAGAGCTAGGAGAGCTTCTACCATCAAAGTATACCAGTCGAAGTGGGAAGTCTTTCGAGACTGGTGCAAGTCAGCATCTGTGTCCTCTTCCAGTACCTCTGTAGCCCAAATTGCAGATTTTCTATTACATCTGAGAAATGTTCGCTCCCTCTCAGCACCCACTATTAAGGGCTACAGGAGCATGTTGGCTTCGGTCTTTCGACATAGAGGCTTAGATCTTTCCAATAATAAAGATCTCCAAGATCTCCTTAAGTCTTTCGAGACCTCTAAGGAACGTCGTATGGCAACTCCTGGATGGAACTTAGACGTGGTCCTAAGGTTCCTGATGTCAGACAGGTTTGAGCCATTACATTCAGCCTCCCTGAAGGATCTCACCCTCAAGACACTTTTCCTAGTGTGCTTGGCTTCGGCTAAAAGGGTCAGTGAAATTCATGCCTTCAGTAAGAACATCGGCTTTTCCACAGATAAAGCCACATGTTCACTTCAACTTGGTTTCCTGGCCAAAAATGAACTGCCTTCTCGTCCTTGGCCTAAGTCATTTGATATACCTTGCCTGTCAGAGATCGTAGGCAACGAACTTGAAAGAGTACTGTGTCCAGTTAGAGCTCTTAAGTTCTACTTAGCTCGTACTAAGTCCTTACGAGGGGGATCTGAGGCCTTATGGTGCTCAGTTAAGAAGCCATCATTACCTATGTCAAAGAATGCTTTGTCATATTTTATCAGATTTTTAATCCGAGAGGCTCATTCTCACTTGAGTGAAACAGACCGTTGCTTGCTTAAAGTTAAGACACACGAAGTAAGAGCTATAGCAACTTCCGTGGCCTTTAAGCAAAATAGATCTCTGCGAAGTATTATGGACGCGACCTTTTGGAGAAGCAAGTCGGTATTCGCGTCATTTTACTTAAAAGATGTCCAGACTCTTTATGAGGACTGCTACACACTGGGTCCATTCCTTGCAGCGAGTGCAGTAGTGGGTGAGGGTTCTACCACTACATTCCCTTAATTCCAATATCCTTTTAATATGTCTCTTGAAATGTTTTTAATCTTGTTTTTGGGTTGTACGGAAGGCTAAGAAGCCTTTCGCATCCTGGTTGATTTGGCGGGTGGTCAAATGTCATTTCTTGAGAGCTCTTTCAGCATCCTAAGAGGATGGCTGGGCGTCGTGAGGAAGACAGACTAACAAGGCAGAGTAATCGTCAAAGTCAGCTTCCTTACCAGGTACCTATATATATTTGGGTTTTGTTATGATATAACTGTCAAAAACTCTAAGCATATACGCCGTAAACTGTATTAATACTGGTCTCTACCCACCACCATGGGTGTGAATCAGCTATTATATATTCACCGGCTAAGTTTAATATTTAAATATGATATTTTGATTATAAAATAAATTTTTGAATATACTTACCCGGTGAATATATAAATTAAAGGCCCCCCCTTCCTCCCCGATAGAGACCCAGCGGGATGAGAAGAACTGGAGCTGTTTACATGTATATGCGGTATCTGGCCGATAGTTGGCGCTGGTGGGCACACCCGCAACCTTCATGGCGATCGCTCGCGAGTTTTTGTGTTTTTCTGTCGAGCCGTCGTAGACGTCAGCTATTATATATTCACCGGGTAAGTATATTCAAAAATTTATTTTATAATCAAAATATCATTTTTTGGGTTTTTTCCTAGAGTCTATGTAGACTTTTCCCTGTAGGGGGTAGGAAGAGCTGGCATATGGTATGCTCAGTTGATTGATGTATTACGGTAACATCAAGTGTCTTTGGTCTTATTGACCAGATAGGAAATAGTTAATTCGAGATAACGGCACTATTATAAATACACAGATACATTAATGCTCTGGTAAACTTCCATCAGCACGACATGGCCTAAGCCCAAGAAACGGATTTTGAGCGAAGTGAAAAATCTATTTTTGGGTGAAAGAGCCATGTCGTCCTGATGGACCCACCCTCCTTTAGTAAAAGGATATGAATCCCTCCCTTTGGTACTGTATCTGCAACACCTACGAAGCTACAAAGAATGGCTTAGGTGGCGCCTCACGGTGGCGATTGGGCGAACTATTTACAGTACATTAGGAGAATCGAGTGTTTACCTCTTTAACGACTCCTATTTTCTTGCCACTTTTCCCTCTCGAAGTGAAAACGCTATTTGGGGTGTAAATAGCTGTGAGATGTGTCAAGATACATCCTTACGCGATATCCCTTTGTGAATTTTTAAGGGATACTCGCTCCAGGAGTTAGAATTCTGGATACCTTCGTTAAATTCTCTGGGATATATCACTGTAGTCACATATAACCTAGGAAGCTACTTATGAAGTTACTTCCATCAGGATGACATGGCTCTTTCACCCAAAAATAGATTTTTCACTTCGCTCAAAATCTGTTTTTCGCAACAAGTTGCGGCTAGGATGCCTGGATACCTGCGTAAGTCATCAGTAGCAGTCTACCAGGCAAAGTGGAAAGTCTTCTGTGGTTGGTGTTGTGGAAGGGGTATCTCTCCACTTGATGCCGCTATTCCAGCAATAGCGGTGTTCCTCGTGTATTTGCGTGAAGAAATGTGCCTGTCAGTCTTGGCAGTAAAAGGCTATCGCTTAGCTTTGAGGCTCGCCTTCAGACTGGAAGGAATGAACATTTCTTCATCGCTAGAACTTTTCTTACTCATACGGAGTTATGAACTTACCTGCCCCCAGTCAGAAGTGAGACCTCCCCCATGGAACGTGGTTTGAGTTCTCAGGTCTCTTAAGAGACCTACCTATAAACCATTACGCTAGGCAACTGATCGCCGCCTGACTTGGAAGACGGTGTTCCTGCTATCTATGGCTTCAGCCAAATGAGTCGGTGAACTTCATGGTCTCTCATACGACATCGCCCATTCAAGGAGATGGGGAGAGGTAATGTTCAGCTTCGTCCCCGAGTTCATTGCTAAAACTCAGAACCCGGGAGTAGCGGATCCACGATTCGACTCCTTCCGGATTTCTAGTCTCCGTACTGTAACAGATGACCCAGCCATCTCTTACTCTGCCCAGTGAGGAGTTTGAGGCTGTATCTTAAGAGAACAGCCGCAGTCCATCCTCGTGTGCTTGCACTATTTGTCGGCACAGGAAGGACCAAGAGGAGGGTCACGAAGAACACCATCTCAGCGTGGATTCGCAAGGTCATAGACTATGCACTGAATCCAGACCCTCCTCCGTCACGTCGCCCCAGAGCTCATGATGTCAGGGGCGTAGCTACGTCCATGGCATTCAAAAGAAACTTCTCAGTGACGCAGGATCTTCAAGCTGGGGTGTGGAATCGTCAGACCACATTCACTTCCCACTACCTGCAAGATGTGACCCACAGGAGACTCGATACGTCCTCTATCGGTCCTGTGGTGGCTGCACAACAACTGGTTGAAAATTCTCAAGCTCCTTATTGGACAAGTAGCTAAAGGTTGAGGGCATTGTTACCCGGTTTTAGTCTGCGTGAATGAAAAGGTTTGACTGGCCCTTATTCTTTTCTTCATTCTCCCCTCTCTTGGGGAAAGCAGTATTCTGGGTTCTCTGCATAGCTGACCTCAAACCACTGCAGGTAAACCATTCTTCCTTGTGTACCTAGTAAGACTAATGCTGTTGCGTCGCCATACCCCGACTAGGTGGTATTGGGAAAGTCCTAATTACACAGTTTTTCCTTCTAAAAGAACTCGGAATAACGTTACCGGAACAGTCACACTTCTACATACCTCAACAGACAGTGCGCAGGCCGCGGACCTTGCGTAGCAAGGTTTTAGTGAGGTGTATTTTTTGAGTACTGATGCACTCAGATAAGGAGCCCCCGGGTAAATCCAAAAGCCTGATTGGCAGGGACGCCCACCGTTCCTAATGGGTGAGTCACCCCTATTAAATAGCGTGGTTTGTATTCCAGTTACGGAACAAATGACAAATTCGTAGATAATTTGTATTTTTCCTAACTATACAAACCCTAGCTATTCAAGCAAACTTACCCGCCAGCCCTATCCCCCTTGAAGCCCTACCTCCCAGCAAAGTGAGCTTAATCACAGGTGTGTGAGGGGGTGCGGTAGCAAGCTACCCTCCCCTACCCCCGCTAACAGGCAGTATGGGTAGTTAACCCTCGTTAAAAATTAATGGCTCGTCATTTCAGCTATGCCGAAAGTAATACCCCTATTAAATAGCTAAGGTTTGTATAGTTAGGAAAAATACAAATTATCTACGAATTTGTCATGTTCTTCACTTACTCCCCTCTGTGAGCCTCCTACCTTGGCACACTGCTCTAGGCTTTCAATATTAAGGGACAACTTTTTTTTGAATAACAATACAGGTGATTGTTTCTAGGGGAAGTTGCACGGAAGAAAGTCGATTGGAAAGATCAAGATTGTGTATAGGAAAATACATAAAGAGTTATTAATGTGGGGTGAAATTGTAAATCTATACTGAATCACCAACCAAAAAATATGCCCAATTTATTATTGTAGACTGGCTATGAAGTCTGAAAATAAATTTAAGCAAGATATGGTGTTCATGTAGAATGTAACTAATGACAATGAACTTTCTGCAGATTGTAGTGTTTTGCACTTACCATGCACCTCTAGTAGTGTGTTGGCAATTGTAGTGTTGTGGAGTTAGTAACAAGGAATCTGGAGTCTGGAAAGTTTTGCAGAGATTTGTATTTGTATTTGAAGTGAGCTTACAACATACTTTTGTAGTGTGGGCTACTAGGAACCTGCTACTTCATCTCTATGAACACTGTAAGAAAGGTGAGGGTAATGGCATGAGACTTTGATTCCTTGCTAAATACATGAACCATATTTGTTCCTACACAATTACAAACCATCGTCCTTTACTTACGATTTTTTTGCAGTTTTACTAACTGGTATTTTCTTTTTTCAGTTTGTGATTTCAAGTGTGTTTGAGGAGGTCTGCAGAAATGAGGAATTGCTCATTGGTGCCGCGGAAAACCTATGGGATCCTCATAAGTTATGTCTGGCCTGCAGAGGACACTCCTGCAGCCAGGCCTTCCCTTTCAATGAGTGTCAAGAGTGGTCTCCCTCCCTGTGAGAGAAGTATGGGAGGAGGAGGAAGATAAAGTCCAAGAAGGATTTTTTGCCCTTGGGATCATCCTCAAGGTTGAAGAAGGCTCGACTGGTTCTCTGCCCTTTGACTCTTCTCCATTGGTTTCCTCTGGGGGCCAATCAAGTAAGACCCAGAAGAAGCATTCGACGATGCCTTCCAGCATCCTTGGGATGGCCTAGATGTCTATGCTTTTCTGGCTGATAAGAAGTGTCTTTAACCGAGTCCTGTTCACTCGGAACCTCAATATGACTAGTAGCCACAAAATGGCCCAAAGTAGAATGCTACTCGGACCTTCTTTTTCTATTAGAGACTCCAAGGTAATTGCTTCCTTTCCCTGACCTGTTGTGCCAATCATATGTCCAGGTATTCTACAATTCAGTAGAATCTCTTCGGCTTCATGTGTGAAGGTTATCCTGCATCTCCTCTCAGAGAAAGACTTGACTTTTCACATGAAGTTGCGTGAGATAATGTCTGGATACCTCCTTGAATCCTCAACTCCCATTTGCCAGGTCAAATGGGCCGTCCTCTGTGGTTGGTGTCGTATACGGGGTGTTTCTCCTCTTGGAGCCTCTATTCCATTGATAGCTGAATTTTAAACATAAAACTTACCCGCTGGTTATATAAGAATGGTTAAAGTCCCTGACGCTCCGACAGAACTCTTCAAAACTTGCAGCTAACGCAGGTATGCCAGGTGTACACTAGCGCCCTGGTGGACTACAGGTAGAACCACTCCAACTTATTTAGATTTTCTCTGCCGGCCATACTGGCCAGAACGTTGAAAATTCACTCGCTATTTACATTCAATTGGACGGTTTATTTGGTGATGTACTCTGTCTTTTTGTTTTTAGCTTTCGCTTTAGTGATTTCCTTTGTAAATATTCTTGAAATCTTTATTATTTGGGGGTTATTAGTTATTTTGACCTTTGTTATTGTTTAATTTTCTCTTGTCACTTTTCAATATGGCCGACCCCTCCCCTGTATATAGGAAGTGTAGTAAGGGTTGTCAGACTCGCCTTTCTAAAGGTTCTGTTGATCCGCACACAATTTGTGTTAAATGTAGGGGAAAATCGTGTGCTTATGGGGATCGGTGTGAAGAATGTTCTGTGTTAACGGAAAGTCAGCGGGTAGCTTATGAGCGTTATACTCAGAAATTAGAGAGATAGGATTAGACGTAGTTCTTCCCGTTCTGTGGATTTATCTAGGTCTGATGTCATTAATCCTATTTCTTCCCCCGTAGTGGTAGATCAAGAGCCTAAAGAACCTACGATGAGGGAGATGTTGTCCGCAATTCAAGCTCTCGGTGTGAGTGTTGAATCTTTAGCGGCGGACAAAAAACAAATTATGTCAGAAATTAATTTACTTAAAAGTGGTCGTACTAGTGATGATCAATCAAGTGTTAAAAGTTCGACGAATGTGTTAAGTGTTGTGGAGGGCGCGCCTGCGCGATCCTGTTGTTTGCCTAGCCTAAGACCTCTGTCAAGCTCCCGGAAGGGGAGAAGTTATGTCGAAGGGCGAAAGGGAACGAGAGGCTTCATCAATCGCATAGACGTTCCCTAGAGTGATTCTGCCGGCGTAGCTCAGGTCGCTCACCCTTACCATAGAAACAGGGAGGTTAGTGCTTGTCCCTTTCTTAAGATGAAGGGTCACGTGACGATAAGTGGCGTAAAGCCTCTAGACCGATTAAGAGGAAAGTTCAGTCAGTGGAACAGCGGCACGTTTCCTCCCCCCAGCAGCCGGGCTCCAGTCATTGGGAGACACCTGAACGTTTTCGGTCCCTTGACGAGTGTTCGCCTGCGAAGCGCTCAAATGTGGGTTCTGATGGAGATAGAGTAATTGATTCGGATGCTGAGTTAATATCTGGTTCGGGTGTGACGATTCATGCTCCGCCTCTCCCTTCGGACTGGGACTCTTCTCCCGAAAGGGGTGAACGATTGGAGAGCGATGAAGAGGACGAATTCGCTATAGAAAAGGCTGCACAATTATCTCCTCAAGGCGATCCAAAGTAGGCTATGTTGTTGGACATGAAACAACAGCTCTCATCGATGATGCAGTCTTATCGACCGGCTGTTGGCAGTGCGGCTGGGCATCAGTCTTCGGTGGTAGACCCGTTGTCGCACAGGCGGCCTGTTGTCTCTGGGACTGACGTGATATCGCACAGGTGGTCTCCCAGTTTCACTGTTCAGCGGCAGGTTGAGGTAGATTTGTCTCGGCAGAGCTCTGTTTCACAACAGCTATTAAAAGAGCATACAGCTAATCATTAGTCCAAGCGTGATGACGTTCGCCAAATGGCGGAGCGAACCGCGAAACGGCAGGATGGGAGCAGGCGGAGCCTGAGCGGCAGCGTGACGAGGCTCAGAAGTTAATTGATGAAGGCGCTGAACGTCAGCGGCAGCACCAGGCAGGCGCCAAGCGTCAGCGTGACGACCCACGCCAGTCGAGTCATGAATGGGCAGAGCGCCAGCGCGGCGCGGCAGTGCGATCATCGCGTGAGCGCGGCGCGCCAGGACGCCGCGGAGCGTCCGCGCGAGCATCGCGTCAGCGCGACGCGCCAGGACGCGGCGGAGCGGCAGCGCCAGCTAGATTCATCCTATTGTAAAATCAATCGTGACAGCAAATGCAAGGCGAGTGGCTGTCAATTGGATGTGGATATGGAACAACGCAAGTGCGCCCATGTCGCCACTGATGCGCCTGCACAGGAAGGTCAACGTTTGGATCAAAGCATAGCTCCATTCTCTGATTTGTTAGAAGAAGATCCGGATGAGGTTCTCTCTCACGAGGAACAATTGGAGGATATCTCGGAGGGAGAAGAGGAGAAACCACCTCAAAAAGCTAATGCTAGTCTTCTCGGAATTATTTCTAGACTATTTTACACCAATTGCTCCGCGGTCTCCCCCTTCTGAGTTTATCTTAGGCAAGGCAGCAAAGACATCCTTTTATACAAAAATGGTGCTTTCCCGCTCTTCTAAGAGAGCATTGAAATTAATGGGAGCATGGATGGATTCAATAAAAGCTCTGGGCAAGACATGCTTCGCTTTTCCACCAGCCAAGTTAGCTTCTAAGTCGAACGTTTGGTATGAGATGGGGGAGGTCTTGGGTTTGGGAGTTCCGGCGTCTGCGCAGGGAGACTTCACAAACCTGGTGGATTCTTCCCGTCGCCTGGCCATGAGGAAGACTAAAGTGTGGTGGTCAATGTCGGAATTTGACCATCTCTTGAAAGGATTGTCCAGAGCTTTTGAGGTATTTAATTTGCTCGACTGGTCACTGGGTGCCTTAAGCAGAAGAAGAAGAGTAACCGGAATGAAGGACATGGACACAAGTAATCTTATCCAACTTATGTCTTGTATGGACAGGGCAGTTAGGGATGGTTCTAACGAGCTGGCTGCTTTGTTTACTGCAGGGGTTATAAAGAAGAAAGCTACTTTGTGTTCCTTCCTCTCTGCTGGGGTCACTCCCTGTCAGAGATCGGAGTTGCTTTTTGCGCCCATGTCTTCGGCTCTGTTTCCGCAGGACTTAGTTAAGGAAGTGGCTGCAAATTTGACTCAGAAGGCTACTCAGGATTTGGTTACAAAAACAGCCAGTAAGGTTTTGCCTACGTCCTTCTCTTCTTGTAGAACTAAGGAGGGGACATCATATTCTCATTCTGCTCAGCTCTTTCGAGGCAAACCTGCAGGGAGAAGTAATTTCAAACCGTAGGCAAGGAAGTCAAAGAAAAGAGGAGCCAAGCCCAGTCGAGGCAGGGTCTGACTGCTCTCCTCTTCAAGTAGCAGTGGGAGCCAGGCTAAACAACTTCTGGCAGGCCTGGGAGAAGAAGGGAGCGGACCCTTGGTCCGTACGTCTTCTAAAGGGATGATACAAAATTCCGTTCGTATCAAAACCTCCTTTAGCCGCAGATCCTGTGGATCTTTCACCCAAGTACAAGAGAGAACCGAAGAGGCAAGCCATGCACCTTCAGGTGTCGCTTTTGCTCGAAAAGAGAGAGATAAAAAGGGTGTGGGATTTGGAGTCTCCAGGGTTTTACAACCGCTTGTTCCTAGTCCCCAAGAGTTCAGGGGAATGGAGACCGGTTCTGGATGTGAGCGCCCTCAATCGCTACATCCAGAACTCGAAATTCACCATGGAGGCTCAGAAGACTGTGCTGGCAGCAGTGAGGAAAGGCGACTGGATGGTATCATTGGACCTCCAGGACGCTTATTTCCATGTTCCGATACTTACAAGCTGCAGACGTTATCTGAGGTTCGTATACAGGAAGGACGTCTTCCAGTTTCGAGCCTTATGTTGTGGCCTCTGCACAGCTCCTCTGATTTTCACAAAACTAATGATGAATGTGGCGAGCATGCTGCACTCGAGAGGCATCAGAGCCTCCCTGTACTTGGACGATTGGTTGATAAGAGCTCCCTCGGTCGATCGCTGTTTGAAGGACCTTCAGTTGACCCTGGATTTGACAAAAGAATTGGGACTTCTAGTGAGTTCAAAGAAGTCACAGCTGACTCCATCCCAGAAGATCCTTTATTTGGGGATGGAGATTCGGAGTCAGGATTTTCAGGCTTTTCCGTCGCCTGCAAGAGTTCAGTCAGCACTTCTAAGGCTGGAGGCCTTTATGGAGAAGAAAGTCACTACAGTAAGAGAATGGATGAGTCTTCTGGGAACCCTCTCGTCTCTAGAGAAGTTTGTATCTCTGGGGAGACTGCACCTATGCCCCCTTCAATTTCACCTCAATGCTCATTGGAAGAGGGGAGATAGTCTCGACAAGGAGAGTATTCCCGTTACGAGTACGATCAGAGCACATCTTCGATGGTGGAACAATGCTCACAAACTCAGCGAAGGCCTCTCATTGGAGCAGAGGAACCCAGACCTTGTGTTGTTTTCAGATGCCTCAAATTCGGGGTGGGGAGCAACATTGGGAAAAGAGAGATCTCAGGGATTTGGACAAAGGAACAGAGGGATCTTCATATCAATCAGAAGGAGCTCTTGGCGGTGCACTTAGCCCTCAAAGGATTCGAGGATCTGGTCCTAGACAAGGTGGTTCAGGTCAATGCGGACAGCACCACGGCCCTAGCGTACATAGCGAAGCAGGGGTGGACCCACTTGAAGTCTCTGTGCGAGTTAGCGAGATCTCTACTCCTTTGGGCAAAGGAAAGGAGGATTCTTTTATTGACTCGATTCATTCAAGGAGCCAAGAATGTGAGTGCGGACAGGCTCAGCAGGAGGGATCAAGTTCTGTCCACAGAATGGACGCTGCATTTGGATGTTTGCAAGAAGCTGTGGTGATTATGGGGTCGCCCTCTCATAGATCTCTTTGCAACCTCCAAAACAAAGAGACTGGGAACGTATTGCTCTCCAGTTCTGGATCTCGAGGCAGCTCACATAGACGCATTCCTGTTGGATTGGACACACATGGATGTTTACGCGTTTCCACCCTTCAAGATCCAATACAAAGTGGTGCAAAAGTTCGTATCTCACAAGGGGACCAGGATGACCCTAATTGCTCCTTTCTGGCCGTCGAGGGTCTGGTTCACGGAGGTACTGGAGTGGATAGTGGACGTGTCAAGAAGCCTTCCGTTAAGAGCAGATCTTCTCAGATAGCCCCATTTGGCAAGAAATCACCAAAACCTCCAAGTTCTACGTCTGACTGCCTTCAGATTATCGAAAAACTCGCAAGATCTAGAGGTTTTTCGAAGGAGGCAGCCAAGGCTATCGCAAGAGCATGGAGAATCTCTACCATTAGGGTGTATCAGTCCAAATGGGAGGTATTCAGAGAATGGTGTAGGGCTAACTCGGTTTCTTCGTCCAATACCTCTATAACACAGATTGCTGACTTCTTTTTAGATCTGAGGAATAAGCGTAACTTCTCTGTCCCGACGATTAAAGGATACAGAAGTATGCTGGCAACTGTTTCCAGACATAGGAATCTGGATCTCTCCAACAATAAAGATTTGCAAGACCTACTTAGGTCTTTTGAAACTTCTAAGAGATGTCATCAGGTATCACCTGCCTGGAATTTGGATGTAGTACTTAGATTCCTTATGATTGACAGGTTCGAACCTCTGCACTCGGCTACTTTTAAAGATATGACTTTGAAGATCCTTTTCTTAGTGAGCTTGGCAGTGGCTAAAAGAGTCAGTGAGCTCCATGCTTTCAGCAAGAACATTGGATTCAGAAACAGAAGAGCGATATGTTCCTTGCAGCAGGGTTTTCTGGCCAAGAATGAACTCCCTTCTCGACCATGGCCCAAGTCTTTTGAAATTACTAATCTCTATGACATAGTGGGCGATGAGATAGAAAAGTACTCTGTCCTGTTAGACCTTTAAGGATATATTTGGATAGAACAAAGAGCTTGAGAGGCAGCTCGGAGGCACTCTGGTGTGCAGTCAAGAAGCCCTCGCAGTCTATGTCGAAGAATGCTCTATCCTTTTTTATAAGGCTTTTAATTAGAGAAGCTCATTCACAGTGTTATGAGGCTGATCCTAGACTGCTAAAGGTGAAGGCTCATAAAGTAAGAGTAGTGGCTACTTCAGTAGCTTTTAAACAGAATCGTTCTCTGCAAAGCATAATGGATGCGACTTTTTGGAGAAGTAAGTCTGTATTTTCATCCCATTACTTAAAACATGTTCAGATTCTTTACGAGGACTGCTACTCTTTGGGTCCATACGTTGCTGCAAATGCAGTAGTAGGTGAAGGATCTACCACTACGTTCCCCTAATTTCTCTTGGAACTTTGTTGTTTTATGGTTGTATGTGGAGATTGATCGACAGTCTTCCGTAATCTATTGATTTGGTCAGGTGGTCATGTTGTTCCTTGAGAGCGCCCGGAACAAGGGTATTAGTTGAGGTCCTGTCATGTTATAGGTTATGGCACCGTTTGACAGCTCCTAGAGATCTTCAACCCCCCTGGATGGACTGCTGGATCTTCTAAGGATAGCAGACGGAATGAGGCAGAGAACCATTGCAGTCTGCTTCTTTATCAGGTACGAACCTCTTATATTAGTTATGTGTAACTATTAAGTGAATTTCCAATCAAATTGCTGTCTCTGACCCGCCACCAAGGGTGTCAATCAGCCATTCTTATATAACCAGCGGATAAGTTTTAAGTTTAAAAATTATATTTTCATAATAAAATAAATTTTTGAACATACTTACCTGCTGGTTATATAAGTTATAATCCCACCCTCCTCCCCTCTAGAGACCAAGGGGCAAGGAAAATCTGAATAAGTTGGGGTAGTTCTACCTGTAGTCCACCAGGGCGCTAGTGTACACCTGGCATACCTGCGCTAGCCGCGAGTTTTGAATAGTTCTGCTGGAGCGTCAGGGACTTTAGCCATTTTTTATATAACCAGCGGGTATGTTCAAAAATTGATTTTATTATGAAAATAGGATTTTTTACTATAGCTCCGAAGAAAAAAAGTTCTGTTCAGTATCAGTGGTGAAAGATCTTGAGCCAGGTCTTTAGGCTGGAAGCAGTTGATATTTATTCTTTAGTGTAACTACTCACACAAAGTTTTGAATAGTCCTGTTCACCGATGGAGGTCAGACCACCTCCCTGTGGCGTCACTAAAGTTTTACGCGCCCTTAAGAGGACACCTCAGGCTTGCCTCAGACAGAAATCTTACCTTCAAAACCAAGACCGAGTGCTGGTAACAGGTGTGGAACACCTATACCACTTATCTCTCGGTGCTGGGTACAATCTTGGTACAAACCGCTTTTGGTACATACCACCCTCCCGTATGGGGGAGAAGATTGTTGGAGACACAATTACCTTGATTGGTAATCTATAAGATGACTTCTTCAGTGTTCCCTCTATCTCTCAAAACAGAGAAAATTATCCAGGAAAGGGAAGAAGGGTGGGACACTTCAGCCTGGCCGGGAGTGTATTTGCTTATCTCCCTACTATACTCAACATGTGCCCACACCATACCAGTCATGATACTCTTATCACCTCTGTAATCTTTACTAATATGCCTTCTATTCTTCTTATTTCATCCTTTTCCAATCTTTCAAGCAGTAATATTCTCATAATCCACCTCAGCATTCTCATTCCTGTTTTCTCAAAAGTAGCATGTGGTAATGTTTCTGTCCACTATGGGACAACTCTCGGCACTTTTCTCCCAGTATGAGATCAAGCACAGGAAAAAGGTGTGTGAACACCCATACCGAGTACACAGACACCTCTCCAGAGTTGAGTGCACCAATATTACTGGCAGCTATGCAACAGCTTTAGGTACTTGCTCAAGAAAGGAGGTTCCTGGTACCGCATAGTCTTTCCCAGTGGGTGAGAAATGGTAGAAGTCACGAGTATGGAACCCCTATCAATTGGTCTTCTTGGATGTTCTCAATGACATCTTCACCTTGTTTTACTCTAGAAGTAGCAGCAGACTCTTTCTTGAAGATAAGGCAGAGTAGAAGAAAGAAACTGGCTTTTATAGGCTGGTAGCAACATTCTCATGGGGGAGACCACAAGAACTGTGAAGAGATAGCACAACCAGGTGTCACATCCCATAGCACCTCTCCAGGGTCAGGAAGGCACTGAAGGTAAGAATGGCAGCTCATCTCTCCTTGACCCTTGGCAACAGTGAAACCTTCCTACAGAAACAGTGAAACCTTCCTACTGAAACAATACATGAGGATTTAAAATGTTTTTGTTCCGTAACTGACATACAAGCCACGCTATTTAATAAGGGTTATTACTTTCGGCATAGCTGAAATGACGAGCCATTAGAATTTTAATGAGGGTTTGGGTAGCTTGCTACCCCCCCCCCCCCTCACACACACACCTGTGCTTGAGCTCACTTTGCTCTCGGTTCGGGTGGTATTCGGACATGTCCACTTTCACCCTCGCCTTTCTGACAGCCATTTAATGCTTTTTGCTTTTCCTTTTACAGGTGTGCTTGAAGTTGGCCTCTGCTATCATGCGAAAGTGTCCTTGATTACCCGACCACCCTTGTGGCACGTTTATGTCGGCGGTCGATACGGACCCTCACACCCTTTGTCCTTATTGTAAGGGCCAGCGGTGTGATAAAAATAATAAGTGTGGTGAGTGTAGGGAGTGGTCTACCTCCCAGAGGGAGAGGTTTTCTCGGCGACGAAAGAAGAAGTCCAAACGGGATATTTCTCCTTCGAAGGTTTCTTTGAAAGGAGAAAATCCAAAGGGCTCTTCTTCCGTTGCCCAAACCTCCTCCGAAGCTCCCGCTCGATCGGTTTCTTCCGAGAAACTGTCGAGTGGTAGCGTAGGCCATAGTGCTGCTGCCTGATCTCGGGGTTCGGGAGAGGGAGTTGCCTCCCATAGCGAGGCAGCTCCTCCTCCTCCTCCGGGGGAGGATTTAACGGATTTTGAGCGAAGCGAAAAATCTATTTTTGGGTGAGATAGCCATGGCGTCCTGATGGAAGGTTCCTTTTTGGTAGCTTCCTTGGGTATAAGACTACTAAGATATTCCCAGAGAATTTAACCACAGGTTATCACAGAATTCTAACTTCTGGAGCGAGTATCTCAAAAGTTTCCCTTTAAGACATCGTAATTTCAACAGGGGACGCATGTCTAAACGCGCCACATAGCTATCTTCACCCCGAACAGAGTTAATGCTTCGGTGTGTAAGAGTAGAGAATAGCTGGGAGCCGTTCCACAGCTAATCTCACTCGTGGCTACTACTGATACTCGAGACGTAAACAAACGGACGCCATTGCTCTAATGACGTCACGCCCGTCTTCATCCTGAAGCCAGTTGCTGCCCATCACCATGATACAGTAGCACAGGGTGGGAACAAAACTGGACGAAGTAGTAGGGAGGGTCCATCAGGACGCCATGGCTATCTCACCCAAAAATAGATTTTTCGCTTCGCTCAAAATCCGTTTTTTGGGCTCAAGCCATGGCGTCCTGATGGAAGAGTACCAGAGAATCAATGTATCGTGGTAGATTTTCCCCCAGTATTAAGTGCCTAGGCATTGACAAAACAGCAAAGTAATCTTAGATAAAGAACCATAGGGACGAAGTATCCTGCCCCCCTTGGCAGTGAAGTTCCCATGGGCTATGCCGACGTCAAACTGGTATTGAAGGGCTATTCATCCTGAGAGAAGAACTTGAAGAACTTAGAGATGAAGCGGAATGTTTGGTATTTGTATAGGAACATTCTGAAATTAGACCAGTGGTGGTTGGACACTGTGTAGAGTTCATCTCTTGGTTATCAGAAGTAAGTATTCGTGTAGGAACCTTACTTAGTCAGGGTGAATATAATTTAGGATTAAACATCTTAAATTCTTCATAACCATAAGAAAGGAGGAATAAATAAAACTATGACAGGTATGTATTTCATAGTAAGTAGGAGCTGATAGAGACGCACAAGTAATAAAATAGAAATTTTATTTCACAATGCAGAAATTAAATAATTTACAGCAAAAGTAAAGTTCATTTACAGTAATAATAATGTACATAGAAATAAAGGCTTGCTATTGAATCTGAAAAGGAATTTCAGGGTATTAGTAGGTACTCGTTCTCGAGGAACGCAAGTCTTTAAATAAAACACATCATGCTCAAGGCATGCGGCACTTGTGTGACACTATGACATTTCACCTGGGATAAGAACAGTTATAAAAGCACTAAGTGTTTTTCGACATCACTATGAATCGCTCGAGGGTCAACATAGGCACCCGAAGAGTTAGAGTCCCAAGTAACTCACTGTTCTACGCAGAGTTAGGTGCAGGTTTCATAACACTACCTGCGGCTACCACAAAATGTTTGACTTCGTGCACTTGTTTCGCATAGTGTTTAAAGAAAACTCGCGAGGACTTCCAGCCCGTGAAGTTTTTAAGGCTTTCAAAGTCCATGCTCTGAAAGAAATTCAGAGAAGATGCCACTTTTCTAGGATCATGACCAGCGGGTGTACTGTTCGGATCCGCTCTGCGAATGAAGTAGGTGATTTTCGCTCTTAATTGTTTCAGTGACAGGTCGCTGCCCGATGTTTCTCCTTTGAAGAGTTGGCCTCCACCAAAGTTCGAAGTTCTGCGAAGATAGACCTTGAGGCTCTCTACTGGACATAGAGAGACATCCTCCTTCAGGGGGCATATTCTCCAAGGGCCCCATCTTTTGGTGGGTAATTCATTTTTAGCGAGAAACGTCGGATCAGGGGAGAGGGTCACTTCTCCTGAATCGGTAAACAGGATGTGTCCTTCTTCTCTTGATAATGCCACTATTTCGCTGACTCGAGCTCCCGAAGCGAGAGCAAATAAAAATATAACTTTCTGAGTCAGATCCTTGAGGGGGCATGAATCGTTGACCAAGTTGGAGGCGAAATGGAGTACCTTGTCTAGTGACCAGGAGATCGGTTTCGGTGGGGGTGCTGGACGTAGGCGAGCACATGCTTTCGGTAGTTTGTTGAAGATGTCGTTGGACAGATCAATTTGGAAAGCATATAGAATTGGTCTAGTCAAGGCCGATTTGCAGGTTGAAATCGTATTGGCTGCTAATCCTTGTCCATGAAGGTGAATAAAGAAGGACATACAGAAATCAATCGTGATTTCTTTAGGATTTTTTGTCTTGACGAAGGAGACCCATTTCCTCCAGGATGATTCATATTGCCGTCTCGTGGATTCGGTCTTGTATTCCTCTAGGAAGTCTAGACTTTTCTTCGAGATCCCAAACCTCTTCTTTGCGGCAAGGGAGAGAAAATCATGAGATGAAGGTCCTTGATTTTCGATGATGAAGTGAAGACAGTCGACTTCTGTACTTGTTGAGAGAGAACTGGGCCCGGGAGAGGGATCAGCTTGGGCTGCAGCTCCAGGACCAGGGGGGTACCAGTTGCTCCGGGGCCACTTGGGAGCCACTAGGGCCGCTGTCCCTTTGAAGGTTCTCAGTTTGGAGAGGACTTTCAACAGAAGGTTGGTGGGAGGGAACAGATAGATCTTGGACCATCTGTTCCAGTCCAGTGACATGGCATCCACTGCTTCTGCTTTGGGGTCCTCGTACGGGGCTACGTACAGAGGAAGTTGATTGTTGTCGCTCGTTGCGAAGAGATCTATCTGAAGTTCTGGGACTTGGAGAGAGATGAAGGAGAACGATCTTGCGTCTAGAGACCATTCTGACTCTATCGGGTTTGTCCGAGATAGAGCATCCGCTGTCACGTTGCGGAATCCTTGTAGGTGAACTGCAGACAGGTGCCACTTCTTCTTCTCTGCCAGACGGAAGATTGGGAGAAGCACCTGATTTATCTGGGGCGATCTTGAGCCTTGGCGATTGAGACAACGAACTACCACCGAGTTGTCTAGGGTTAGACGGATGTGGATCGAGGGCGGCGGGGATAACTTCTTCAGTGTTAGAAGGACCGCCATGGCCTCCAAGATGTTTATGTGGAACGTCTTGAATAGTGGAGACCAGGTACCTTGAACCTGTTTTTGGTGGGAGTGACCTCCCCAACCTTCCAGTGAGGCATCCGTGTGGATGTTGAGTGATGGAGGAGGGTGTTGGAGAGGAATGGACCTTTTCAGGGCCTTTTCTTCCGACCACGGCTTTAGGAGGCGTCGCAGTCTGTTTGGAAGCCGTCTCTTGAGGTCTCTTCGAGCGATGGATGCCGAGCGTCTCCATACTCCCGCGGCATCCTTTAGCTGTGCACGAAGCACTGGGTTTGTCACTGAGGCGAATTGTAGAGAGCCTAGAACTCGTTCCTGCTGTCGTCTTGAAATGCGTTTGGATTTCAGTAGTCGCTTGACAGACCCTGCTATTTCCTTCCTTTTCTTCTGGGGGATGGAAAGGCGGTGTGACTGAAGATTCCAGTGGATTCCCAACCACTGAAACTTCTGAGCTGGAGAGAGGCGAGATTTTTTCTCGTTGATCTTGAATCCCAGGTGTTCTAGGTACTGGGTAACTTCGTTGCAAGACTTTGCACACTCTTCGGGCGATGGAGCCCAGACTAGCCAGTCGTCGAGGTAGGCCATCACCTGGACGTTTCTTAGGCGGAGTTGTTGTACTATGGCATCCGCCAGTTTTGTGAAGATCCGAGGGGCCACGTTGAGGCCGAAGGGCATGGCCCGGAAGGCGTAGCTTTTCCTTTGGAGTCGAAATCCTAGGTAGGAGGAAGCGTGATGGTTCATTGGAACGTGCCAGTAGGCATCCGCCAGGTCTATAGAGACCGTATAGGAACCTTGAGGCAGAAGGGTCCTTATTTGTTGAAGCGTCAGCATCTTGAATTTGTTGTTCGCTATGAACTTGTTGAGGGGGGATAAGTCCAGAATGACTCTGAGTTTGTCTGAGTCCTTCTTGGGAACGCAAAACAGTCTCCCTTGGAACCTGGTGGACTTTACCTTCCTTATCACCTTCTTGTCCAAGAGGTCTAGAACATATTCTTCCAGAAGGGGGGTTGATTGTTGGAAGAATTGCTGGAAGATTGGGGGTGGTTGAGTCCAACTCCAGCCTAGACCCTTCTTGACGATGCTGTGTGCCCAGGGATCGAAGGTCCAACGATCCTGGAATTGGCGGAGTCTTCCTCCCACCGGAAGCACTTCATTGCTTCTGGTGTCCCGAGGACTTGCTGCCTCGGCCGCTAGCTCCCTTTCCTCCTCTACCTCTGGAGGGACGGCGAGATGCGTCTTTGCCTGCACCCCTGAATGAGCCTCTACCTTTGGCATGAAAGGTAGTTGAATGTTGCTCAAAGGCAGGGGTGAAGACCGGTGACTGTGACAACACCGGTTGGGGGACCAATTGAAAGGTCTGTTGTGGTTGGGCAACCACTTGGGAGGTAGCGGGTCCCGGAAACTGACGTCTTTGCTGACGTTGCTGGGGTTTTGACTTTTGGGGTTTCCTCTTAGGCTGAGGTCCGTCGTCCTGAGAGGGTTTCCTTTTCCTGGACATGCCCCACTTGTGGAGAAGGTTCCTATTCTCCGTGGCGGCTCTGTCAGTGATTTCCTTCACAAGGTCAGAAGGAAAAAGGTGCTTTCCCCAGATGTTGGAGGAAATCAGCCTCCGGGGTTCGTGTTTCACGGTGGCGCCGGCGAACACGAATTCACGACAGGCTCTTCGAGCCTTTATGAAGTGGTACAAGTCCTTCATTACAGTCAGTAAGTGGGATTTGGAGAGTACCATGTAGTGGTCTGGTACTCTAGTGTCACAGGCCATAACTTCAAGTTGGACTTGATGAGAAAGAGATGCCGCAAGCCTCTCCTTCGTGTCTTGTTCCCGACGAAGGAGGTGATCGTTGAGCTTAGGGAGGTCTTCATTAAACTGACGTCCGGTGACGTCAGGATCGAGCTTTCCCACGACGAAAGTATGTTGGACATCTTTCCAGTGTCGAGCGTCAGGGGGGGTCACGATGGAGAAGGGTCTGCACTCCTCCAGTGCAGGGCAGGGTTTCCCTTCGTCCGCCGCTTTAAGGCATGCAGCTAAGGCCTTTTCCAAGAATGGAAGAACCGCAGTTTCAGGTGCAACGTAAGTAGGGTGCTTCTTGCTCAATGCCGGAAGCTTAGAGCAGGTAAAGCCTCTACTCTTGAATGCGGAGGCTAGCATAGCCTGGGCCTTTGCGAGATCGAACACTATCTCTTCCTTAGGTTCGGTCTCTTCCTTCGAGGCAGGTTCGGAACGAAGCCGGACGTAACAGTCCGGGTAGGCCTCAAAGCTTGGGAAGAACTCCACATCTTCCAAAGGGACCGTGCCGATCTTATCACTGACAAAGATCCTGCCGGTCGCAATAACCATATGCTCAGCATACCTCCACGGGTTGGCATGAGAGCAAGCGGGGAGATCCTTGACCGAAATCTTCTTCGGCTCTCTGGATCCTATCATCGACCTGATGGACTCCTGGTTCTCCTTCAGTCTGTCGTCCATGACGGCTCTAATCAGCCGGATCAATTCTTGAGTGGAAGAAGAAGGATCCGGAGTCGAGGAGGTAGACGGAATAGACATTTCCGTCGGTGTAGGAGTAGGAGGGGGGATGGACGGGGGAGCGACCTCTTGCTCCGACTCGGTGTATTCCACCTTGTCTTCGTCATCTTCGGCTCCTTGAGCCATAAGCGTTTTCTCCGTGTCTTCCGAGACATCCGAAATCTGTTCGTCATCTTCGGAATCCAAACGACACTCGTGCATGGACTGAGCCATGACTACATCAGGTTCCACCGTAATTTGGAGAGTGGGGATCACGTCTTTGGGTACCACTGAGTCAGGGGAGGCCTTAGGGAACAATAGTGACCTCAGTTCTTCGGTGGCCAGGTACGGTCCGGTAGCATTTTTCTGGAAGCCACGCACCCACTTGCGCAGCTTTTCACGAGAAATGTCTCTAATCTCCGCTGAGGGAGGATTATGGAAGGCCTCAACTAGGTGAGCCTGACAGACCGTACATTCCAGTGGATTCCAAAACTTCAAGTCCCCTTTCTTGTCTGCACAAGGGGCGTGAGTCCTGCAAGCCGTATGCCCGTAAAACTGCGGGCGTTTCACAGCGCAGAAGGCGAAATCACACTTCATCTGCTCCTCCTGTGGAAGAAAGAGAAAATGAGTATGGGGGAGTCATAAGAATGGCTCTTAAACTAAGTTAATATTAATTAATAATTTTAACTTAATGAAGGTGTGATGCATAGAGAATGAAAATAGTAAAGAGAACATGCTCCATGCATCTCGCCCGGCCGGTTACCATAAGCTTAGTCCCTGGATAATCCGAGTGACCGAGGGCACCGGATATAATTCCTTAGAACTCCAAGTATTTGGAATTCCATGGAAAATCCAAGGACAAGATTGGGACCGAATTCATTCGGTTCCCAGTTAAGGGCCAGAAGGCCTCATTTAAAAAGGTAACTGCTTCTGGCAACCAGCCGCGCTAAGATGCACATAGCATGCTGGAATTAGAAGAATGCAAAGAGACAGCATGATCACTAATAGAGCAGTACTAGGTACTGACCTTAATAGCAGAAACAGCTTATCTGTTTGCAATATAGGACTATCATTGTCTATGATAGCTACAGGAAGGGGGTGCAAGTATTCTTGACGCCTCCGGGGCATCCGGCAAGCCGCCGGCATGCCGGAGCTCGCTCCAGCATAGATTCTGGCATTAGGACAGACAATGTTCAAAGTCAGTCAAATACCAGGATGGCGGCCGCCGGCACAACGGCGGCACGCCGGCAGGGAGCGGCGGCTCCGGCAGTCGGAGGATGCCAGATTGGTGACTGGGATAAGGATGGTTAAGGCTGTATCGGGTTGCCGGCAGTAACTGCCGGCACTCCGGCGGCCGACCGCAAGCGGACGACAAGTTAGGAGGAGGAGAGCCGCCGGTAGTAGCCGGCGGTCCCTCGGTACACGGGGGGGGGGGGGGGCTGGCGGCAAGGTTAGGAAGAGTCACCAAGTAGGAGGCAGGTATTGCCGACAGTAGAGGCGGCAAGAGACCGGCACCCGGATAGGGGGAGAGACAGGGGGGGAGGGGGGAAGGGATGTAGGAAGTACCATCAGGATTCCAGGCATCCCTTCCCCTCCCTGAGAGGGTGTACCCATGATAGAGGCAGGCTCTAACATCCATAAGCAGGGGTCACTAGGGACCGGGAGCAAGGTAGCCCAAGGGAGGGCTAGGGAACACCCAAAAAGAGGGGGGGGGGGGGAGACTCCCATATGCAGAACTAAACTAGTAACTAACCTTATAGGGCACTATGAAGGTATATGTACCAGAGCGGACTGCACAAGGAAGCTCGGGTAGCCCTACTATTCCACCCTAAGGAGGAGTTGTAGGACAGGGGACAGATGGGTATAAACTAACCTAAGCATAGGCTAGGCTATACAAGAGATAGGTGGGGAGGGAGAAGAGAAAAGTCTTCCCAGGGACGGTTTCTGTACCAGAGCGGCCACTAAGGAAAGGGAGGACACTCCCTAACCTAAGATCAGGCCGATCAGCTAAAACGGTGCAAGAGTACAGTTTCAGCATGGAACAGAGACACCTTCCTAACCTAACCTAGAGCAGGGCTAAGAGTCCTGAACTAGGATAGGAAGAAGACATATCGCTATCGCAGGAAAGTCATAGACTATCCTAGCCATAGAGGTAGGGCTAGCCTAACCTCACTCTCGGACGCAACCCTAAAGGGGGTTCATTCCTTTAGGGAGGACAGAGAGGCGATATATACTCTATTAGACAATTAATCCCTTTACTCAGAAAAGGAATCAAGGCTAAATAGAGGGAATGCCAAGGCAGGGGATGAAGGAAGCATATAGGGGTCCTATCATTAGGTTAGGCTAGAAAGAGTCACTGACTAGCCTATCCCCTATATGGTCCCTGAAGGCGAAAACATTTGCATCACTGTCAAAAGTATTGTAAAATAATGCCACTATCTTCATAACTTAGTCTAGGATCACTAATGAATCATGCATGAACACTTGTATGTAGGCTCCTGGCCTGGGGGCTATAGTAGCCGACTGGTATGAGGTCAATCGATGACCGATAAAAAGCGTCTAAACACGATATAAAAGTTCCTAGCTATGAAGACTAAATAAACTAATGTAATCGATTAGTATATAAGGCCGGAAACGTTGTTGTGGCTAACTAAATAAGACATGCATAACAACAATGACGCCATAAAATGGCGGGTCCGGTAGAGGCACAGCTCTGTCACAAAACAGCAATTATCTCGAAAAGTAATATTTACTTTACGTCCAGAGCTTAATTAAACAATACTGGAACCTTGTACTCAACTTTCCAGAAGAAGGCGAGGCTGAAGGTAACGACATAGCGAAGATGCAAAACGATAAAGTTAACACAGGGAAAATCCGTCTAAGTAGGGCAGCTACTAAACAAAGGATGAAGACGGGCGTGACGTCATTAGAGCAATGGCGTCCGTTTGTTTACGTCTCGAGTATCAGTAGTAGCCACGAGTGAGATTAGCTGTGGAACGGCTCCCAGCTATTCTCTACTCTTACACACCGAAGCATTAACTCTGTTCGGGGTGAAGATAGCTATGTGGCGCGTTTAGACATGCGTCCCCTGTTGAAATTACGATGTCTTAAAGGGAAACCTTTGAGATACTCGCTCCAGAAGTTAGAATTCTGTGATAACCTGTGGTTAAATTCTCTGGGAATATCTTAGTAGTCTTATACCCAAGGAAGCTACCAAAAAGGAACCTTCCATCAGGACGCCATGGCTTGAGCCCAAAAAAATCTTTACATGTCTAATAATGATTTATTTCAGCTTTGGTCTTCCTTGGGGCTTGAGGGTTTGCCCTCCAAGGAATCCTTGTTTGACATGATCCGGTAGGGGCCCGCTGTCAAACAATCGCCGACTTTGGCAGAGGTTGATCCTCTGTCGATCGTCGACGTTGTGGTGGCAGAGGCCTCCGATGTGGTATCTCAGACCTCTGTTCCTGATCAACCTGTTGTAGCTGAAGGCTCAGTTCCTCCCTCTGCTCATCCTTCGAGGGAGGAACTAAGTCCAACGGTCTCTCCTGCCGGTGATTCTCCCCCTCGGGGGAGTTCACTCACAGAGACTCCTCTTCGGAGGACTGCTGATGGTCAGCCCGCTGACCCCACGGCCCCCAGAGGGCGCATAAGGCGTAAAGCCTGCCTTCCTCTTCGCCATAGAGGCCTTCCTTCACCTCACAAGGGTGTGAGGAGGCGCCTCTTCGGTTCATCGTCTCCGCAGTCCGCCGAAGAGGAAACTCGCCATCGTTCTCCGACTTTTCCAGCTACAACCCTGGACCTCTCTGCAGATCGTTCGCGATCCCCTTTGGTGGAAGGTCGTCCTTACAAAGGATACGTCGACCTTCCACCTGTCAGACCTGCTGACCTGCCGTTGCCGTTTCTGGCTGCTGACGCGCTGTGGGCGCCAACACATCCTGTTGTGAAACAGGCAACGGTCCCTTCGGGGCAACAAGGGCATATGCGCAATTTGGTGCATACGTCCCTTACGCGCCAGCGCTCTCCTACGGAGGAGGTTCCTGTTAAAGCGCGCCAGCGCTCACCTGCGCGCCAGCGCTCACCTGCGCGCCAGTGCTCACCTGCATGCCAACGCTCTCCTAACCTGCTGCGCGCCAGTGCTCACCTGCATGCCAACGCTCTCCTAACCTGCTGCGCGCCTCTAACCTGCTGCGCGCCATTGTTCTCCTGTGCGCCAGCACTCACCTACGCGCCAGCGCTCTCCTGCGCGCCAGTGCTCTCCTGCTCTCCGCGCCAACGATCTCCTGCGCGCCCACGATCTTCTGATCTGGGCGCAGTAGGGAAGTCAATTTTTCCGTAACTGAAATACAAACCACGCTATTTACATGGGGTAATTACTTCGACGTAGCTGAAATGACAAGCCATAAGAATTTTAACGAGGGTTTACTACCCCTCCGCTAGTTAGCGGGGGGGGGGGGGGGGGGTAGGGAGGGGTAGCTTGCTACCCCTCCCCCCTCACACACACAGTGAGTGCTTCACTTTACTTTTGGCTCGGAGAGACAACAGACCTGTCTCTGCTCTCCTCCGTTTTTGACTGCCATAATCTGTTTTGCTTTTTCTTTCAGTCTGTGTTTGAAGTTGGCCTCTATTCTTTCATCATGCGTACGTGCCCTGGACAAGCCGGCCACCCTTGTGATACCTTTATGTCGGCCTTGGACACCGATCCTCACTCCTTATGCCCTCAGTGTAGGGGCCAACGGTGTGATAGGTCTAACGTATGTATCGAGTGTAGGGAGTGGTCTACCTCCCAGTGGGAGAGGTTTGCCTGGCGACGCAAGAAGGCTAAAGGGATTTTGACGAAGGAAAAATCTATTTCTGGGGAGAGACCTGTGACGCCCGGTGAAAAGGTCCTTCTTTACACTTTTCTGATATAAATCTTCCAAATATACCAGTGACAGATAAAAGCATGGAATGCAGAGGTTACTACCCTCGCGCAAGCACCTTGTGGGTGTCGTGTATACAGCAGGGGCGTGTGAAAACCACTATTCACAGGCTGTCTTCCATTTAGATAATTCCTTCATCAAAGGGAAGGGCCGTAACAAAGGCCCTAGAAACCACACTTGGACAACGCCACCGACACCTAACACGAGCGCCCTCTAGGACATCCTTCTGCAAGAACATATGACTTGGCAAGGAAAGGGTGGGTCCGTACAAAATAACCGGGAAGGGTTTCACCGGGCGTCACAGGTCTCTCCCCAGAAATTGATTTTTCCTTCGTCAAAATCCCTTTTCTGGGCTCCGACCTGTGCCGCGCAGTGAAATACTCCTAGAGCACTATTTCTAAGGAATATAACTGCTATATATTACCAGAGAAAAAAAGCATAGGAATACCAGGTTGAACCCAGCTCGCTCACCTATATAAGGTGTCGGTATAAAATACTGGGGCGTGATAATTCACAACCAGAGGTCTCGCACTATTTAGATATCTCCTCTTCAAAATCCCCGCCACAGCGAGGTGCCGTTCAACACTACTACCACTAACCCAACCCACGCCAGTGACGACACTCCTTTATAGCACTTGTTGTTATTAAGTCCAACATGTTTTTTTCTTGTGTTTACCCTTGGATTTATCATTATTTTATAATCGATGGCCGATTCCCATGATACCCCATCGAAGTTAAGTACTTTATCCATGAGTTTTAGCGAGATTGGGCAGTGTAACCTCTGTTTTTATTAATTGAGAAGTGTTTATATATGAACGGCGTCCCCGTTCTTACCGTTCATGGTTCGGCTCTGCCCTTTTTCTCGTTAGTTCGTCCGTCATTAATATTTGTTCGAACTTTTAGGAGTTTTTTTCCTTACATTTATATAGTACACCATCTTTATGCTTTCATCTAGCATTAATTTTAAGTTATCCTATGATATCAGTGTTAGCGTTTCATCAAGGAGTAGGTTATGTTGGTATGCCTGCATTCGTGCATGTTGGTGGATTGCGTCACCTTTGAGATTGTTTCGCTAGTTCTAGGAAGACGACCATCTCACTTATTATTATTAAACCTTTTAGTTTTATTACGCTCCACCTAGTTTTACATTGGTTCGAGTGGGACTCTCGCGTATTTTGTTGTTTTTACTGTTCGATCTACCGCTTCAGTAACTAGGTTGGTACCCCTGCTTTCCATCTGCTGATGGCGTCATGCTCCTCCCTTACCACTCGCCCGAGTCCCTCTCTCGCCATATTATTTCTGCATGCCTAACCTTACTTACGTGATTTCGCTTTTAATTCATTAATTATTTTTATGTATTTGTGCATTGATATTATATTTATTGCTTTACTCCGTTATGATCATATTTTTGGGATTTTCATGTCATGTTGAGGGGATCTCCAGTTGGTAGCCCTTTCTACCACTACGCACTGGTGATTCCCCGGTACCATACCCCCCCCCCACAGGTTGGGGAGGCTATTCCATCCCCCCCTCCTCCAGTGTACACCCATCCTCTCACTCGATGGTTGTTGGTTATGACATACGAGTCAAGTATGCTTGTTCCTCAGTCTTCCCTCAACGTTCCGACATATTGAGGACTGAGTGTACCCACGGGGTGTGACTTAGTCTCATTCATTCATACCGGGCGGTTTCGTCTCCCCCCCTCCCGTCGCCCCGATTGGCCATCGGTCGGGGGAGGGGGAGGGCCGGGACCACCGGGGACTATCACACGTGATTAGTCGGTATGACTGCACCTTGGTGTAAATTTTGCTTTTAGCTATGGTTGTAAGAATGAGCACTTATATTAGGAGTGTCCCCACCTACGGTACCTCCTGCTATTATCGTCCGCATAGGACTTATTAATATCCCATATCATTATATTATATTCTACATGAATCATTACCTTCGTCCCGGTACCTCCGGTTGGGTAGTGGGGGTTCCATTGGCTCCCCCCGCGCTCTCCCGTGGTACCCATCGTCATCAGACATCGGAGCCTTCGGGCTCTTAAATACAAGATCTGTTGACACTGACACAGTTTTGATTAATATCCTCCCTCCGGGAGCCCTATTCAATTACAGACATTAGTTTTAGATCATAACTGGAGTTTTCTATTTATGTATTTTAAGGATGTATCTTCGGTTACTTTAAGTTTACTTTAAGTTACTTTAAGTTACTTTAAGTTTACTTTACCAACCCTGTTCCCCGGCCCCGGAACTAGTTTTGATTATATTTATTCATCACTGTTTTTTGCATCCTTTTTCATCCCTTTTTATTTTATACCTCCCTGGTAATGACGGGATGGTATATTCCTCGCTATGACAATATTATTTCATTGATAATCCTAACTTATTACGGAATTGTTTCAACAATGTCTGTTAATTTTTATAATTTTTTCCCCGGTTACTATACCGGTTCGAAATTTTGTTCATAGCCTTTTGTCCCGATTTCATATCGGTCTATTTTAAGAATCCGGAACACCCGGATCTTTTTAGGTTATTAACCTATTATGGGATACTCACGTATCTGTATTTTATTCTATACTTCCCAAGTAGCGACGGGATAGTGTATTTCAAGCTATGACAATATTATTTCATTGATAACCTTAACTTATTACGGGATTGTTTTAACAATGTCAGTTTATTTATAAGTTTTTCCCCGGTTACTAAACCGGTCCTAGAGTTGTTCATAGCCTTTTGTCCCGGTTTCATATCGGTCTACTTTAAGAACCCGGAACACCCGGATCCTTTTAGGTTACTAACCTATTATGGGACACTCACGTATCTTTATTTTATTCTATACTTCCCAAGTAGTAACGGGATAGTATATTTCTCGCTATGACAATATTTTTTCATTGATAACCTTAACTTATTATGGAATTGTTTTAACAAAGTCAGTTAATTTATGATAAGTTTTTCCCCGGTTACTGTACCGATCTGAATTTTGTTCATAGTCTTTTGTCCCGATTTCATATTGGTCTAATTCAAGAATTCGGAGCATCCGGATCTCTTTAGGTTACTGACCTGCTATGGGATACTTATGTATCTTTATGTTATTCTATACTTCCCCAGTACCGACGGGATAGTATATTTCGCGCTATGACAATATTATTTCATTGATAATCTTCACCTTTTATGGAATTATTTTGACAATGTCAGTTAATTTATGAAAGTTTTCTCCCCGGTTATTATACCGGCCCGAAATTTTGTTCATAGCCTTTTGTCCCATTTCATACCGGTCTATTTTAAGAATTCGGAACACCCGGATCTTTTTGGGTTACTACCCTACTATGGGACACTGTAGGTGCCCCTGTCGTTACTATCTATAATTATAACTTCGGATATATTATTTTGGGATTTTCATTTTATTTCCTTTGTGATTGATCGATTTAAACATTATTCTCGATCTATTTATTTTACATTCCCAACGGAGTTACCTTGTTCATTAGTAACGATATACCCTCTTTCGGAGCTCGCAGTCTCTTCTACCTTGGCGACTCTTTAGATCTGGGTTGGCGGGTTTGCCTGGAGTGTCAGGGCAAAGAGACCCTGTGTCTCTTCCTTTTAGGGTTTTCAAGGAAGCACGTGGCTGATGTCGGGCCACGTCCCGTTGTCCCTAAAGTTAAAGCTACCTGCCAGCCCTACCAAAGACTCACAGGTCTTCCAAATCACCAAACCAGTTAAGACTTCTCTTGGGTCGAGAGCGAAGCCCGGCCTGAAACCTACGACCCCGGAGGCTCCCTTCGATCCGGCAACCCTTTCCAGATTGATGCATGGCCTCTCGTGGCATGGTTAGTTTCAACCTGACCTTTCATTAGAAGAGGCCAGCGACCGATCCCAGGGATGAGGTAGAAATTTATTTCTATTTGAACACGATGTTGTGCTGATATTTATCCATATATATACATATATATATAAATTACGGACCTCTGTAGCTCAATGGCTCAAACCTCGTGTCACATACCGAGTCACCACGTATTATAGGATGGAAGATTCCTGGTGCCTCTGTGAACTTGACAATTGAATGGAATTATTGCCCATTAGGGGGAAGAGAGAGTGCTAAACCAGATAGCCTCTTACAGGGTCTCATTTGTTATGGGCTACCTCAACAGCACAATATATCATCCCGGATGCCTCTAAGCTCCCGGAATTCGTCGAAAGCAATCCGTGGAAGGGGGCCTTGCGCTCTCCCTTCAAAGATGGTATGTTAACCATCGAAGGGTTTGGCACCCGGACTGTAGAAGATTTTGAATTCTACCCGCCGGGTCTACAGTTCCCTCTCTCTGGTTTCGCATGCCTTACCGAGGAGACACTCGTAAGGTTTGACAAGGTCCCCAAAGAAACCAAAATGTACCCAAAGGGGCAGGCTCAGTCCACCTGGGTCCGGCCCTTAAACGAGTGGGAGTGTGTTAACACTACGTTAACACCTCACAAGAGCCCGTACACGATGTTTCTAGTGGAGGAGTAAACCCCTACTCCGTGTGTCACTAAGATATCGGACCTTGCTCAGCAGGCAATAAACGAGGACAAGCCGTTACCGCAGCTGAAGGAAACGCATCCGACCTCCCTCCTGTCCCTGGTGGATCACGATTGCTGGACTAACGCCCCGGCGACCTTCACATCGGGTAAATTAACCGCTGACTGTGCTCCCATTCAGTTCAGTGAGTGGCTACCCAGGCTTCCGGAATCTCTGATATGCCTCGAGCTCGAAGCCTGTATGCGCCTGAGTAGACATATCAACTCGGCTACAATGGCAGAAAAGACCTCTTTAATGTATGAAGAAGAACCACCTTTTAAGGTCTTGACGAAGTCATTACTTCAAACCTTACTGTCTGATTCCTACGACTTCTTTGCTGCCAGACGTCGTTGCTGTAGGCATGTCTTGTCTGAGGCCACTATCAGACATGAGCCTAACAAGCTCATTAAAGCCCCAGTCTGGAGCTGCTAGGGTCAATCAGAGCCTCAAGGTTCGATGGGCTTAGTCCCCAAGCACAAGTTCGAACCGGCCAGCAACCAATCTCGAGGTAGAAAGAGTCTGAGATCTTTCCATTCCTTCCAAACCGGCAGTCCCAACAGGTGGTTCAAACCATCCCGGTGGCACAAGGGAGTCAACCTTTCACTTCGAAGGGTCAACCCCAACAGCAATACGTGCTGGTTCCTCAGTCCCAAGTAGCAACTACCTCCTATGCTACTTCCCCAGCCCTTAGGCCCACCTTTGAAACTCAGGGTGCTTTCCAGGGTTACCAGCGCCCCAGAGGCGCTAGCTCAAGAGGAACTTTTCGCAACAGCTACTCTCGAGGCCGAGGAGGTAAATCCGCAGCAAATCATTGGGAGTTCTCAGGTAGGGGTAGGACTTTACATCTTCCGGAACCGTTGAACGTTCAACATTTGGGCTTTCAGTATAATTTCCAAAGGTCTGGGGTGGAGTTGGATAGAATGGCCCCCTCCACCAACCAGTTTTCATCAACATCCAACGGAAGAGCTAGTCTTATATGAAAACGATTTATTGCAAAAGGAAGCAATAAAGAGAGTAAATCGTTTGTAATTTCAGGATCACTTGTTCAGTGGGCCAAAGAAAGACTCAGAATAGCGAAGAGTAATCCTAGACCTGTCGCTTCTGAATTCTTACATTTAATGCGACAAGTTTCACAAGCTGACCATCTCTCAGGTGCGGACCTTGCTTCTCTGTGGGGCCGTCACCTCCCCTATGGATCTTGCAGACGTTTGCTATCATGTTCCGAAAGCAAGGCATTTTCGTCCGTTTCTAGGCTTCAACTAGGCAAACTGCCTCACAGCAACTACAGAGTGATAATCTCTTACAACAGTTTTGGTTCCAAATCAACTTCGAGAAATCTCGTTTGGTCCCGAGGACAAGTTTCATGGTTAGGATTCAATGGGTTCTATGCTCCCACACTCTGTCTCCCAACAGCCAAGAGGAACGATATAGCAAAACACAATACGTTTTCTCAAAGACAAATTGTCTTCCAGAAGAAATCAAGAGAGAATCCTGGGTGCCCTCCAGTTTGCCTCAGTAACAGATATACTACTGAAGGCCAGACTGAAAGATATAAGCCGAGTATGGTGCTCCAGGAAAACGAGTAATATCGAGACAAAGGGCTCGACTCCAACCAATTCTGAAGAAAAGACTTCAACCATGGACAAAGGTCAAAATCTGGCAAATCCGTTTCCTTACAATATCCACCCCCAAGCTCGTCATTTACACAGACGCCTCCCTAACAGGCGGGGGGGGGGGGGGGGGGGGGATACTCTCAGTACACGAAAGTCCTGGGACTATGGTCGACAATATTCCGCCAACTTCATATCAATGTTTTAGAGGCCATGGCGGTATTTTTGACCTTAAGCAACCGGCTCCAGTCAAAAACCAACATATCAGGTTTCTTCTAGATAGATAGTGGCGGACGCACTTTCGAGGACAACTCCGCTGGAGTCGGAGTGGTCACTAGACCCAATGTCCTTCAGTTGGATTCTTTCTCAGGTTCCGGATCTCCAGATAGATCTGTTTGCAACAAAGTCCAACTACAACTGGAGTGCTACGTAGCTCCCAGCCCGGATCCTCGGGCTTACGCCACAGACGCACTATCATTAGTCTGGAACACTTGGGAGAGAATTTACCTATTCCCACCAATAAATCTGTCGATGAAAGTGTTAGACAAGTTCAGGACTTTCAAAGGCCAAGTTGCTCTAGTAGTCCCCATCTGGCCCAAGCACAACGGGTTTCCCCTTCTGGTGGAACTGGGTCTCCACCTCGACAGATCCCCAATCCAATACTAACACAAGCAGTACAACTCGCTGTGTGTTAGCTTCCTCAAATTCAGAATGCCCTACCTTTCTGGACTTTATGAAATTTGCAGCTCAAGAGGTGCAGATATTGATCCTCAAATACGTTATTTTTAGAATCAGATAAGAGGGGATCCACCCTTCGACAGTATGATTCGGCTGTTATGAAACTTGCCAGTTTTTAAGGGACTCAAAGGTTGAGACGATGACTATGAATCTGACAGTAACCTTCTTCAGAATTTTATTTGAATCAGACTTAGCGACATGTACTATTACCACAAATTAAGTCAGCCTTGAAGGTTTTACAATTGGCTTTAATATTGCCCTTACAGATTCATACTTCTCATCCATCCCGAGAACCTGCGCCAGATTGAAACCATCAACTCACCCTAGCTCAGTTTCCTGGTTTCTGAATGACGTACTTAAGTTGGCTTCAGACACTCTTAACGAGACTTGCCATTATATTCCATTGGTTAGGAAATCCTTGTTCTTAATGAACCTGACTTCTGGCGCCAGAATATCAGAACTTTCAGCCTTGTCTAGAGATCCAGGTCATATTGAATTTCTCTCGTCAGGGGAAGTACTCCTTTCCCCTGACAAAAGATTTTTAGCGAAAATGAGGACCCCCAGGACAGACGGTTCCCCTGGAAGATTGTCCCACTTCCGCAGGACCCATCTTTATGTCCAGTAAACACTCTGGAAGCCTACTTAAACATATCTCCCGTTCAGTCCTCGGGGCCCTTACACATTAGAGAAGGTGAAGAACCATCATCCTGAAAGGACTCAGACAGAAGATTCTGCATTTCATTAACGGGCTACCTAGAATCATTCCCACATCACTCCCTCACGTCCATGATATATGAGCTGTAGCTACCTCAGTTAATTACTATGAACTTCACTGGACTTACTAAATATATAGACCGGAAGTCTCCAACAGTATTTAAACGCCACTGCTTAAAACCTCTGGAAGCCTTATATTTGCTACAGTGGCAGCAGGGAATGTGATTCCTCCTGAACATAGTGAACCTTAATCAACTATGTCTTGCTATCCTCTTACCTGTTATTTTGGATTTTATTTTACTTCCTCAGGTATTGTTCCAAGATTTGGGACCATTTCTCTGGTACTATTTCACTGCGCGGCACAGGTCGGAGCCCAGAAAAGGGATTTTGACGAAGGAAAAATCTATTTCTGGGCGAGAGACCTGTGCCGCCCAGTGAACCCTCCCTTGAATTCCCTCCCAACATGGGCCCCAAACCTTGGGTGCTATGAGGAGTGACGTCACTGGCGTGGGTTGGGTTAGTGGTAGTAGTGTTGAACGGCACCTCGCTGTGGCGGGGATTTTGAAGAGGAGATATCTAAATAGTGCGAGACCTCTGGTTGTGAATTATCACGCCCCAGTATTTTATACCGACACCTTATATAGGTGAGCGAGCTGGGTTCAACCTGGCATTCCTATGCTTTTTTTCTCTGGTAATATATAGCAGTTATATTCCTTAGAAATAGTGCTCTAGGAGTATTTCACTGGGCGGCACAGGTCTCTCGCCCAGAAATAGATTTTTCCTTCGTCAATATCCCTTTTTTGGGCTCCGACCCGTGCCGCCCAGTGAAATGCTCCTTTAACATCATTTCTAAGGTAAAAACTGCTATGAATTTACCAGAGAAAAATTTGTATAGGAATGCCAGGTTGAACCCAGCTTGCTCACCTTAATAAGTTGTCGGTATAATACTGGGGCGCTGAATAAATCATAACCAGAGGCCTCGCACCATTTAGATATCTCCTGTCAACATCCCCGAACAGCGAGGTGCCGTTCAACATCCTACTACTACTAGCAATCCCACGCCAGTGACATCACTCCTTTTAATAGCACATTCTTTCGAACACTTATTTTGCCTTAGTGTGTGAATTTCGCTGGTTTTTCCTGGATTTACCTCAAGATGTCGGACTCTACTGTCACTCCATCTAAGTTAAGTACCAGATCTATGAGCTTTGAGATTTTGGAGGGGGCCTTGCCTTTTTTTGCTTATATTATACAGCTTTATTGTTCACGACCCCGCGTTGGGTCTTTCATGGCGCTCGGCTCCCTCCTATCTCTCTCTCGTTTCGTTCTTAACGATTTTCAATGAGTCCTCCATACTGATTGTTTCTCGTTATGAACTTTATGGGTTTCCACGGTTCACACACCGTATTAATTTTTATATTGTCCTGTTATTATGATAACAGTTATTACATATACGTGTGCGTATTATCGGTAGGTTGGCATGCCTGGTCGCCTTCGAGCGTTCCTATTCCACTATATTATTACTTGGATTATTACGTTCGCACGCCACGGACTTGCTTATCATTTAAACGTCATTCGTTTGCTTGCATTAGCTCGAGGGGTTATCATGAGTCAGATATTACATATTAGTTTGCATTTTGTTAGCACTTCATTGACTCTGTGTTATGTTGGTAGCCCTGCCGCAGCGCTGTCAGGCTTGGGTTTCTCCTGTCTCATGTTCGCTCCCTCGTTTGTTTTACGATTGATGTTTAGTTAATTTTATTATTATTATCATCCAGCATGCCTTCCTATCTTATTTTACCATGTGTTATGTTTTTTATAGTGTTATTAGTCTTTCCACGTGATCATATCAATCGTGGGTCTGGCAGGTTGGTATACCAGCTATCGCCCCACTCCTAGCCTCCCTCCCGCCCGATACCCCACCCCAGGGTTACCTCCCTCTCTCTCTCGCGATCGAGTTAGAGTCCCTTTATTGCGTTATGTTCCTCTCCCGGGGGCATTCGCTTTCTTTGCACGGCCGGTTCCCGTTGATCTGTGAGGCTTGCTATAATTATACATTAATGTAGATTACTTACTCTTTTATACTACTCTACCCGGCCGTAGTCGTTTTCTTTCCGTCGCTCGTTTGGCCAACGATCGGCGGGAAGTTTTCGCTCGATCCGTGGTACCTTGTCATGTTATATTATTTATTAAGTTTTGTACGTGCTACTCCCTCGGTCCCGCACGTCACGGACCCATTAAAGATCCCTTCCCCCCCTCTAGTGTCACGCACCTCACGGACCTCATATAGATATATATATATATATATATAAATATTAAGACTTTCATTACGGGATCCCCGGAAGTAGCTTTTATACATTACCATCCGGTCGAGTTGTTTAGTTGCGCCTCCGGAGCCAACGTTACTCATTCTTACTTGGATTAACTTTATATATTAGTCACATATATATATTATATATACGATCCTTGTTCTCGACCTTCCCTTCCCTCTTTTGATATGATCACGGTTACGGTCTGACTTAATTTCAATTACTTTTACAATCAAAATAGATCTGTTATTTTGATATTGATATTTAAGCACTCCGGACCCCGCGGGTCCCGAATTTGCTTACATTCAATATACTTTATGGCTATATATAAGGGATTTTGACAAAGGAAAAATCTATTTCTGGGAAGAGACCTGTGACGCCCGGTGAAAGTAGTCCTTCTTTACACTTTTCTAATATAAATCTTCCAAATATACTAGAGAAAGATAAAAGCATGGAATGCAGAGGTTACTACCCTCGCGCGATCACCTTGTGGGTGTCGTGTATACAACAGGGGCGTGTGAAAACCACTATTCACAGGCTGTCTTCCATTAAGATAATCCCTTCATCAAAGGGGAGGGCCGTGACAGGCCCTAGAGAACATAGTTGGATTACCCCACCGACACCTACTACGTGTGCCCTCCAGGTCATCCTTCTGCAAGACCATATGGCTTGGCAAGGAAAAAAAGGGGGTGGGTCCGTACAAAACAACCGGGAAGGGTTTCACCGGGCGTCACAGGTCTCTTCCCAGAAATAGATTTTTCCTTCGTCAAAATCCCTTTTCTGGGGCGACCTGTGACGGCCGGTGAAAATGTACCAGAGAATGCCTTCCAAGCCCAATACAATAATAACATAATAAGGAGAATAAAAACACCATGTAAGCCAATAATATAATACTGTAAGTAAACATAAAATTACAAACTAGCCAAAAGACATAGGGGACGTAAGGCTAAAATAATTATGAAGACAAGGAATCATCTGAGTGTCCAGTCGCAAAAGGTATCAATCTTACATGTCTAAGCATATCTAAACATTAAAGGAATGGTAAATACAATAACAGTTAAATCATAGGAATTAAACATGGTAAATAACTTAGGGCTAACGAACCACCCAGGAGAGTGGCGACGTGGTGTGAGTGGCGGGTAGGAGGGAGGAGAGAAGAGATGGAAGAAAGGAAGAAGAGATTAATGGGGAGAGATAAGACTCCCCGCTGCAACCGTTGGGTATTTAAGGGCCTGTAAGTTCTTTAGATAGTGGCGTTTGAAAACCATAGGAGATTTCCAACCCGTATATTTTTAAAGGTCATCAAAGTCCATGTTCTAGAAGTAATTGATGGAGGTAGCTACTGACCGTATATCATGAGCATGGGGAAATGATTCCGGATTAGCATGTTTAATGAAGTAGAGGATTTGTTGTCTGATACCTTGAATGGAAATAGTACCTCCTTGTTCCCTGATAAACAAGGGGCCAGACGAGCGGGTGGCAGTTCTAGCTAAAAAGGCCCTGAGAGTAGTGACTGGACACAGCGAAGGATCCTGGGGAAGAGAAATAATCTTCCAAGGGGACTACCTATTTTGCGGATCCTCATTTTTAGCTAGGAAAGCTCTGTCCGGAGAAAGGAGTACTTCGCCTGAAGGGAGGAAATCTATGTTTTCTGGGTTTCGTGAGAGAGCTGCTAGTTCTGAGATTCTAGCACCTGAAGCCAAAGCCGTTAGAAATAAAGTCTTCCTAAGAAGAGTGATATAAGAGCAGGATTCATTGTCCGTGTCCGACGCAAGTTTGATGATATCGTTCAGAGACCAAGAGACCTTTTGTGGACGAACCGAAGGTCGAAGCCTAGCACACGCTTTTGGAATAGATGAGAAATAGGAATCCGCCAGGTTAATGTTAAACCCAACAAGGAAGATCTTCTTCAAAGCTGACTTGATGGTGGTTATAGTGCTAGCTGCCAGGCCCTTGTCAAATAGGAACCTAAAAAACGAGATGGCTAAATTCGGAGTCATACGAGTATGGTCTGAATTCTTTAGGAAAGCTGCTAATTTCTTAACCCTTTTACCCCCAGGCTCTTTGGAAATTTCCAATCCTTAACCCCCAAGGGGTTATTTTTTCCCCAGCATATTTTGCAGTATATTTATTTTTTAAATTGCTCTAACAGCCTTAATTTTTGTCATAGAGAGGTCAGGTTGGTCTCATTCTCTTGGAAAATGCCTGAATTTTTTCAAAAAATTATCAAAAATATGAAAAAAAAAAAATTATATAGCATTTTTTTGCAAGGACGTACCGGTACGTCCATGGGGGTAAAGGGATGAGTTTTGTGAAATGTACCAGTACGTCCTTTGGGGGTAAAAGGGTTAACAGCCGAATCATATTGACGAAGAGAACGTTTTCCGGGTCAATGTTTGCGTCTTTACGAGCTGCAAACTTCATGAAGTCCACAAAGTTAGAGTTTTGGCTATCCTTGAGGAATCTGACACAGTCTGTATTTGGATTACTTGGGTCAGTTTGGGGAATGGAATCCGGAAGGGTCGGAGTTTCAACTCGAGGAGGAGAGGAAACCAACTGCTCTTTGGCCAGTGAGGTGCTACTAAAGCCACTGCCCCCCGGAAGGAGCGTAGTTTGTGCAATACTTTCATTAGAAGATTCACTGGTGGAAATAGGTAAATCTTCCTCCAATGGTTCCAATCCAGGGTTAATGCATCTATGGCATAAGCCTGAGGGTCCATGTTTGGTGTCACATAACACGGAAGTGTGTGATTCATCTGAGTTGCGAATAGATCTACCTGGAGGCCCGGAACCAGTCTGAGTATCCACCGGAATGAAATTATGTCCAGAGACCATTCTGATTCCAGTGGTTTCGTCCTGAATAGTGAGTCCGCTATCACATTCTGGACTCCCGCTAGGTGAGTTGCTGACAGGAACCAGTTCTTTTCTGTTGCCAAGGCGAAGATAGTGACCAGGATCTGATTCAGGTTGGGCGACTTGGATCCTCCTCTGTTGATGCAGTGTACTACGGCTGTGCTGTCTGACACTACTCTGATGTGGGTCGACCTCGGAGGAGAGAGTCTCTTCAGGGTCAAGAACACTGCCATGGCTTTGAGAACATTGATATGGAACTGTTTCATGGTGGATGACCAAGAGCCCTGAAACATCTGATGTTCGTAGTAACCCCCCCATCCACTCAGAGACGCGTCTGTATGAATTGTCACTTGTGGAGGTGGGAATTAAAGAGTAACCGATTTGGAGAAGTTCTTCGGTTCGGACCATGGCTGTAGCCTCATTTTCAAGACAGAGGGGATCTTCGAGACCTTGTGTCTTAAAGGTACTGTGGCTCTCTTTCCCCAAACTCGATTGATGTCTTTGAGTTTGGCTTTCAATAGTCGATCCGTTACTGAAGCGAATTGAAGAAGGCCGAGGATTCTTTCTAAGGCTCTTCTGGACACCTGTTTGTGTTTGAGAAAATTCTTGATCTTGGAAGCTATTTCTCTTATCTTTTTGGGAGGTAGACACAGCTTGTGCTTTGAAAGGTCCCACTGAATGCCTAACCATTCAAAGTGGTCTGATGGTAGTAGGCGGGATTTTTGGAGATTGACCCGAAATCCCAGTTCCGTGAATATCCTGGGTGCAATGTTGAGGCCGAAGGGCATGACTTTGAACGCAAAGGCTTTCCTGCCTAGACGGAAACCTAGGTAAGGAGAGAAGTTTCGAGCTATTGGTACGTGATAATAGGCGTCAGTAAGATCGATAGAGGTGGTGACGGCCCCACGGGGAAGTAAGGTCCGTACCTGAGAGATAGTCAACATCCGGAACCTGTCGCAGAGGATGTAAGAATTTAGTTTTGACAGGTCCAGGACCACTCTCAATGCCGACGAGCCTTTCTTCGGAACTGTGAACAGGCGGCCTTGGAGCTTCAGCGATCGAACCCGTATGATTGCTTTTTTCTTTAGTAACTCTGTGGTGTTCTCTCTCAGTATGGTAGTGGGTTTCTGGAAGAAGGCCACTGGTGGAGGAGGAGAACCTTGTGACCATTTCCACCCCAAACCTTTGGAGACTATGCTGTGAGCCCACGGACTGAAGGTCCAATGGTCTCGAAAGTGGTAAAGTCTTCCCCCTACCGGGACTATATCATTGCGAGGGAGTGAATCTAGGTCCTTTCCCTCCTCCAGCACCCCTTGTCCTAGGTCCGCCTCGTTGACGGAACTGTCCTCTACCCCTGTAGCTACCTCTCTGGTGTCCACGAAAGGGACCTGAGGGTTCGTAGCTAGGGTTGTATGCGGGTGAGGGCATCCAAACGGGGTTGGGTTGGGTACCTGTTGGGGGTGATTTGGTTGTAGAGTCGACGAAGCAGCGGGAGACTGTGATGACGAGTGGGTAACAGACGATTGATGGTAGTGACCTCGGTTCGTCTTGTAAGGGGCAAATCTCTGTTTCATCCTGAAGAAGGTTTGCTTTTGAGCTTCAACATTCCTTTTGGCAGTGAGGCCCCACCTCGCTTGCAAATTTTGGTTTGCTCTCGCAGCGTCTTGTAGAACCTTGTTCACCTCCTCCTGAGGAAAAAGGTCCTTACCCCAGCAGGGGGAAGCTATCAGTCTGTTCGGTTCATGCCTGATCGTGGCCTCAGATAGAACGTGTTTCCTGCAACTAACCCGAGCCGAACAAAACTCGTGTAGGTCGATTTGGAAGGACAGAGACAGGTTCTTTGTGAATACCCGGAACAAGGTCTCAGTCGGATAAAGCGAGGCTAGAGACTCCACGGAGGTAATGGAGTGGAGATACCTAGCTAACTTATTCCGTGCCTCAAACTCAGTCTTGAGAAGATTTTCCGGTAATTTGGGAAGCTTCTCGGAAAACAGATTAGAGGCGCAGTCTGGGTCTAACTTCCTTACTGTGAAAGTAGAGGGGGCATCATCCCACATAGTAGCGGTACTCGGGATGAGCATGGAGGTGGGGTCCGTCTCTTTAAGAGCCGGCATGGCAGAACCTTCTTTGATAGCTTGAAAAGTAAGACCTGCCACTTTATCTGTAATAGGCAAGGTAATAATGGGAGGAGCTGTAAATATGGTGTAGGCTCCTTTGTGTGGGGTGAGCTTTGAATTAGTGCACCCCCAGTCCGACAACGTCCTGGCCCAGAGAGCTTGGGCCTGCTCTTTAGGAAATATTACCGTTTCCTTCAGTACCTTGTCTAACCTAACCAAGGCATGTTCTTTCAATCGGATGAAGCCGTTGAATGGGAATTCTAGTCCCTGAGGGTAAAATTCTAGGTCCTCTAGAGGGCGGGTGCCTATGCCCTCCAGAGTTATGGCACCATCTATATATGGGGCATGTAAGGCAAACCTCCAAGGGTTGTTTTTATCGAAGGGGGGTAACTTCGATGCGTCTGGGGCTGAAGGAGGAGGCATCTGAGTTCCTGAACGGATCAGATTCGCCACCATATCTTTGAGCTCCGTCATAGCTCCTTGGTTTTCCCTAGAATGTTGTTGTAGATGCTGTTGTATCTGCTCTTTCACAATATCCCTGACCATGGCGGCGTATAAGGCGGGCTCCCGAGCCCGATCCTCTGACGAAGCCCTGGACTTATCGGACTTCGTCTTTTTAGTATTCACGGTTTTAGGTAAAGTAATATGAACATCAGGATCCTTTGAGGGTCCCGGGACCGGTGACACTGATAATGGCAAAGCTGAAGGCTTAAAGGTATGTAGTGGCTTCACCTTGGGTCGTACAGGAACGGAGGGACCTCGAGGAGAAGCCGTAGGTTTATCAAAGCCGTGAAAGGAAGCAGTAGAGGAAGGAGTGAGGGATGAAAGGGGGTCCACCAACTCATCACCACCTACCTGCTCATCCATGGGTTTGTCGTCCAGATCTAGAAAGGACGCGTCCTCCGTCAATAAAACTTCTTCCTCCGTTATAATGGTTGCTCTAACCACCTCAATTAATGGGGCCGCTGTCTCCGGTGGAACTGCTGCAGTAGTAGAGCCCGGGAAGAGGCGAGAAGCCATGTCTCCATCAAGGAGATAGGGTGCGCCAGACGGCACATTCCTCCCAAAACCTGACACCCACGGACGGAGAGTAGCTCTTGCCTCCCGGAGAGATTCATCATCAGCCTGAAAGAGGTGAGGGGATTAATGATGAAGCAATAATCGATGTAAATGTATAAAGACCAATTAATTCATCGCAAAGGATATTAATAGGAACAAACTAGAACCAACTTACATCCTCGCTCAGGAGTAGGGATGACAGCTCATAGCAGAGCGTGCATGACTCCGGGAACCATACCATGTAGGGGGCTTGTCCCGGTTCCCGAGAGAAGGATATGGCGCAATGTGCATGGGACCGGCATAGATCATGGCCCAGGGGATCAGTAAAGGCAGCGGAGCAGCCCTTGGCAGCGCAGCGGACTTTCTGTAAAAGAAAGGAGACATAAGTCTGGATGTTCCTTGAGACTCTGGTCAGTGACAGATGAATCAACAGAAACCAATAAATTAAATTAAATTATGTGTGAGTAATATATTAGCTAACAAATTAATATATTAACGACCAGTAACCACGTAACATGTAACTATAAACCTCATCGGTAAAAATTTGTTAACTCCGGTTCTGATCGTCTGATTGATCTCTGTTTGTACCGGAGATCCGGTGACAAAGGTCCGTCATCGTGGAATCGTGAACCTCAGCGGTACGATAATATTAACCTCAATGCTGAACGTCTGTGTTATCTCCAGTGAAGCCGAGATTCGATGAAAAAAGGACCGTAATAATGTAATTGTGATCAATCATGACAAAGGCTCGTGTGCAAAAGGCCTCAGCCGGAGTCTGAGTGCCGGATTTCACCGTTGCACTCCAAATATCTGACTAGTTCTCACCCAATGAGTATCCATTATAGTGGAGTATAACTCAAGGCGGAGCTAAGGGTGTCGCCATAAAGCGATCCCAAATAAAGACTCATACACTAACGGAACCTATTAATAGTGCTAGCTATATTAACAGTAACCACATCAATAAAACGTGAATATCATTAAACGTAATATCATCAACCCGGAGAAAAAGAGGAGGCAGGAATAACTCGTGATCGTATAAAACGGAAAAAGGGAAATCCACCTCCCTTACTCGAGCTTAATAAAGAAAACGAGAGAAGGGGTAACTCGTAACTGTAGTAACAGAAAACGAGCACTCTATGCTCACGCTCTCAAGGTTACATAATAAAGAACCAAAATCACACAATAATATGATAAGAATAATGATAAAATTGTAATAACCAAGAACGAAGAATAACGACAACGTAACAAATAAACATAAAGATATAGTCTAAAACGAGCACCTTCCTGAGGCGTGTACATAACTATAACAAAGACTAGATCAATATTCTTCGTAGGTCCAAATTGGACTTGCTAGCAAATAAATACCATAGTAAAAACCAATAATAAATAATGATAATAATATTGGTCATAAAACGTAAGTGATATAACCTAGATGACAGAGTACCAGATGGGCAATATTAACTTGAAAAACTACCGAAGCAAACAAAACCAAAATGGCTGCCGATACCGAAGCAGGCCAACCGCTTCCCAAACTAAAATCCACAATACTGGAAAAAGAACAAATGCCCGGTACTGAAATAAACTGTCAAAACAAACTATGGTACTTAACATGGTAAAGGTGAAGTAGCAACGTCAGTCATGTTGAATTAACGACAATCACTTGCGAAAAACACCGAACAAAACAATTACGACTTAGCGGGCAAGTCCAAAACAGAAGGATCACCTGGAGGGCGCACGTAGTAGGTGTCGGTGGGGTAGTCCAACTGTGTTCTCTAGGGCCTGTCACGGCCCTCCCCTTTGATGAAGGGATTATCTAAATGGAAGACAGCCTGTGAATAGTGGTTTTCACACGCCCCTGTTGTATACACGACACCCACAAGGTGATCGCGCGAGGGTAGTAACCTCTGCATTCCATGCTTTTATCTTTCTCTAGTATATTTGGAAGATTTATATTAGAAAAGTGTAAAGGACTACTTTCACCGGCCGTCACAGGTCGCCCCGGAAAAAAGATTTTTATCATGATATTGTCATATATATACGTAGATATTTAAGCTCCGGGCCCGGCCCTAATTTGCTTTCATTTAAGATACTCATGTATCTTTTGTCTTACAGACTGTACGTATATAAAACATTTTTATCATGATATTGATATATAAATCTTCTATCATGATATTGATATATAAATCTTCTATCATGATATTGATATCATTTAAGCACCCGGGGCCCCCGAGCCCCTATTTGCTTTCCTTCAGGATTCCTAATGTATATATAGAAAACATTTTTATCATGATATTGATATATAAATCTTTTATCATGATATTGATATATAAATCTTTTATCATGATATTGATATCATTCAAGCACCCGGGGCCCCCGAGCCCCTATTTGCTTTCATTCAGGACTCCTGATGTATAAATATATAAAACAATTTTATCATCAGGATTCCTGATGAATATATATAAGGCATTTTTATCATGATAGTGATATATATAATTTGCTTTCATTCAGGACTCCTGATTTATATATATATAAAACATTTTTATCATGATATTGATATGTAAATCTTTTATCATGATATTGCTATAATTTAAGCATCCGGGGCCCCCGAGCCCCTATTTGCTTTCATTCATGATTCCTGATGAATATATATAAAACATTTTTATCATGATAGTGATATATATATATATATATATATATATATTATATATATATATATATATATATATATATATATATATATATATATATATATATATATATATATATATATAATATATATATATATATATATATATATATATATATATATATATATATATATGTATGTATGTATGTATGTATGTATGTATGTATGTATGTATGTATGTATGTATGTATGTATGTATGTATATATATATATATATATATATATATATATATATATATATATATATATATATATATATATATATATATATTTTAAGCACCGGGGCCTCCAGGCCCCTAATTTGCTTTCCTTTGAGATACTCATGTATCTTTTATTTTACAGACTGTATGCTGTGCAATGACGGCATGTGCCGCTGTCATCTATCAACCCTGCGGCCATGACATGTGTCGTTCACACGCCCACTGTTCTGTCCGAGTGGATGACTTAGCTGTATGGCATCCAGACAATTGTGTAGTCTGCTACACAATGACCTCCACTCTAACATCTGACTTGGTGAGTGCATTTTCATTGATACAGACTTGTAGGGAGTTACGATTAATTTCAAACATTATTAGTTTTAAGGCCACTAGTCCTCTGGACTTCCCGCATGCCTTTCACTTGTGTCTACGAAGTCCTAGGACTTCTTCACTTTTCTTTGGCACAAATATCCCTCGCTAATAGTCTGTTCTCTTTCAGTGCTCCCAACTTGCGAAAGATACGGCTTGGGCTACCCTCAAGATCTGGATTGACGGGTTCGCCCGCAACGTGAAGGCCAAACAGCCTTATATCCTCTCTGAGGAATGGTGTTCCCGTCTCTACCCCCATGCTAGAACTTTACCTGCGGTCCCCAAAGTGTTGGCGGATCCTATCATCGAGAGGTTCGAATCCCTTCTTCTGGCCCCGGACCAAGAAGAGACGGGCGGCACCCTAACTGAGGACGTCTCTACCCTCAACCTCGATGTGGAACCCATGGCTCTTGACGATCCCGACGCAGGTAGGGACGTAGGTGAGTCAGGTGGTTCCCGGGCTAAGATTCCTATCCCTAGCCCGGCTTTCTCTTCTACTTCAGAACACTCTTCTTTTCGAGGTTTTCCGGGGACAACCGGGACTGGTCTCAGTCCCCGGCCTGTTATCCCCAAGGTGAAGGCTCATCGTAAGACTTTATATACGACCCACAAGTCTTCCAAAGACCACAGGTCTTTGAAATCATCAGCTTCAAAGGCTAAATCTTCCTCCACCAGAGTCTCTCAAGACCCAATTGCTGTGCCTTCAACCTCTCATGGAGTAGTCTCCGTTCCGGCACCTGTTCCCCCCCCGGCGGAATCATCTAACCCGGTGGTTTTTTCCGAGAAGATGTTTGCTCGTTTTGAGTGGATACTATCGTCTCATACGAAGCAATCACAAGAGAGAATAGCTTCTATGGAGAACCTAGTTCAGGGACTCATGCGCTCGGGGCTGCCACCGCCACAACAGCAATACCCCATCCCCGATGCCTCCAAGCTTCCTCCTTTTAATAAGAATAACCCTTGGAGGTTGGCATTGCATGCCCCCTTCTCGGAGGGTATGTTGTCACTCGGAGATTTCGGTACCCGGCCTCTTGCGGATTATGAATTCTACCCGCCGGGTCTTGAATTCCCCTTCCTGGGCTATGCTTGCCTCATGGAAGAGGCTCTGATTCGATTGGATAAGGTCCCAAAGGAAACTGTTAATTTTCCTAAAGAACAGGCACAGTCTGTCTTGGTCCGCGTGTTCAATGAGTGGGATTGCTTGAACACAATGATTACGGCCTACAAAAGTTCATATACTGTGTTTGTGGCCGACGACCAAACCCTTACCCCATGTGTGACCAAGATCATAGAGACGGTCTTTCAGGCTATCAAGGAAGAGAAGCCTTTACCTCAACTCAGGGAGACCGACTTACCCTCCCTTCTCCTTCCGGGAGACAGTGAATGTTGGCAGAACGCCCCAGCTACCTTCTCGGTAGGTAAATTGAGCCCGGACTGTGCCTCGACGCAGTTCAGCGAACGGCTTCCCAAACTCCCGGAGTCTTTCATTAAATTGGAATATGAGTCGAGGTGTAGATTCAGCAGATCCCTTAATTCAGTTGCCCTTTCTGAATTGACTGTCGCCACTTACACCGAGGAGGACCTCCTTAAGGCCCTCACTAAGTCACTTTTGCAAAACTTTATGGCTGACGCCTATGATTTTGCAAATGCCAGGACCCATTGTCGACGACACGTTCTATCCGAAGCCACGATTAGGGACGAACCTAATAGGCTCATCAAAGCTCCAGTCTGGGGCCCGGATCTTTTCCCAGGGGACTTAGTTAACTCGGTCCTTAGCGAGGCAGCTAGAGCCAACCAAAACCTCAAGGTTAGGTGGGGCCTGGTTTCAAAGAGGAGATATGAGCCTACTAGTACCCCAATTCGAGGTAGGAAGAGATTGAGGCCCTTCCAATCTTCCCAATTCAGGCAACCTCTGCAAGTGGTTCAACCGGTCTCAGTCCACGGAAGAACTACGTTCCTTCACAAAAGATCTGCTACTAAAGAATGCAACCCAAAGTTTACGTCGCTTAAGATTTCACGGACGCTTGTTCAGCGTGCCAAAGAAAGGCTCAGACAAACGGAGAGTAATCCGGGACCTGTCTCGTTTAAATTCCTTCACTCGTTGCGACAAATCCCATATGCTTACCGTCTCGCAGGTGTGGACCTTACTTCCCCGTGGGGCCGTCACCACCTCCATCGATCTTACAGATGCCTACTATCACGTTCCAATAGCAAGGCATTTTCGTCCTTTTCTGGGCTTCAAGCTAGGCAAACAAGCCTATGCATTCAAAGTGATGCTATTGGGGCTCAACATACCACCCAGAATCTTCACCAAACTAGCAGAGACAGTAATTCAAGAGCTTCGGACTCAGGGGATACAGGTAGTAGCCTATCTAGAGGATTAGCTAATCTGGTCAGACAATGCCAGATTTCCCATGTAGCAACGAACAAAGTCCTCACCTTCCCTCGGCAACTGGGATTCCAAGTCAACCTCGAGAAATCCCGCCGGGTCCCAGAGACTAAGTTTCAATGGCTGGGACTACAAGGGGACCTGTGCTCCCGTATGCTGTGCCTCCCCAAAGCCAAAAGGAAGGTGATAGCGAGGAATACAAAACAATTTCTCAAGGAAAAGTTGACCTTCCGAAGTAGCCGAGAGTGGATCCTAGGTTCCTTACAGTTCGCCTCCGTGACAGACATCGTCCTGAGGTCCAAACTCAAGGACATAAACAGAGTGTGGCGCTCCAGAGCAACCGCAATACACCGAGACAGACGTGCTCGCCTTTCCCCAACCCTGAGAAAAAGTCTGCAGACTTGGACGAAGATCAAGAATCTTTCCAAGTTGGTTCCTTTACAACACAAGAAAGTCCAAGGGTTATGGTCACCGGTCTTCCAACAAATGCACGTCAACGTCCTAGAGGCCATGGCAGTCTTCCTCACTTTAAAACGTCTCAATCCAGCCAGGAATCTCCATATCAGACTGGTTCTCAACAGTGCAGTCATAGTACACTGACTCAACAGAGAAGACTCCAGATCAACCCAAATAAACCACATCATGTTGAAATTTTTCTCCATGGCGTCAATGCACAAGTGGCACCTGTCAGCAGTCCATCTAGCAGGAGTCCGGAATGTGGTAGAGGACTTACTTTCCCGGACGACTCCGCTAGAGTTGGAATGGTCACTGGACAATCGATCTTTCCAGTGGATGATATCGCCAGTCCCGGGTCTCCAGGTGGATCTGTTTGCGACGAAATCCAATCGCAAAATAGATTGTTACGTAGCCCCCAACCTGGACCCTCAGGCTTATGCCACGGACTCTATGATTCTAGATTGGAATACCTGGAAGACGATTTATCTGTTTCCTCCGGTGAACCTCCTGCTGAAAGTTCTGCACAAACTCAGATCCTTCAAAGGTCAAGTGGCTCTCGTAGCCCCCAACTGGCCCAAGAGCAATTGGTTCCCCTTGTTGCTAGAACTAGGTCTCTGCCCCCGCCGGATTCCCAATCCGGTGTTAACAAAGACAGTGCAAACTCGCAATGTGTTCGCTTCCTCAAGGATTCTGAATGCCCTAACTTTATGGACTTCATGAAGTTCGCAGCCCAACGGAGTGCAAACATCGATCCTTTGAATACTATTTTCCTGGAATCTGACAAAAGGGAATCTACTCTCCGTCAATATGACTCAGCTGTGAAGAAATTCGCTAAGTTCTTGAAAGATTCCCAAGTTGAGAAAATGACAATGAACCTAACTGTGACATTCTTCAGAACTCTCTTCGAATCTGGCCTGGCAGCCAATACCATTACTACAATCAAGTCAGCCTTGAAAAAGATCTTCCATATTGGTTTTGACATTGATCTAACAGATTCATATTTCTCATCCATTCCGAGAGCTTGTGCCAGACTAAAACCTTCAACTCGCCCTAGCGCAGTTTCCTGGTTTTTGAACGATGTTCTTAAGCTAGCCTCTGACACCCCAAATGAATCCTGTAACTATATGGCATTGTTAAGAAAGTCACTTTTTCTTTTGAGCCTCGCCTCGGGCTCCAGAATCTCAGAATTGTCAGCCTTATCTAGAGACCCTGGTCATATAGAGTTTCTCTCTTCGGGTGAGGTTCTTCTCTCTCCTAACAAAGTTTTCTTGGCTAAAAATGAAGACCCCCAAAACAGGTGGTCTCCCTGGAAGATTGTTCCACTTCCTCGGGATCCATCCCTGTGTCCAGTTACCACCCTGAAAGTCTACTTAGGTAGGACTTCCACTACAACCACAGGGCCCTTATTTATTAGAGAACACGGAGGAACTATTACCCTTAAGGGAATCAGACAACAAATTCTTTATCTTATTAAACAAGCTAATCCTGCATCATTCCCACATGTCCATGATATTAGAGCTGTGGCTACCTCAATTAATTTTTTCCACCATATGAAATTTGATGAGCTCTCAAAATATACGGGTTGGAAGTCCCCTAAAGTTTTCAAGCGCCACTACCTAAAACCTTTAGAAGCTCTTAGATTTGCCACAGTAGCTGCAGGGAATATAGTTCCTCCTGAAGGTACTGAGTCCTAATCACAACGTCTTGCTCTGTCCTCTTTCCCTCCTGCCTGGCTTACCTGTTGTTCGTACCTGTTTTGTTACTATACACCCTTATGGTGTATTATTTTATTATTCAATTGTTCAATTTCATGACTTGTTTTCATGACACTTGTTCTTGAATCCCTGAGCTGATTTTATTTTGCATTTTAATTACCAAGCTGGATTCCCACTATTCATATCTGTTGAATTCTACCTACGGGTTTCATTATTGATTGTTTACCGTGTCTATTTATCACTGTCATATACATGTTGATCTAATTTTACGGGTTTCCACATCCCTCTCTTTTTTATATTAAACTCATCAGCTCTGTTATTTTGTTATTCCCTCTTCAGGTAGTTAGCCATATTGGGTCCACATTCTCTGGTACGATTTCACTGGGCGGCACGGGTCGGAGCCCAGAAAAGGGATTTTGACGAAGGAAAAATCTATTTCTGGGCGAGAGACCTGTGCCGCCCAGTGAACCCACCCGTCCCTCCCTGTTTGGGCCCCAATCTGTGGTGCTATAAGGAGTGACGTCACTGGCGTGGGATTGCTAGTAGTAGTAGGATGTTGAACGGCACCTCGCTGTTCGGGGATGTTGACAGGAGATATCTAAGTGGTGCGAGGCCTCTGGTTGTGATTTATTCAGCGCCCCAGTATTATACCGACACCTTATTAAGGTGAGCGAGCTGGGTTCAACCTAGCATTCCTATACAAATTTTTCTCTGGTAAATTCATAGCAGTTTTTACCTTAGAAATGATGTTAAAGGAGCATTTCACTGGGCAGCACGGGTCTCTCGCCCAGAAATAGATTTTTCCTTCGTCAAAATCCCTTTTCTGGGTCGACCTGTGACACCCGGTGAAAATGTACCAGAGAATGCCTTCCAAGCCTAATAAAGTAATAACATAATGAGGAGAATACAAAACACCATGTAAGACAATAATATAATATAATAATGTAAGTAAACATAAAATTACAAACTAGCCAAAGGACATAGTGAATGTAAGGCTAAATAAATATGAAGACAAGGAAACATCCGAGTGTCCAGTCGCAAAAGGTATCAATCTTACATGTCTAAGCATATCTAAACATTAAAGTAACGGTAAATACAATAACAGTTAAACCATAGGAATTAAACATGGTAAATATCTTAGGGCTAACGAACCACCCAGGAGAGTGGCGACGTGGTGTGAGTGGCGGGTAGGAGGGAGAAGAGAAGAGATGGAAGAAAGGAAGAAGAAGAGATTAATGGGGAGAGATAAGACTCCCCGCTGCAACCGTTGGGTATTTAAGGGCCTGTAAGTTCTTTAGATAGTGGCGTTTGAAAACCATAGGAGATTTCCAACCCGTATATTTTTAAAGGTCATCAAAGTCCATGTTCTGGAAGTAATTGATGGAGGTAGCTACTGACCGTATATCATGAGCATGGGGAAATGATTCCGGATTAGCATGTTTAATGAAGTAGAGGATTTGTTGTCTGATACCTTGAATGGAAATAGTACCTCCTTGTTCCCTGATAAACAAGGGGCCAGATGAGCGGGTGGCAGTTCTAGCTAAAAAGGCCTTGAGAGTAGTGACTGGACACAGAGAAGGATCCTGGGGAAGAGAAATAATCTTCCAAGGGACCACCTATTTTGCGGATCCTCATTTTTAGCTAGGAAAGCTCTGTCCGGAGAAAGGAGTACTTCGCCTGAAGGGAGGAAATCTATGTTTTCTGGGTTTCGTGAGAGAGCTGCTAGTTCTGAGATTCTAGCGCCTGAGGCCAAAGCCGTTAGAAATAAAGTCTTCCTAAGAAGAGTGATATAAGAGCAGGATTCATTGTCCGTGTCCGACGCAAGTTTGAGGATATCGTTCAGAGACCAAGAGACCTTTTGTGGACCAACCGAAGGTCGAAGCCTAGCACACGCTTTTGGGATAGATGAGAAATAGGAATCAGCTAGGTTAATGTTAAACCCAACAAGGAAGATCTTCTTCAAAGCTGACTTGATGGTGGTTATAGTGCTAGCTGCTAGGCCTTTGTCAAATAGGAACCTAAAGAGAGATGGCTAAATTCGGAGACATACGAGTATGGTCTGAATTCTTTAGGAAATCTTCTAGTTTCTTAACGGCCGAATCATATTGACGAATTGTCGAGTCCCTTTTGTCTGATTCGATGAAGAGAACGTTTTCCGGGTCAATATTTGGGTCTCTACGAGCTGCAAACTTCATGAAGTCCACAAAGTTAGGGATTTGGCTATCCTTGAGGAATCTGACACAGTCTGAGTTTGGACTACTTGGGTCAGTTTGGGGAATGGGATCCGGAAGGGATGGAGTTTCAACTCGAGGAGGAGAGGAAACCAACTGCTCTTTGGCCAGTGAGGTGCTACTAAAGCCACTGCCCCCCGGAAGGAGCGTAGTTTGTGTAAAACTTTCATTAGAAGATTCACTGGGGGGAATAGGTAAATCTTCTTCTAATGGTTCCAATCTAGGGTCAATGCGTCCATGGCATAAGCCTGAGGGTCCAGGTTTAGGGTCACATAACAAGGAAGTTTGTGATTCATCTGAGTTGCAAATAGATCTACCTGGAGGCCCGGAACCAGCCTGAGTATCCACCGGAATGAAATTATGTCTAGAGACCATTCTGTTTCCAGTGGTTTCGTCCTGGATAGTGAGTCCGCTATCACATTCTGGACTCCCGCTAGGTGAGTTGCTGACAGGAACCAGTTCTTTTCTGTTGCCAAGGCGAAGATAGTGACCAGGATCTGATTCAGGTTGGGTGACTTGGATCCTCCTCTGTTGACGCAGTGTACTACGGCTGTGCTGTCTGACACTACTCTGATGTGGGTCGACCTCGGAGGAGAGAGTCTCTTCAGGGTCAAGAACACTGCCATGGCTTCGAGAACATTGATATGGAACTGTTTCATGGCGGGTGACCAAGAGCCCTGAAACATCTGATGTTCGTAGTAACCCCCCCATCCACTCAGAGACGCGTCTATATGAATTGTCACTTGTGGAGGTGGGAATTGTAGAGGAACCGATTTGGAGAGGTTCTTCGGTTCGGACCATGGCTGTAGTCTCATTTTCAAGACAGAGGGGATCTTCGAGACCTTGTCTCTTAAAGGTACTGCAGCTCTCTTTCTCCAAACTCGATTGATGTCTTTTGAGTTTGGCTTTTAATAGGAGATCTGTTACTGAAGCGAATTGGAGAAGGCCGAGGATTCTTTCTAAGGCTCTTCTGGACACCTGTTTGTGCTTGAGAAAATTCCTGATCTTGGAAGCTATTTCTCTTACCTTTTTGAAAGGAAGGGACAGCTTGTGCTTTGAAAGGCCCCACTGAATGCCTAACCATTCGAAGTGGCTTGATGGTTTCAGGCGGGACTTTTGGAAATTGACCCGAAATCCCAGGTTGGCGAGAAATCGAAGTACTTTCTTCGTAGCTCTGTTGCATTCCAGGGTCGACCGAGCCCAAATGAGCCAATCGTCCAGATAAGCAATGATCTGTATCCCTTGGTTCCTGAGTTGTTCTAACACTGTCTCTCCCAGTTTCGTGAATATCCTGGGAGCAATGTTGAGGCCGAAGGGCATGACTTTGAACGCAAAGGCTTTCCTGCCTAGGCGGAAGCCTAGGTAAGGAGAGAAGTTTCGAGCTATTGGTACATGATAATAGGCGTCGGTAAGATCGATAAGAGGTGGTGACGGCCCCACGGGGAAGTAAGGTCCGTACCTGAGAGATAGTCAACATCCGAAACTTGTTGCAGAGAATGTAAGAGTTTAGTTTTGACAAGTCGAGGACCACTCAATGCCGACGAGCCTTTCTTCGGAACTGTGAACAGGCGGCCTTGGAACTTCAGCGATCGAACCCGTTTGATTGCTTTGTTCTTGAGTAACTCTGTGGTGTACTCTTTCAGGATGGGAGTGGGTTTCTGGAAGAAGGTCACTGGTGGAGGAGGAGAACCCTGTGACCATTTCCACGCCAAACCTTTGGAGATTATGCTGTGAGCCCACGGACTGAAGGTCCAATGGTCTTGAAAGTGGTAAAGTGTCCCCCCTACCGGGGTCACATCATTGCGAGGGAGTGAATCTAGGTCCTTTCCCTCCCCGAGCACCGCTTGTCCTAGGTCCGCCTCGTTGGCGGAACTGTCCTCTACCCCTGTAGCTTCCTGTCTGGTGTCCACAAAAGGAACCTGAGGGTTCGTAGCTAGGGTTGTATGCAGGCGAGGGCATCCAAACGGGGTTGGGTTGTGTACCTGGGGGAGCAGTGAGGTAAACCACCTGTTGAGGGGGATTCTGTTGCAGAGACATCGAAGCAGAGGGAGACTGTGATGACGAGTGGGTAACTGACGATTGATGGTAGTGACCCCGGTTCGTCTTGTAAGGGGTAAATCTGTGCTTCTTCTTGAAGAAAGCTTGCTTTTGGGCTTCGACCTTCCTTTTGGCAGTGAGGCCCCACCTCACTTGCAAATTTTGGTTTGCTCTCGCAGCGTCTTTCAGAACCTTGTTCACCTCCTCCTGAGGAAAGAGGGTTTTACCCCAGCAGGAGGAAGCTATCAGCCTGTTCGGTTCATGTCTGATAGAGGCCTCAGACAGAACGTATTTCCTGCAACTAACCCGAGCAGACCAGAAATCGTGTAGGTCGATTTGGTAGGACAGAGACAGGTTCTTTGTGAATATCCGAAACAAGGTCTCAGTTGGATAAAGCGAGGCTAGGGACTCCGCAGAGGTAATGGAGTGGAGAGACCTAGCTAACCTATTCCGTGCCTCAAACTCAGTCCTGAGAAGATTCTCCGGTAATTTGGGAAGCTTCTCGGAAAACAGAGTAGAGGCGCAGTCTGGGTCTAACTTCCCTACTGTGAAAGTAGAGGAAGCATCGTCCCAGGTAGTAGAGGTACTCGGGATGAGCATGGAGGTGGGGTCCATCTCTTTAAGAGCCGGCATGGCTGGACCTTCTTTGACAGCTTGAATAGTAAGATCTGTCAATTTATTCATAATAGGTAAGGTAATAACGGGAGCAGTTGTAAATATGGTGTAGGCCCCTTTGTGTGGGGTGAGCTTGGAGTTAGCACACCCCCAGTCAGAAAACGTCCTGGCCCAGACAGCTTGGGCCTGCTCTTTAGGAAATATTACCGTTTCCTTCGGTACCTTGTCTAACCTAACCAAGGCATGCTCTTTCAAACGGACGAAGCCGTTGAATGGGAATTCTAGTCCCGGAGGGTAAAATTCTAGGTCCTCTAGAGGGCGGGTGCCTATGCCATCCAGAGTTATGGTACCATCTATATATGGAGCATGTAAGGCAAACCTCCATGGGTTGTTTTTATCGAAGGGAGGTAACTTCGATGCGTCTGGGGCTGAAGGAGGAGGCATCTGAGTTCCTGAACGGATCAGATTCGCCACCATATCTTTGAGCTCCGTCATAGCTCCTTGGCTTGCCCTAGAATGTTGTTGTATCTGCTCTTTAACAATATCCCTGATCAGGTCGGCGGGGAAGGAGGGATCCTGAGCACTACCCGCTGATGAAGCCTTGGACTTAGCGGACTTGATGAAGCCTTGGACTTAGCGGACTTCGTCTTTTTAGCAGTCACGGTTTTATGCAAAGTAATATGAACATCAGGATCCTTTGAGGGTCCGGGGACCGGTGACGCAGATAAAGGCAAAGCTGAAGGCTTAAAGGTACGTAGTGGCTTCACCTTGGGTCGTACAGGAACGGAGGGATCCCGAGGAGAAGCCGTAGGCTTATCAAAGCCGAGGAAGGAAGAGGTAGAGGAAGGAGTGAGAGATAAAAGGGGGTCCACCAACTCAGCACCACCTACCTGCTCGTCCATGGGTTCGACGTCCAAATCTAGAGAGGACAGGTTCCCCGCCAATAAAGCTTTCTCTTCCGTTGGGATGGTTGCTCTAACCGCCTCAATTAACGGGGCCGCTGCCTCCGGTGGAACTGCTGCAGTGGTAGAGCCCGGGAACAGACGAGAGGCCATGTCTCCGTCGAGGAGATAGGGTGCGCCAGATGGAGCATTCCTTCCAAAGCCTGACACCCAAGGACGGAGAGCAGCTCTTGCAGCCCGGAGAGATTCATCATCAGCCTGAAAGAGGTGAGGGGATTAGTGATGAAGGAGAAGACCGTTCTCCGCAATAAGCGATGTATACTGTACATATATAAAGAACAAATTAAATCATCGCCAAAGGATAAAAAATAGGAACAAACTAGAACCAACTTACATCATCGTTCAGGAGTAGGGAGGAGAGCTCGTAGCAGAGCGTGCATGACTCCGGGAACCATACCATGTAGGAGGCTTGTCCTGGTTCCCGAGAGAAGGATATGGCGCAATGCGCATGGGACTGGCATAGGTCATGGCCCACGGGATCATTAAAGGCAGCGGGGCAGCCCTTGGCAGCGCAGCGGATCTTCTGTAAAAGAAAGGAGACATAAGTCTGGATGTTCCTTGAGACTCTGGTCAGTGATCAGATCAACCAAAAGATTCTAGATAACATTAATTATGTGTGCATAGCATGGTTCTATAATTGATAGCTAGAGCTACATACTGTATTAATATATTAAAACAAAATCAGAATAAACTAATGTACACTGCGGATCCACGGACGAGCTGAGGATGCAGTGACAGGTCTGTAACCAAGTAACATGTAACTATAAACATCAGCGGTAAGATAATGTTAACCTCAATGCTGATCGTCTGGGTGATCTCCGGTGAATCCGGAGATCCGGTGAAAAAGGTCCGTAATAATGAAATTGTGATTAATCATGAAAAAGGTTTGTGTGCATAAGGCCGAAGCCGGAGTCCGAGTGCAGGGGTTCACCGTTGCACTCCAAATATCTGACTAAGTTCCAAACTCAATGAGTATCCCTTATAGCGGAGTAGAACTCAAGGCGGAGAGGATGAACGTTTCGAACCTACTCCCAAGGCGGAGCGGGGAGAGGACGGAACTATGGGTGGCGGCATAAAGTGGGCCCATAATAATGACTCATACACGAACGGGACCTATTAATAATGCTAGCTATATTAACAGTAACCACATAATAAAATAAAACGTAAATATCATCAAACGTAAATATCATAAACCCGTAGAAAGAGAGGGGGGAGGGATAACTCGTGAGCGTATAAAACGGAAAACGGGAAATCCACCTCTCTTACTCGAGATTAAGAAAGAAAACGAGAGAAAGGGTAACTCGTAACTGTAGCAACAGAAAACAAGAACTCCATGCTCACGCTCTCATGGTTACACTATAAAGAACCAAAAGCACACAATAATATGATATAAGAATAATAATAAAATTGTAATAACCATGAACAAAGAATAACGTCTGCATAACAAGTAAATATAAAGACATAGTCTAAAACGACCGCCTTCCTGAGGCGAGTACTTAAACTATAATAAAGCCAAGGACGTTATTCTTCGTTCTTCCAAATTGGACTTGCTAGCAAAAAATACCATAGTAAAACAATAATAAAATAATGATAACAATAATGGTTCAAAAATCATAAGTGATATAACCTAGATGACAGAGTACCAGATGGGCAATATTAACTTGAAATACCAGCGAAGCGAACAAAGCCACAATGGCTGCCGACGCCGAGGAAGGCCAAGCCGATCCAAAATTAAAATCCACATTACTGGAACGAGAACAAATGCCGGGTACTGTAAAAAGCTGTCAAAACAAACTATGGTACTTAACATTGGTAAAGGTGAAGTAGTAGCGTCAGTCATGATGAATTAAATCCAAAAACGGGAAAAAACACCAAGAGCACAAACAAATACGACTAAGCGAGCAAGTCCAAAACAGAAGGATGTCCTAGAGGGCGCTCGTGTTAGGTGTCGGTGGCGTGGTCCAAGTGTGGTTTCTAGGGCCTTTGTTACGGCCCTTCCCTTTGATGAAGGAATTATCTAAATGGAAGACAGCCTGTGAATAGTGGTTTTCACACGCCCCTGCTGTATACACGACACCCACAAGGTGCTCGCGCGAGGGTAGTAACCTCTGCATTCCATGCTTTTATCTGTCTGGTATATTTGGAAGATTTATATCAGAAAAGTGTAAAGAAGGACCTTTTCACTGGGCGTCACAGGTCAACCCAGAAAAAGGGATATTTCTCCTTCAGAGGCTTCTTTGAAGAGAGAAAATCCCAAGACTTCTTCTTCCGTAGCCCTTTCCTCCTCCGAAGCTCCCACTCGAGCTGTCTCTCCCGAGAGGCTGGCGAGTGGTAGCATAGACCGTATTGCTGTTGACCGATCCCGGGGTGCGGGAGAGGTAGTTGCCTCCCATAACGAGGCAGCTGCCCCTCCTCCCCCGGAGGAGGATTTAAGTATTGATTTTCCTGTTAATAATAATGATTTATTAGAGCTTTGGGCTTCCTTGGGGCTTCAGGGTTCGCCCTCCAGGGAAGCCCTGTTTGACATGATCAAACTGGGTGCGGCTGTTAAACAATCGCCGACGACAGTAGGGATAGATCCTCTGTCGGTCGTTGACGTTGTTGTAACGGAGGTATCGAGTGGTTCTGCTCAAACTCCTGTGCCTGTTGTTGCTGAGGTAGCTGAAGGCTTAGGTTCCCCCTCCGAACATCCTTCGAGGGAGGAACTAAGTCCTACGGTCTCTTCTGCCAGTGATTCTCCCCCCGGGGGAGTTCACTAACAGAGACTCCTCTGCGGAGGCCCTACGAAGGTCAGAGTTCTGATCCAACGGCCCCTCGTGGGCGTATAAGGCGGAAGGCTCGTCCTCCCCTTCGCCGTAAAGGCCTTCCTTCTCCTCACAAGGGAGTTAGGAGGCGCCTCTTCGGCTCGTCATCCCCGCAGTCCTCTGCGGAGGAGACAACTCGCCGATCACCGTTCCTGCCAGCTACCACCTTAGACCTCTCCAGGGATCGTTCGCGATCCCGTCGGAGGATGGTCGTCCTTCGGGACTTTGTATCCAGTCACCCTCCAGACATGCTGTCCTGCCATCTCCTTTCAAGGAGGATGCGCGGTACGTACCATCTAAACCTGTCATTGCGCAGGCACCGGTCCCTTCGGGGCAAAAGGGCAATGAGCGCAAAACTGCGCATCATACCCTCGCGCGCCAGGTTATACCTGCACGCCCTCTTGCTGTTGCCGCTGATCCTGATTTAGCGGCACGGCGCTCACCTGCGCGCATGTGCGCAAATGTTCCAGTTACACGCCAGGGTTCCCCTGCGCGCCCACAATCATCGGCGCGCCCGCGCCCATCAGCTGTTCCTGAGATAGCGCTCCTGCGCCCACCTGTACACACGCGCTCGCTTGCGTACACGCGCCCGGCAGTTCCTGAGAAATGCGCGGTCCCAGAGGTGTCTAAGTTAGCGCACAGGCGCTCACAGATGTCTCTAGACCCCCAACACTCTTATACTACTAAGGGTGATGCGCGCCAACCTCGCGCTGTTCCTGTTATAGCGCAAACGCACTCGCCAATGCACCAGCGCGCAGTCCAGGAGGTTCCCAAGATAGCGCACGGACGCTCACGGGTTCCCCTGGACTCTGCTAACGGCGCGCAATATAAAAACTGCGTACAATGTTCGAGTAGCGCGCGACGTTCCAGCTGCGCGCCCAGTTCCAGCTGCGCGCCCAGTTCCAGTTGCGCGCGATGCGCTCCCATCCCAACAGCGCACACCTACACGGTCAGTTACTGCTGCGCGCCCTACGCGTCCATCGCAACAACGCACACCTGTGCGCCCACATCCTGATGCGCGCCCACGATCCCCTGCGCGCCCGGCTATCTCACGATCGCCTAAGGCAACTGCACAACCTGGGCACCTCTTGTCTGCGCGCCAACGCGTGAACTCGCCCTCGCGCCATCACCAGGCGGCGCAATCACGCCCACGCCTGGTCGTGACAGACACGCGCCAGCATGCTACCGCGCCCATCAGCCCACTGCGCGCCTTTGCATCCAGCCTTCTACCCCTCCTCATAAGATAGGTCCTGTGCTCCAAACGCCCTAGCCATCTCTTACGCGCGCCCGCGCCCCCTCCTGCACGCCTGCGCACCCACGCGCCCGCGCCCTCACCCTCGCATGCCCACGCCCACGCCCAAAGCGCGTGCGCGAGCGCGAATATCCTGCTGCGCATGATTCATTTATGTGCGATCCAGAACAGGGCTTTTCACGCGATCACCATCGTGATCGGCGCAACGATCGCCAACGCGATCACGCCCGAGTTACATCTGGGGTACAGGCGGACAGGTCAACATTGCGCTCCCCTCCCCGCAAGCGCAGAACAGTGCGCTCGCCGGAGGAGGGGAGGTTTCCGGACAGGTCTAACGATCTTTTTTGGGCTCAAGCCATGTCGTCCTGATGGAAGTTCCTAAAGGGTAGCTTCCTTGGGTATATATAACTACGGTGATATTCCCAGAGAATTTACCTTAAGGTACCCAGAATTCTAACTCCTGGAGCGAATATCCCTAATAAAAGAACCAGGGATATCGCGAAATATCAGAGGACGTATTCTTGACACGCCACATAGCAATCTGCACCCCGAACAGAGTTAACACTTCGAAGGGGTCAATTGGCAAGAAAACGAAAACGAGAAAGAAAACGGAGAGCCGCTCGCAAGGTATCTCTCCTCTCCCGTTTCGTAAGCGTGCATTGCGCCGCTCACGGCGCCATCTGTATTCCTTTTTGCGTAGCTCAACAACTCAGTGTTTTTTCCCTGTGTTTCTCTCAATTCTTGGATTTAATCAACTCATAATGCTTTCTCCAACTTCTGCTTCTGATAAGTTGAGTATTATTTCTTTTATGTATAAATGTAAGCTCTTGGTAATTTTAAAAGTGATTTGATAGTGATATCGTTGTTACAAGAGCTGTTGCCTACCGGAGGCGTCTTGGACGCTGTCGCTCGCTAGGTATGAGTTATTTAGTTAGCCAGAGCGACGTTCCCGGCTGTTTCGCTTTAATAATTTTAGCTGTTTAGCGTTACATAGGATTTCTTTATATGATGCTTTTAGTATTTTTGTTTTGGCGAAGGATTTGCCGATTCTGGCCTACGCTAGACCTTGTAGCCTAGTCGTTTGGCCCTAGTACTTTCCTGCATGATATTCAGATTTCCGAGTGTTTTAAAATTTTATTGAAGCTTTAGGCAGTTTTATACATTTAAGATTATGTTGATTTTCTTCCAAGATAGTATACGATTGAGTTTCGGTGATTTAGGTAATCGATTCTCTTTGCGCCTAGGCTAGTTGTCTATGGGGCCTTAGTATACTTTCTCTCACTCCCCGGTTGCTCTCTTCTCTTCGGAGAAGGTGTGCAATCCCTTTCCCTCTGTTTAAGCCTTGGGCTTAATCCTAGTGGTTTATCTGAATTGACTTTAGATACAACTATATTAGGGTGTTTCTGTTCCTTCCTGTTTCCAGTAAGTCTGGCTTCGGGGAGGGGGCAGGACATCAGAGTTCTTAGTCTGAGTCTGTTTATGTCTAGCTTGTGGTTGAGATTCCCTTGCTAGACTGACAACAGACATAGGAGGCTTAGCCTCCTTAGTTCACTTTCGAAGGTTTCTGTACGAGATGATTCCTTCTTCTTGTGATCTAGCAGACTAGTCCAGTGTTGCTGTTCTCGGTGTGGAGGATAAGATCCTCTTTTCTGTGAATAGCAACGCCTTCCTTGCTTTGGTTCCGTGGGAGTTGGCAAGTATTGCTGGCCTCCCTCCTCGGATCTCCCCTAGGCTAAGATGAGTTTTCTTGGCTGCGGGTGATTCATTACTAGAGCAAGGTTGGCAGGACCCTCTTCTCCCTTTCCCCCTCTTTCCTTTGTAATGGCCTAGCCATTGCATTCCTGTCTGTCATTCTACATCTGTACCTAGCATAGGTTAGGATGTGGGGTTGACTCAGTCCCTTGCCGGCCGGCACGCACTGCCGGCCGGCAAGGGTCTTCTGCTTTGAGTGCTGCCCGGACCTCCCTTGGTCTCTCATCCAAGTTTGTCTGTAGAGCCAGATGGCATTGGTCAGGAAGCTTGAAGTTATATTCTCCCCTTCCTTATGTGCACTCTTTCGGGTTGCCGGGTTATGAGGTAGTACAGTCTCTTATCCCGGCATCCATTCTGTTTTCTTCTAGTGTTGTACCCTAGCCGGCTGCCGGCCTGAGTGGCCGGCAGCCGGGCAGTCGGAGTTCTCTTGTTCTTTTGCTGCCGGCCGGCATTGGTTGTATACCTTTGCCGGCCGGCTATATATCACACCATTGTCTGCTGGTCGCTACGATTGGTGGCCGGCAGCCGGGTGCTATCTTGTGTAGTTGCCGGCCGGCAGTCATTGCCGGCCGGCACATGCATTTGAACCAGCGTTCTGTCACCTTATAGATCTTTAGTAGTATACTTTAGAACTAGTTAAGATGTTTGCCGGCCGGCACATTACCTTCTATACTGTAGCCAGTATTTTTCAGTATAGTATATACTGTAGGGAGAAAACTATAGTATAGTATTTGTTACAACACTGAGTTTTTCTAACACTTTTGTGTTATCTTGCACAGCCCTTTGGTGTAACCTTACAGATAAAGAAAGTGAGTTCGTTCTTGTCTACTATCCGGCATTTTAAAATCATCTTTTGGGTGTGAGCTACACCTGTTTCCTCTGGAAATTATTCATTGGTTGCTCTAGGATAGATTAACCATACGATTTTATTATCTGGAAGGTTGCAGCAATTGACTGTGCGGGAAACACAAGTGTGTGTCTTTCCTTTCTGGTTTAGTTATGCTAAGCTATGTATATCCAGTGATACGTAGTTCACTTGATACTCATTGAATTTTCTACTCTTTACAGGAGGACCATCCGAAGTGTGGAAGCGTTTTCTGCAACGTCCGCAGCAAGAACTTCTGCGGACATGATTTGTGTAGGAGGCACGCAGCATGCGCAGTCTCCAAAGGTGATCTCCAGTATTGGGACCCGCAGGTATGTACCGTGTGCACAAACCTGATTGCTGAGGCTTTTGATTCCCCTAAGACGGCGGAGTCAAGGGACGCAGCAAGGGAGAAGCTTCGTACCTGGGTAAGGGATTTTCAGAAGAACACTTCTGGGCCCTATCTTCCAAGTGAGAAGATGAGGGCTTACCTTTTCCCCAGGGCGTCAGCTGAGGCAGTGATTCCCCAGCCTCAAGTGGAGATACCAGTGGTTCAGATCCCGGTGGATGCTGAAGTCGCGGACGCCCTACAGGACATCCAATTGGACAACAGGATGTCGGAGGTGTCCGAGCGTCTGGAAGATGACCTTCTGGCAGAAGACCAGGATGAAGAGCAGGCTCCAGACAATGAAGAGGAAGAGGTCGACGAGGTGTCGGCTACTCCGGTTCAGGCCCCTGAACCTATTCCCTCAACATCGTCCTCTCTCCCAGAAGAGCTGGGAAAGACCCTTTCCTCCATCGTTGGAATGATCCAACAGATGCAGAGGGAGAATAATTAGAAGGCGGCTGCAATGGAGCTGGAGATGCAGAGACTTGCAGCATAACGTGGGCCCCAGAAGAAGCTCAGCGTGAAAGACCTTCTCTTGTGCTCAGATGCTAACCCTTGGAAGTATGCTGAGCACATGCCTATGACAATGGGTAAAATCGTCATTTCGGAGAAGTTGGGCTCAGTCCCCCTTGAGGAGGTGGAATTCTGGCCCAGCAAGGGGTCGTATCCGGACTGTTATGTCCGTCTAAGGAAGGAACCAGCCTCAAAGGAAGAAATAGAGCCGAAGGAGGTCATAGTTTTGGACCACGCTAAGGCTCAAGCTTTACTGTCAAGCTCGATGAAAGAGAGGGGCTTCACAAACTCAAAGGTACCTGCTTTGAGTAAGAAGCACCCTTCCTTTGTGTCCTCTCCTTCTAGAGCCTTCCCCTTTATGCAGAAAGGGTTTACGTCTGTGCTGAAAGCAGTCGAGGCAGGTAAGCCATGCCCCTCCTTGGAGGAGTGTAAACATTTGTCTTTGGCCCTACCCATGGACCACAAGGACTGGAAGGACGTCCATCTTACCTTCTCAGTCGAGAAGTTGGAGGCTGATATTGCCGGACGTCAGTTCGGTGAGAACCTCCCCAAGCTGTCTGACTTTCTTTTGCGAAGGGAGCTTGAGACAAAAGAAAGACTGGCTGCCTCAATGTCTCATCAAACGATTCTTGAGACAATGGCAAGTGACCCCAAGGTTCATGAGATGTTCATGGTAGTGGCTAAGACACACCTAGTCACAGTGACGAAGGACCTTTACAGCTTCGTCAAAGCTAGGAGGGCTTGTAGGGAGTTCATGTTCGCCTCGGCTGCGGTGAGGCACGAGCCAAGGAAGCTAATCTCCTCCAACATTTGGGGCAAAGACCTCTTCCCTAGTGAAGCGGTCAAGGTGGTTGTAGATAAGGCCGCCACGGAGAATAGGAACCTTCTCCAGAAGTGGGGCCTATCTCTCAAGAGAAAGTCTTCCCCGGATGAGGGTCCCCAACCAAAGAGGAAGACTAAGAAGACTAGGCTACCCTCTCGGCCAGCCAAGCCATTCAGACAGCAGCAGCAACAGCAATTGCCTATGCCTACAGTGCCCCAGATGGTGGCACAAACCCCGACCACGTACCAGTGGGTACCCCAAGCCGTGTCGACGCAGTCTCCGTCATTTAACCCAGCGTTCGAAGGGCAGTCAACTACCTTTCGAGCGAAGCCTAGAGGAGCAGCCAGAGGCTCGTCTAGACGCCCCTCAAGGGGGAGGGGATTCAGGGGTGGTCGTGGTCAGGGAGGCAAGGCCTCAGGGCAACAGCAGTCAAAGTGAGATGATACCGGTAGGAGGGAAACTTCAGAATTTTCGGGATCGGTGGACCTTCGATCCCTGGGCCCACAGCCTACTCAAGAATGGTCTGGGTTGGAGCTGGTACAGCACTCCACCCCCGTGCCCTCGATTTTTCCAACACCCCACCCCCGTTCTGGAGGAGTACATTTAAGAACTGTTGGAGAAAAAAGTGATCCGAAGGGTAAAGTCCATCAAATTCCAAGGGAGGCTGTTTTGTGTTCCCAAGAAGGACTCAGAAAAACTCAGAGTCATTCTGGACTTGTCGCCACTCAACAAGTTCATAGTGAACTACAAGTTCAAGATGCTAACACTGCAACACATAAGGACCTTACTGCCCAAGAGGGCATTTACCGTCTCCATAGATTTGTCAGACGCCTATTGGCACGTTCCAATCAATCGCCAACTCTCCCCCTACCTAGGGTTCAAGCTACATCGAAGACTCTACGCCTTCAGAGCCATGCCATTCGGGTTAAACATAGCCCCAAGGATCTTCACGAAGCTTGCGAGCGTAGCTCTCAAACAATTACGCCTAAAGGGAATCCAGGTGGTAGCCTACCTGGACGACTGGCTGGTGTGGGCAGCATCCAAGACAGAATGTTTGCAAGCTTCCCTACAGGTGATCCAGTTCCTAGAGTATCTAGGCTTCAAGATCAACAGAAAAAAGTCTCGACTTTCTCCATCTCAAAAGTTCCAGTGGTTGGGAATCCACTGGGACCTAGTGTCACACCGATTCTCCATCCCGGCGAAGAAGAGGAAGGAGATAGCTAGTTCTGTCGAGAGACTTCTGGATTTCGAAAGGATATCAAGACGCGAACAGGAGAGAGTGCTGGGTTCTCTCCAGTTTGCTTCAGTAACAGACCCGGTGCTAAGAGCACAGCTAAAGGATGCAACCGGAGTTTGGAGAAGTTATGCATCAAACGCGCGAAGAGATCTGATAAGACCAGTTCCGCTTCGTCTACGTACGCTTCTCAGGCCTTGGTCCCAAGTCAGGCAACTAAAGAAGTCGGTACTTCTTCAGCCACCTCCCCCCTCGTTGACTATTCACACAGACGCCTCGAAGGAGGGGTGGGGAGGTCATTCTCATCGGAAGAAGGCCCAAGGGACTTGGTCCAATCTATTCAAGACATTTCACATGAACTTTCTGGAAGCTATGGCAGTACTCCTTACCTTGAAGAAAGTCTCCCCGCGTCGCTCGATCCACATAAGGTTGGTGCTGGACAGCGAGGTGATTGTGAGATGTTTGAATCGACAAGGATCGAGGTCACCACCACTCAACCAGGTGATGTTGGCCATCTTTCGACTGGCGGAAAAGAAGAAGTGGTACCTGTCGGCAGTTCACCTTCAAGGAGTCCGCAATGTGACAGCGGACGCTCTATCCAGGTTCACACCGATAGAGTCGGAATGGTCCCTAGATGCAGGATCATTCTCCTTCATCTTGAGTCAAGTCCCAGAACTGCAGATAGACCTCTTTGCGACGAAAGACAATAAGAAGTTACCCCTTTACGTGTCCCCGTACGAGGACCCCTTGGCGGAAGCAGTGGACGCGATGTCCCTCGACTGGAACAGATGGTCCAGGATTTACCTGTTCCCTCCTCACAACCATCTGTTGAGGGTCCTCAACAAACTGAGATCTTTCAAGGGAGTAGCGGCAATAGTGGCTCACAAGTGGCCGAACAGCGTGTGGTTCCCTCTGGCATTGGAACTACGGCTGAAGTGTCTACCATTACCAGATCCAGTTCTGACCCAGCGAGTCCAGAAGTCGACTGTCTGCGCTTCATCACAGAAAACCCGGACCCTGCAGCTCATGATTTTCTCTCCCTAGCGGTGAGAAAACGTTTCGGGATTTCGAAAGACAGTATAGACTTCCTAGAGGAATATAAGTGCAAATCTACTAGAAGGCAATATGAGTCATCTTGGAGGAAATGGGTGGCCTTTGTCAAGGCGAAGAATCCGCAAAAGATCTCGACGGACTTCTGCTTATCTTTCTTCATCCACCTCCATGGTCAAGGGTTAGCAGCTAACACAATTTCAACGTGTAAATCTGCTTTGACAAGACCCATTTTATATGCCTTCCAGGTCGACCTCGCTAATGATATTTTTAATAAAATTCCGAAAGCCTGTGCTAGGCTCAGACCTTCAGCACCTCCAAAGCCCATTTCATGGTCTTTAGATAAAGTTCTTAATTTCGCTTCTCTGTTGAACAATGAGGAGTGTGCGTTAAAGGATTTGTCCCAAAAAGTTATTTTCCTATTTGCACTCGCGTCGGGGGCCAGGGTTAGTGAAATTGTAGCCCTCTCGAGAGAGGAGGGTCGTGTTCAGTTCTTGGATGGGGGAGAACTGAACCTGTTTCCGGATCCTACGTTTCTCGTCAAGAACGAGTTACCCACCAACAGGTGGGGTCCCTGGAGAATCTGCCCTCTGAAAGAAGATGCATCTCTATGTCCAGTGGAATGCCTAAAGGTCTATCTTCGTAGAACTTCAGACTTCAGGGGTGGTCAACTATTCAGGGGAGAAACATCAGGCTCAAATTTATCACTGAAACAAGTTAGGGCGAAAATCACATATTTTATTCGCAGAGCGGATCCAGACAGTACACCCGCAGGTCACGATCCGAGGAGAGTTGCCTCATGCTTAAATTTCTTTAATTGTATGGATTTTGAACATCTTCGTTCATACACTGGCTGGAAGTCTTCCAGAGTGTTCTTTCGTCACTATGCGAAGCAAGTGGAGCAACTAAAGAGGTATGTGGTAGCAGTGGGTTGTGTCGTTAACCCTACTGTTTAACTCTGCGAGGAACAGTGGATTTAATTGGGACGATTAATTCCGGGGTGAGTGTGTAGTTACGAACTGTTCTACAAACTAAGTGTGAGGGCACTGGGTTGCCCACATTGACTGTTCCACTTTCAAAGGTGAACCTAGCATAAGTGCAGACATGTGTGCCGAGCGTTTCCAACGCTAATGTAATACAGACTTTTATAATTTTGATACCTCGGTGTGTTAAAAGTGGCGCTAATGTTTTTCTTTCAGATAAACAAGTTTCTGTTTACTATCATGCTTATGCTTATTTATTGGTTATCCTCCTCTTATATATATATAATTGTTGTTTAACCTGTTTTATTTATTGTTTATCAATAAACTAGTTCTTGTGAACCTTGCGTCTCCTTCACCTGTGTCAATTTATTTGAAATAATTTAGCATTACGTACTATGTATATTTATCTGGGATAATTCTAATAGATTGTTCCTTTATGCAAGCATTTTTTGCATTGGTTGATGCTTTCCCTTGGCGGGAGGACTTCATGCCCTAAGGGGACGGTGGCGGATATGCAAGTTTTCCTCCTACTCGGATATAAACCTTTGTCCAATCCAGTATTGAACGGGGAACTGGTCGATATTTCATATTGACTCAGTGGTTCTTTACAAACTATGCTTTACATGATATAGGGTGAGACCACTATATTGGCTAGTCTGTTATTCATACATAGGTATATGTACTCTTCGAGACTTTTCCAGAGTCTAGTAGGACTCTTCCCTGTAGTGACAGGGCGTTCCTAGCTAAGAACGAGGACCCCCAAAATAGGTGGTCCCCTTGGAAGATTATTCCTCTTCTCCAAGATACTTCTCTATGTCCGGTCACCACTCTCAGGGCCTTTTTAGCCAGGACTGCTACCCGATCGTCTGGCCCCTTGTTTATCAGAGAACAAGGAGGTACCATTTCCATACGTGGCATTAGGCAACAGATCCTATACTTCATTAAACAAGCCAATCCGGGATCATTTCCCCATGCTCATGATATCCGATCGATAGCTACCTCCATCAACTATTTCCAGAATATGGACTTTGATAACCTTAAGAAGTACACGGGTTGGAAATCTCCTATGGTCTTCAAACGCCACTATCTAAAGAACTTACAGGCTCTTAAATACCCAACGGTTGCAGCTGGGAGCCTTATCTCTCCCCATTGATCTTTTGTTCTTCCTTTCATCCATCTCTTCTCTTCTCCCTCCTACCCGCCACTCGCACCACGACGCCGCTTCCTTGGTGGTTCGTTAGCCCTAAGTTTATTACATATTAGGTTAATATGATTGTAACTATTATTGTTTTCCGTTGTTATAAGGTTGGGATATTCTTAGCCATGTCAGTTTTGTTGCATGTTTTCCTCTGATACTCAGAGGTTTCCCTGTTATCATGTTTGTTTAACCTTACTCTCACTATGCCCTGTGGCTAGTTTATGTTTTATGCCTACTTACCTTAATTATATATGATTTTCTTTACATGGTGTTGTTTCTCTCCCCTTATTAAATTAGTAGTTATTGTTGGGCTTGGAAGGCATTCTCTGGTACATTTTCACCGGGCGCCACAGGTCGACCCAGAAAAGGGATTTTGACGAAGGAAAAATCTATTTCTGGGGAGAGACCTGTGGCGCCCGGTGAAACCCTTCCCCTTTATTTTACACGATCCCACCCTTTCCTTTCCAAGCCATCATGGCCAATACAGAATGATGTTGTTCAGGTGGCGCTCGCGTCGTGGCGTGGGTGGTGTGGCGCTGGGGGTTTGTCTAGGGCCTTTGTATCGGCCCATCCCTTTGACGAAGGAATTAACTAAATGGAAGACAACCTGTGAATAGTGGATTTCACGCGCCTTTGCTTTATACACGACACCCAAAAGGTTCTCGCGCGAGGGTTGTAACCTCAGCATTCCATGCTTTTATCTTTCTCTGGTATAATTGGAAGGTTTTATCAGAAAAGATATACAAGAAGGACTTTTCACCGGGCGCCACAGGTTTCTCCCCAGAAATAGATTTTTCGCTTCGCTCAAAATCCGTTTCTTCTTCCTTCATTGCAGATTCTCAACAGGCGAACCCTCATGTGTCGACTCCTCCAAGGGATCGAACGATCCCCTTCCCTCCAGAGGGAGTATCTGACAGCACGACTGTCAGCCAGCAGCCCTGGTTTGGTACCATTGTCAGAGCGCTTATGCTGGCAATGAAGCCTGTGCTTTCTGACTTGGGTTACAAATCAGTGGCAACTTCCTCCCACCTGAAGAGGAAGAGAGGAGTCCCAGACGTGGTAACTTCTCCAAGGACTATCCTGTCTCCTCGCAAGTCCTTACGTAAGGCTCCTACCCCACCTCAGACTTTCTCTCCCTCCTCTGCGGATGAATATTACCCATCCTCAGGAGAGCCGGAAGATCCGGTCCGTTCCCCCATCGCACCAATGGGGGAAACTCCGCCGCTTCCTGAGAAGTCTCCTCGTATAGAGGTGGCGAAGGCCTTACATCCTTCATTGCTGGAGTCCTGCATCCCTCCTAGGAGGGAGCCGAAGGACTCGAAGACTGTTCCCAAGTCTTCCGCAAGGACCCGACAGGAACCAGATAGACCTTTGGAGAACGTCCGCGAGTCTCCCCAGGAAGAGCCTCTGGGGACAGGAGACTTCGCTGCCAGTCCGTCAGGAGGAGAGCACCAGGAGTCAGAATATGCGTTCCGGTAAGTCCTGACCCTCATGAGGAATCTCAATGGGATCCCAGACCCAGAGATTCCTCCTCGTGAAGGGAAGGATATGGTCCTGGACTGAATCTACGGCACCCAGAAACCCTCTAGGGCCAGTGCAGCTTTGCCCTTGTCTCAGGGGATGAAGAGTGCCAGAGACAAGGTCGAGGGCCATCTCTCTGAGCTTGCCTCCTCCCCTCCTCCAATAGATCCAGTGCCGGTAACAAGCTCCTCCCTCCTCCTCGAGTACATCAGAGGAGGTACTTTGAAATCCTAGAGGAGACTTGTTTGAGTCTTCCAGTACACCATTCGGTGGAAGAACTCACTGGGGGAGTCCCTCTTGAGAGACTCTCCAACTGGCAAGTATCCTATTCCGCAACTGAGATCCTAAGCCAGGAGAAAGTTGCGAAGTGTGCCATGCAGGCAACTTCGTGGCTGGACATCTGGCTGGGATCTCTGGGCATCCTGGTACGTTCTGAGGACCTGTCCAAAGAAAGTACCAGGAAGGCACTGGAGACATTCTTACTCTCAGGCACGCGAACCATCGAGTTTCTGGCTCATCAAGTCTCGAGCTTGTGGGCCAACACGATTCTCAAGCGTCGGGATGCTGTGGCTGAGAGGTTCCACCAGAAGGTCCCCAGTTCTGATGTTAGCAGGCTCAGACACTCTTCCGTTCTCGGTAAGAGCTTGTTTGAGCCAAAGGACGTGAAGCTAGCCTCTGAGAGGCGGAGGAAGTCCAATCAGGATTCCCTCATCCACAAGGCCTTGACATCGAGGCCTTACAAACCTCCAGCAGCTCAGCAACCCCGTCCACCTAAGGACACTAGGAAGACAACGACAGCGACAGCGAAGCAGAAGGTGTCTAAGCCCTTTCCTGCCAAGGGCAGAAGGGGCAAGAAGTCCTCCAGGGGAGGAGGCAAAAATCCTAGAGGGAACGGCCGAGGCCGTAAACGCTAGGATTGGCAGTCCCCCTGCATGTCCACCAGTGGGTGGGATGCCTACAAAGTTGCGCGACAAGGTGGCAGCAACTCGGAGCAGATACCTGGACGATTTCCGTAATCGGTCAGGGTTATCGCGTCCCGTTCATCTCATGTCTACCTCCCATGAGAGCGAATCCAGTGTCATTGAGCTCCCTTACCATGGGATCGGTAAAGGGACAGGCCCTCCGGGCAGAAGTCCAGACCATGTTGAAGAAGGACGCTCTCCAAGAGGTTGTGGACGGGTCCCCAGGCTTCTACAGTCGACTCTTTCTTGTGAGAAAGGCGTCTGGAGGCTGGAGACCAGTCATCGACCTCTCGACACTGAACGGGTTTGTCAAACAGACTCCGTTCAGTATGGAGACGGCAGACACGGTAAGGCTTGCAGTGAGACCACAAGACTTCATGTGCACACTGGACCTAAAGGACGCATACTTCCAGATCCCAATCCACCCGTCTTCAAGGAAGTGCTTTAGATTTTGCCTAGATGACAAGATCTACCAGTTCATGGTGCTATACTTTGGTCTCTCCACAGCACCCCAAGTGTTCACCAAGGTGTTCACCCTGATTTCATCATGGGCTCACAGGATCGGCATCCGTCTCCTCCGTTATCTGGACGACTGGCAGATCCTAGCAGACTCGAAGGCAATCCTTCTTCGCCACCGAGACAAGCTTCTCGAACTTTGCCAAGATCTAGGGATCATGGTAAACCTCGAGAAGTCCTCTCTGCAGCCTTCTCAGAGACTGGTATACCTAGGCATGGTCATAGACACCAATCTCCACAAAGCCTTCCCATCAGACGACAGGATAGCAAGGTCGAGGAAAGTCGCGAGACCTTTCCTCACATGAGAAGAACTTCCAGCCCAAACGTGGTTACGTCTCCTAGGCCATCTCTCCTCCCTGGCCCGTCTGGTTCCCAACAGTCGCCTCAGAATGAGATCTCTCCAGTTGCGACTCAAGTCGCGGTGGAATCAAGGACACGATTCCCTGGACACCCTGATCCCTATGGGACAACCGGAACAGACGGATCTCCAGTGGTAGGTGGCAGATGAGAACCTACGAAAGGGAGTGGATCTTCTCGTCCTCCCCCCGGACTTGATGTTGTTTTCGGACGCATCAAAGAAAGGGTGGCGGGCCCATGTTCTGAACCACAGGACCTCAGGCCTGTGGTCAGAATCAGGAAAGTACCTTCACATAAACCTGATAGAAATGAAAGCCGTGTTCCTGGCACTTCAGAAGTTCCACCAAGTCCTAGCGGGCCACTGTGGTAGTGATGAGCGACAACACCACAGTGGTGGCTTATATCAACAAGCAGGGAGGTACCTTTTCAGAACAGCTATCCCATCTTGCAGTAGAGACACTGAGATGGTCCGAAGTCCACTCGATCACACTAGCAGCTCGCTTCATTCCGGGCAAAAGGAATGTGCTTGCCGACAGTCTGAGCAGAGCGACACAGATAGTGAGTACCGAGTGGTCTTTGGATCCTCAAGTAGCCAACAAAGTCCTGACTTTGTGGGGTTCCCCGACTGTGGACCTGTTCGCTACAGCGCTGAACTACAAGCTCCCGCTGTACTGCTCCCCAGTCCTGGACCCCAAGGCTCTCTGACAAGATGCCTTCCAACAACGGTGGGACAACATTGATGTGTACGCCTTTCCCCCGTTCTGTCTGATGAGGAGAGTACTCAACAAGACCAGAATATCGGTCAACCTGTCAATGACCCTCATAGCTCCGCTATGGCATCACGCAGAATGGTTCCCGGACCTTCTGCAACTCCTTACGGAGCCTCCAAGGGAGCTCCCTCCACGTCACGAGCTACTCAGACAACCACATGCCACCATCTTCCACAAAGCCGTAGCTTCGCTTCGACTTCACGCCTGGAGACTATCCAGCATCTCCTCAATGAGAGAGGATTTTCGCAACAAGTTGCGAACAGGATGTCTGGACACCTGTGCAAGTCATCCGCAGGGGTCTACCAGGCGAAGTGGCGAGTTTTCTGTGGTTGGTGTCGTGGAAGGGGTATCTCTCCACTCGATGCCACTATTCCAGCAATAGCGGAGTTCCTCGTGTATTTGCGGGAGGAAATGCGCCTTTCAGTCTCGACAGTGAAAGGCTATCGCTCAGCCTTAAGTCTTGCCTTCAGGCTCAAAGGAATGGACATTTCTTCCTCGCTGGAACTTTCTCTTCTCATACAAAGCTATGAACTTACCTGACCTCAGTCAGAAGTGAGACCCCCTCCTTGGAACGTGGTTCGAGTTCTCAGGTCTCTAAAGAGACCTCCCTACGAACCACTACGCCAGGCTTCAGATCGCCACCTTACTTGGAAGACGGTGTTCCTGCTAGCTTTGGCCTCAGCCAAGCGAGTCAGCGAACTACATGGTCTCTCATATGGCATCGCCCATTCAAGGTGATGGGAGGAGGTAACGTTCAGGTTCGTCCCTGAGTTTGTTGCTAAGACTCAGAACCCGGGAGTGCCGGACCCTCGGTTCGACTCTTTCCAGGTTTCGAGTCTCTGTTCTGTAACAGATGACCCAGACCATCTCCTACTGTACCCAGTAAGGAGTCTGAGGTTGTATCTTAAGAGAACAGCTGCAGTTCGTCCCCAGGTTCATGCCTTGTTCGTGAGCACTGGGAAAACGAAAAGAGAAGGGTCACCAGGAATACCATCTCAGCCTGGATTTGCAAGGTAATAAACCTGGCCTTGAATCCTGACCCTTCTACGTCACGTCGCCCTAGAGCGCATGATGTCAGGGGCATAGCTACGTCCCTGGCCTTCAAGAAGAATTATTCAGTGACGCAGGTCCTGCAAGCTGGGGTGTGGAAGCGTCAGACCACCTTCACAGCCCACTACCTGCAAGACATGACCCACAGGAGGCTCAATACGTTTTCTATCGGCCCTGTGGTGGCTGCACAACAGCTGGTCTAAACCTCAGGCTCGTTAATGGACAATTAGCAAAAGGTTGAGGGCATTGTTACCCGGTTTAAGTCTGCATGAATGAAAAGGTATGTCTGGCCCTTATTCTTTTCTTCATCCTCTCCTCCCTTGGAGAAAGCAGCCTCCTGGGTTCTCTGCACAGCTGACCTCAAACCACTGCAGGTAAACCATGCTTCCTTGTGTTCCTAGTATTAAGTGTAATACTGTCATGTCCCCATACCCTGACGAGGTGGTATTGGGAGAGTCCTAGCCTAGATTTCCATCTGAAGAACTCCAGGTCAACTTCCTAGGATGAGTCACTTATCACCTTCGCACACACCTTACGTAGGCTGCAGCAGTTTCACAGCTGCTAGCGAGGAGCAGGGATTCCCTATTGTCTGAGTTCGTAGACACTCGAATATGGAATCCCCGGGCAAGCCAAAGCCAGTGTGGCAGGGACTTACCACCCTTCCTAAGGGTTAAGTCACCCCATGTAAATAGCGTGGTTTGTATTTCAGTTACGGAACAAATGACAAATTCGTAGATAATTTGTATTTTCCGTAACTATGCAAACCTTAGCTATTTACACATATTTGCCAGCCAGCCCTGCCCCCCGGGATAAGTCCTACCTCTAAGTAAAGTGGAGCACTCACTGTGTGTGTGAGGGGGGAGGGGTAGCAAGCTACCCCCCCCCTACCCACCCCCCCCCGCTAACAAGCGGAGGGGTAGTAAACCCTCGTTAAAATTCTTATGGCTCGTCATTTCAGCTAAGCCGAAGTAATTACCTCATGTAAATAGCTAAGGTTTGTATAGATAGGAAAAATACAAATTATCTACGAATTTGTCATTTTCTTTCCCTGCTCGTCAGCGCTCGCCAACGCGCCAGCGTTCTCCACCTGCGCGCCATCCCTCGCCAGCACGCCTTCGCGCCCAGTCTCCCACGGGCGCCCTGCGCACCTAGTCTCCCACGGGCGCCCTGCGCACCTAGTCTCCCACGGGCGCCCTGCGCGCCCACGCCCATCTCCACAGCCTGATGTGCGCACTCATGTGCACCCGCGCGCAAGAGATATGTTTCCTGCGCCCGACGGTATCATCGCCCGCACAGGCTCTTCAGCCGGATCCTGCACGCCTGCGCGCGCGCGAACATTCACCTTCGCACACACCTTACGTAGGCTGCAGCAGTTTCACAGCTGCTAGCGAGGAGCAGGGATTCCCTATTGTCTGAGTACGTAGACACTCGAATATGGAATCCCCGGGCAAGCCAAAGCCAGTGTGGCAGGGACTTACCACCCTTCCTAAGGGTTAAGTCACCCCATGTAAATAGCGTGGTTTGTATTTCAGTTACGGAACAAATGACAAATTCGTAGATAATTTGTATTTTCCGTAACTATGCAAACCTTAGCTATTTACACATATTTGCCAGCCAGCCCTGCCCCCCGGGATAAGTCCTACCTCTAAGTAAAGTGAAGCACTCACTGTGTGTGTGAGGGGGGAGGGGTAGCAAGCTACCCTCCCTACCCACCCCTCCCCGCTAACAAGCGGAGGGGTAGTAAACCCTCGTTAAAATTCTTATGGCTCGTCATTTCAGCTAAGCCGAAGTAATTACCTCATGTAAATAGCTAAGGTTTGTATAGATAGGTAAAATACAAATTATCTACGAATTTGTCATTTTCTTTCCCTGCTCGTCAGCGCTCGCCAACGCGCCATCGTTCACCAACGCGCCATCGTTCTCCACCTGCGCGCCATCCCTCGCCAGCACGCCTTCGCGCCCAGTCTCCCACGGGCGCCCTGCGCGCCCAGTCTCCCACGGGCACCCTGCGCGCCCACGCCCATCTCCACAGCCTGATGTGCGCACTCATGCGCACCCGCGCGCAAGAGATATGTTTCCTGCGCGCGCGCCCGACGGTATCATCGCCCGCACAGGCTCTTCAGCCGGATCCTGCACGCCTGCGCGCGCGCGAACATTTACCTTCGCGCGCGAGCGCGTAACCTTCCTTCTGCGCACCTTCTGCTTTCTCCAGCTCGCGCCCCTGCGCGCCATCGCTCACCCGCGCGCCCCCTCCCCCACCCTCGCCATCGCCCTCGCGCGCGCATGTGCGTCAACATTCGCCCGCGCTCGTGCGCCAACAGTCACCCGCACGCGACCCAGGGCATTTCCCATTGCGCGAGCGCCAGCACGCTTCCCAGCGCGATCATCAACCCCCCCCACGCGCGAGGCTGCAGTACAACGCGCGGCAAGGTCATCATCGTCGCCCCCCCCCCCCCCCTGGATCGGTCGATCCCTTTCCCTCCAGAGGGAGTATCTGATAGCGCAGCCGTCAGCCAGCAGCCTTGGTTTGGGACACTGGTCAGAGCGGTCATGCAGGCGTTCAAGCCTGTTCTCTCTGAACTGGGCCACAAATCCTTGGCAACTTCTACTCCCCTGAAGAGGAAGAGAGGAGTTTCGAACGTGGTAACTTCTCCGAGGGCGAAGCTGACTCCTCGTAAGTCCTTGAGGAAGGCCTCACCCCCCCAGACTTTCTCTCCCTTCCCTTCGGACGAAGACTTCCCGTCCTCAGGGGAGTCACGTGAGGTGAGGCATTCCCCCATCGCACCAATGAGGGAAACCCCACCTCGCGCTGGAAAGTCTTCTCGGGTAGGGGTGGAGAAGAGCCTCCCACCGTCGTTGTTGGAGTCCTGCATCCTCCCAGGAGGGAGTCGAAGGACTCCAAGACTGTGCCGAAGTCGTCATCAAGGGTTAGACCGGAGCCAGCCAAGCACTCGGAAAATGTCCACGAGTCCCCCCAAGAAGAGCCTTTGGGGACAGGAAACTTCGCTGCTAGCCCTTCAAGAGGAGAGCTGCAGGAATCAGAACATGTGTTCTGGCAGGTTCTGACCCTTATGAGGAATCTCAATGGGTTTGCTGATCCTGAGATTCCTCCTCGTGAGGGCAAAGACATGGTCTTGGACCGAGTCTTTGGGACTCAAAAACCCTCGAAGGCCAGTGCGTCTTTGCCCTGGGATCAAGGGGTCAAGAGTGCCAGAGACAAGGTCGAAGGCCAGCTCTCCGAGCTTGCCTCCTCCAGCCGATCCAGTGCCGGCAACAAACTCCTCCCACCTCCTCGTGTCCAACAGAGGAGGTACTTCGACATCGTTGAGGAGACTTGTTTAGCTCTTCCCCTTCACCATTCATTGGAAGAGCTTACCAGGGGAGTCCCTCTTGAGAGACTCTCCAATCGGCAGGTCTCGTTCTCGGCTACGGAGATCCTTAGCCAGGAGAAGGTGGCGAAGTATGCCATGCAGGCCACTTCGTGGCTGGATATCTGGCTAGGGACCCTAGGCATCCTGTTACGTTCAGAGGATTTGTCCAGAGAAAGTACCAGGAAGGCTATGGAGACCTTTTTACTCTCGGGCACTCGCACAATCGAGTTTCTAGCCGACCAAGTCTCGAACTTGTGGGCTAACACCATGTTGAAACGTCGAGATACGGTGTCTGAGAGGTTCCATCAAAAGGTCCCCAATACCGAGATCAGCAGGCTCAGGCATTCTTCCATTATGGGGAAGAACTTGTTTGAGCCTAAGGACGTGGAGCAGGCCGCTGAGAGGTGGAGGAAGTCCAATCAGGACTCTCTCCTACATAGGGCTCTAACATCGAAACCCTACAAACATCCAGTACCCCAGCAGCCACGTCCTACCAAGACCACGAAACCAGCAGCTGGAGCGAAGACGACGGTGTCTATGCCCTTTCCTGTCAAGGGCAAGAAAGGCAAAAAGTCCTCCAGGGGAGGAAAGAATCCTAGAGGGAGCGGCCGAGGCCGTAAACGCTAGGATTGGCAGTCCCCTGCATGTCCACCAGTGGGGGGATGCCTACAAAGTTGCACGAACAGGTGGCAGCAACTCGGGGCCGATTCTTGGACGATTTCCGTAATCAGTCAGGGATATCGTGTCCCGTTCACAACATCTCTACCTCCCCTGACAGCGGATCCAGTGTCGTTGAGCTCCCTTGCCATGGGATCGGCAAAGGGGGCAAGCCCTTTGGGCAGAAGTCCAGACCATGTTGAAGAAGGGCGCTCTCCAGGAGGTCCTCGACGGGTCTCCAGGCTTCTTCAGTTGACTCTTTCTTGTAAAGAAGGCGTCTGGAGGCTGGAGACCAGTCATCGACTTCTCAGCCCTGAACAAGTTTGTCAAGCGAACTCCGTTCAGCATGGAGACCGCAAGACTTCATGTGTACACTGGACCTGAAGGACGCGTACTTCCAGATCGCAGTCCATCCGTCTTCCAGGAAGTACTTAAGATTCAGCCTAGACAACAAGGTTTACCAGTTCAAGGTGCTGTGTTTCGGTCTCTCCACAGCACCACAGGTTTTCACCAGAGTGTTCACCCTAATATCGTCGTGGGCACACAGGATCGGCATCTGTCTCCTTCGTTATCTGTACGACTGGCTGATCCTAGCAGACTCGGAGTTAGCCCTTCTTCGACACCGAGACAAACTTTTGGGACTTTGCCAAGATCTGGGGAGCATGGTAAATCTCGAGAAGTCCTCTCTGCTTCCCACTCAAAGACTGGTATATCTAGGCATGATCATAGACACCAATCTCCACAAAGCCTTCCCATCCGACGACAGGATAGCAAGGCTGAGGAGAGTCACAAGCCCTTTTCTCAGACGAGAAGAACTTCCAGCCCAAACGTGGTTACGTCTCCTCGGTCACCTCTAATCTTTGGCTCGTCTAGTTCCCAATGGTCGCCTCAGGATGAGATCCCTCCAATGGCGACTCAAGTCTCGGTGGAATCAAGGTTACGATTCCCCGAACGTCATGATCCCTATGGGTCCTGCGGAACAGACGGACCTCCAGTGGTGGGTGACAGACGAGAACCTACGAAGGGGAGTGGATCTTCTCGTCCTCCCCCCGGATTTGATGCTGTTTTCGGACGCCTCAAAGAAAGGGTGGGGGGGCCCACGTTTTGCAATACAGGACCTCAGGCCTGTGGTCAGAATCAGAAAAGTGCCTCCATATAAATCTGCTAGAAATGAAGGCTGTATTCCTGGCCCTTCAACAGTTCCAACAATACCTGGCGGGTCACTCTGTGGTGGTGATGAGCGACAACACCACAGTAGTGGCTTACATCAATAAGCAAGGAGGTACCTTTTCAAAGCAGCTATCCCATCTCGCAGTAGAGATACTGAGATGGAACGAAGTCCATTCGATTCCACTATCCGCACGCTTCGTTCCAGGCAAGAGGAATGTGCTCGCCGACAGTCTAAGAAGAGCGTCTCAGATAGTGAGTACCGTATGGTCTTTGGATCATCTAGTAGCCAACAAAGTCCTGACTTTGTGGGGTTCCCCGACTGTGGATCTGTTCGCTACAGCGCTGAACTTCAAGCTTCCGCTGTACTGTTCCCCAGTTCTGGATCCCAAGGCACTCTGGCAAGATGCCTTCCAACAATGGTGGGACAACATCGACGTGTACGCCTTTCCCCCGTTCTGTCTGATGAGGAGGGTGCTCAACAAGACCAAAATATCGGTCAATCTTTCGATGACTCTTATAGCTCTGCTATGGCATCACACGGAATGGTTTCCGGACCTTCTGCAACTCCTAACGGAACTTCTGAGAGAACTCCCTCCGCGACACGAGCTACTCAAACAACCACATGCCAACATCTTCCACAAAGCCGTAGCTTCGCTACGACTTCACGCCTGGAGACTATCCAGCATCTCCTCGCTGAGAAAGGATTTTCGCAATAAGTTGCGGTCAGGATGTCTGGACATCTGCAAAAGTCATCTGCATCTGTCTACCAGGCAAAGTGGAGAGTCTTCTGTGGTTGGTGTCGTGGAAGGGGTATCTCTCCACTCGATGCCACTATAGCGGAGTTCTTCGTGCATTTGCGGGAAGAAATGCGCCTTTCAGTCTCGGCGGTGAAAGGCTATCGCTCAGCCTTAAGTCTGGCCTTCAGGCTCAAAGGAGTGGACACTTCTTCCTTGCTGGGACTTTCCCTACTCATACGGAGTTATGAACTTAACTGCCATCAGTCGGAAGTGAGACCTCCTCTATGGAACGTGGTTCGAGTTCTCAGGTCTCTTAAGAGACCTCCCTACGAACCATTACGCCAGGCTTCAGATCGCCACCCAACTTGGAAGACGGTTTTCCTACTAGCTTTGGCCTTGCCAAGCGAGTCAGTGAACTTCATGATCTCTCTTATGACATCGCCCATTCAAGGGGATGGGGGAGGTAATGTTCAAATTCGTCCCTGAGTTTATTGCTAAAACTCAGAATCCGGGGGTGCCGGACCCTCGGTTCGACTCCTTCCAGATTTCGAGTCTTCGTTCTGTAACAGATGACCCAGACCATCTCCTACTGTGTCCAGTAAGGAGTCTGAGGCTATATCTCAAAAAACGGCTGCAGTACGTCCCCAGGTGCAGGCATTGTTTGTGAGCACTGGGAGGACCAAGAGGAGTGTTACCAAGAACACCATCTCGGCATGGATTCGTAGGGTGATCTATCTGTCCCTGAATCCAGACCCTCCTCCGTCACGTCGCCCTAGAGCACATGACGTTAGGGGCGCAGCTACGTCCCTGGCCTTCAAGAAAAACTTCTCAGTGACGCAGGTGCTCCAAGCTGGGGTGTGGAAGCGTCAGACGACCTTCACAGTCCACTACCTGCAAGACGTGACCCACAGGAGGCTCAATACGTTTTCTATCGGCCCTGTGGTGGCTGCACAACAGCTGGTTTAAAACCTCAGGCTCCTTAATGGACAAACAGCAGAAGGTTGAGGGCATTGTTACCCGGTCTTAGTCTGCATGAATGAAAAGGTATGTCTGGCCCTTATTCTTTTTTCATCCTCCCCTCTCTTGGGAAAGCAGCATCCTGGGTTCTCTGCACAGCTGACCTCAAACCACTGCAGGTAAACCATGTTTCCTTGTGTTCCTAGTTTGTTCCGTAACCGAAATACAAACCACGCTATTTACATGGGGTTTTACTTTCGGCGTAGCTGAAATGACGAGCCATAAGAATTTTAACGAGGGTTAACTACCCCCGCGCTAGTTACCAAGGGGGTAGGGGGAGTGGTAGCTAGCTACCCCTCCCCCCCTCACACACCGGTGAACTGCTTCACTTCACTTTTGGCTCGGGCGATGAGCAGACGTCTCTGCTTCGCCCTCGCATTGTTGACAGACTTAATTTTTTGCTTTTTCTTTTAGCTTGTGTGTTTGAAGTTGGCCTCATCCTTTCTTTCCATCATGCGAAAGTGCCCTGGACTCCCCGACTGCCCTTGTGGAACGTTCATGTCGGCGGTCGAGACGGACCCTCACTCCTTATGCCCGCAGTGTCGAGGTCAACGGTGTGAAAGGGAAAATACTTGTAGTGAGTGCAGGGAGTGGCCTACCTCCCAGTGGGAGAGGTGTGCCTGGCGGCGTAAGAAGAAGCCCAAGCGGGATCGTTCTCCTTCAAGGGTTGCCTTGAAGAAGGAAGGTTCCGGGGACTCTTCTTCCGCCGCCTGAACCTCCTCCGAAGCTCCCACTCGATCGGTCTCTCGCGAGATGCCGGCGAGTGGTAGCGCAGGCCCTTCTTTTGTTCCCCAATCTCGGGGTTCGGGAGAGGGCATTGCCTCCCATAGCGAGGCAGCTACCCTCCTGCTCCGGGGGAGGGCATTGATTCTGACCATGTGATTAGTCACATGGTCAGAATCAATGCCCGATGATCTTTTTCAGCTTTGGGCTTCCTTGGGGCGGCTCGCCCTCCAAGGAAGCCCTGTTTGACCTGATCCAGTTGGGTGCAGCTGTCAAACAGTCGCCGGTAATAGCAGAGGTAGATCCTCTGTCTATTGTCGACGTTGTTGTGGCAGAGGCTTCCGACGGGTCGGGTCAAACCTCTGCTGCAGTTGCGGTTGTTGCTGAAGGCTCAGTTCCCCCCCCCGAACATCCTTCGAGGGAGGAGCTGGGTCCAACAGTCTCTCCTGCAGGTGACTCTCCCCCTTGGGGGAGTTCGCTGACAGAGACTCCTCTTTGGAGGACCGATGATGGTGATGCTGTGCCTCGAGGTCGTCTTCGCCGTAAGGCTCGCCCTCCGCTTCGCCGCAGAGGCCTTTCTTCTCCCTACAAGGGAGTTAGGCCTCCTAACTCCCTTCACATCTTCACCTTCGACTTCCCCCGCAGAGGATCCTCCACGTCGAGAGCAGACCGTTGCAGCTGCTTCCTTGGACCTCTCTGCAAATCGTTCGCGATCTCCGACGCCTGCCAGACCTTCCAGTCTTCCATCCCTGTTCCTGGATGCTGATGAGCTGTGGGCGCTTACGCACCCCGTTATCCAACGGGCACCGGTCCCTTCGGGGCAAGAGGGCTCTTCCCACAATGTGGGTGAGTCTCTCGAGCGCCAGGTCTTACCTGTGCGCGCGCGCAGTCCTAGAGATCCCTCTGGACTTGCTGTGTCCGGCCGATCTCCCAAGTCTCGCCGTAGATTTCCTGCTCGCCAACGCCCTCCTGCTCGCCCACGCTCTTCTACGCGCCAGCGCTCTCCTGTGCCTCAGAGACCACCTGTGCGCCAGCGTTCTCCAGCTCGCCAGCGCACTTCTGCTCCTGCTACGCGCAATGCGCGCCATCGGTCTCCTGAGTGTCAACGATCTCCTGCTCGTCAGCGCACAACGGCTCGCCCAGTTCCTGATGCGCGCCCACGATCTCCGGATCTGGGCGCAGGCAGGGACACTGTCCCTGCTCCTCCTCGCCGAGGTTCACCTACGCGCCAACCATCGCTTGCGCGCCATCGCGCGCACTCTCCTGTGCGCACTTCAAAGCCACCCCGAGTTCCTGCACGGCGCGCCCACGAGATGTCTCCTGAGCCCACCCACGAGCGTTCGCCCTTGCGCAAATCATCGCCTTCTGGTCCTGCGCCCCAGCTGGTTCCCTCGGAACGCGCACCTGCGCGCCAGCGATCTCCTGCGCGCCAGCGACCTCCTGCACGCCCGCTCGATCCTTCGCCTGCGCGCAAGCGCTCTCCTACGTGCCAATGCGCCCCTGCACCGGATCGCCACAGGTCTCCGACACGCCCGCGCGCTAACTCGCCTGTGCGTAGTCGTTCGCCTGTTCGCGCTACGCGCCATCGCTCGCCAACGCGCCGTCGCTCTCCAACGCGCCGACACTCGCCAACGCGCCATCGCTCGCCAACGCGCCATCACTCGCCAACGCGCCACCGATCGCCTACGCGCCACCGATCGCCTACGCGCCAGCGCTCTCCCTTGCAGCCGCGCGCACCCTCACCTGCGCGCCCACGTGCACCTTCGCCTTCGCGCCCACGCGCACCTTCGCCTGCGCACCCACGCGCCCCCCCGCCAGCGCGCCCACGCGCCCGCTCGCCCGCGCGCCCTCTCGCCCGCGTGCCCTCGCAACACCGCCAGCGATTCCCGCCATGTTTCGCAGCGCGCCCAACCGTGCGAGCCGTCGGGGACGTGTGCTTCCAGATCCTCGTCATCGCGATCTCCACCCCGCAAGCGCAGAGCTACGCTAGTCCGGGAGCAGGAAGAATCCTCGGAGAGGTCCACGCAACATTCTTCTTCTTTTCAGGCAGGCCCCGTAGTATCCACTCCTAAGGATCAGCCGATCCCCTTCCCTCCAGCGGGTGTTGCTGACACTGCATCGGTCAGCCGCCAGCCTTGCTTTGGATCAATGATCAAAGCGGTCGTGCTGGTGATGAAGCCGGCCATCGCTGATCTGGGACTGAAACCAACGGCACCCGCTTCCCTGCTGAAGAGAAGGAGAGGAGTGGACTTCGGGGTTACTTCTCCCAGGGTTAAGTTGGCTCCCAAGAAGTCCGTCGGGAAGGCCCCTTCCCCTTTCTCAGACGTTTTCACCTTCCCCTGTGGACAAAGCCTTTCCGTCCTCAGGGGAATCCAGCGAGGTGAGTCGTTCTCCCACGGCACCAATGGGAGGAACCCCACCTCGAGGAAGAGAACCGTCTCGCGTGGAGAGGAGCCCCCAGACTTCTTTGCTTGAGTTCTGTATCCCTCCCAGGAGGGAGCCTAAGGACTCGAAGACTGTCCCCAAGTCTTCCACCCAGATTCGACCGGAGCTACCGAGACCCCAGGAGAACGTCCACGTTTCTCCCCAGGTAGAGCTACTGGGGACAGGAGACCTCGCTGTCAGCCCGCAAGGAGGAGAACAGCACGAGTCGGAGCATGCCTTCTCGCAGGTCCTGAGTTTGATGAGGCAACTCAATGGATTCAAGGACCCGGAGACCCCCCCTCGCTAAGGCAAGGACCCGGTCCTGGACCAGGTCTACGGTACCCAGAAGCTCCCAAAGGCCAGCGCAGCTCTGCCCTGGTCCCAGGGAGTGAAGGGTGCCTGAGACAAGGTTGAGGGCCGGCTCGCCGAACTCGCCTCCTCCAGCCGTTCCTCTACCGGGAACAAACTCCTGCCACCTCCTCACGTACAGCAGAGGAGGTATTTCGAGATTATGAGGGAGTCCGGTTTAGCTCTTCCCCTCCACCACTCCGTGGAAGAGCTCTATAGGGGGATTTCTTTCGAGAAACTCTCCACCCGGCAGGTGACATTCTCAGCTACGGAGATCCTAAGCCAGGAGAAGGTTGCGAAGTGTGCCATGCAGGCCACTTCGTGGCTGGACATCTGGCTGGGGTCTCTGGGCATCCTGTTGCGATCAGAGGACTTGTCCAAGGAGAGCACCAGGAAGGCCCTTGAGACTTTCCTCCTCTCGGGCACGTGCTCCATCGGGTTTTTAGCTCACCAAGTTTTGAACTTGTGGGCTAACTCGATCCTAAAACGTCGGGATGCCGTGACCGAGAGGATCCACTTGAGGGTCCCAGCCGTGGATGTCAGCAGGCTCAGACACTCCTCCATCCTTGGAGAGAGTTTGTTCAAGCCCAAGGATGTAGAACGGACAGCTGAGAGGTGGAGGAAGTCGAATCAGGATTCGCTCCTCCAAAGGCCCCTTACATCTCGGCCCTACAAACCTCCAACTCCTCAACAACAACCTCAGCAGCCTCGTCAGTCTAAGACACAGAGACAGGCTCCGGCAGCGAAGGCCAAGGTGTTTAAACAGCAGCCCTTTCCTGTCAAGGACAAGAAAGGCGGTAAGAATCCTAGGGGGAGCGGCCGAGGCCGTAAACGCTAGGATTGGCAATCCTCCTGCATATCCACCAGTGGGGGGATGCCTACAAAGTTGCGCAAACAGGTGGCAGCAACTCGGGGCCGATTCCTGGACGATCTCTGTGATCAGCCAAGGATATCGCGTCCCGTTCATAACATCTCTTCCTCCCCTGACAGCGAATCCTTTGTCGTTGAGCTCCTATGCCATGGGATCGGTAAAGGGGCTAGCCCTTCGGGCAGAAGTCGAGACCATGCTCAAGAAGGGCGTTCTCCAGGAGGTCGTCGACGGCTTCCCAGGCTTCTTCAGTCGACTCTTTCTTGTAAAGAAGGCGTCTGGAGGCTGGAGACCCGTCATCGACCTCTCAGCTTTGAACAAGTTTGTTAAGTAAACTCTGTTCAGCATGGAGACAGCGGACATGGTCAGACTTGCAGTGAGACCGCAAGACTTCATGTGCACTCGGGATTTAAATGAGGCGTACTTCCAGATCCCAGTCCAACCGTCTTCCAGGAAGTACTTGAGATTCAGCCTAGACAACAAGACCTACCAGTTCAAGGTGCTGTGTTTCGGTCTCTCCACAGCACCTCAGGTGTTCACCAGAGTGTTCACCCTTATTTCTTCGTAAGCACACAGGATCGGCATCCGTCTCCTCCGCTATCTGGACGACTGGCTGATCCTGGCAGACTCGGAGTCGACCCTTCTTCGACACCGAGACAAGCTTCTGGGGCTTTGCCAAGATCTAGGGATCATGGTAAACCTCGAGAAGTCTTCTCTGCTTCCAACTCAACGACTGGTATATCTAGGCATGATATTAGACACCAGTCTCCACAAAGCCTTTCCATCAGACGACAGGATAGCAAGGCTGAGGAGGGTCGCAAGACCTTTCCTCGGACGGGAAGCCCTTCCAGCCTAATCTTGGTTACGTTTCCTTGGTCACCTAGCCTCCCTGGCCTGTCTAGTTCCGAACGGCCGCCTCAGGATGAGACCCCTTCAATGGCGGCTCAAGTCCCAGTGGAATCAAGGCAACGATTCCCCGGACACTCTGGTCCCCATGGGACCCGCGGAACGGACGGACCTACAGTGGTGGCTGACCGACGAAAACCTACGAAAGGGATTGGATCTTCTCGTCCTCCCCCTGGATTTGATGCTGTTCTCGGACGCGTCAAAAGAAGGGTGGGGGGCCCACGTTCTGAACCAGAGGATCTCAGACCTATGGTCAGGATCAGAAAGGTGCCTCCACATCAACCTGCTAGAAATGAAGGCAGTCTACCTAGCCCTTCAACAGTTCCAACAGGTCCTGCCGGGCCACTCTGTGGTGGTGATGAGCGACAACACCACAGTAGTGGCTTATATCAACAAGCAGGGAGGTACCTTTTCACAACAGCTATCCCATCTTGCAGTAGAGATACTGAGGTGGACCGAAGTCCACTCGATTCCACTATCAGCTCATTTCATTCCGAGCAAAAGGAATGTGCTCGCCGACAGTCTGAGCAGGGGTTCGCAGATAGTGAGTACCGAGTGGTCTTTGGATCCTCAAGTAGCCAACAAAGTCCTGACTTTGTGGGGTTCACCGACAGTGGACCTGTTTGCGACAGCTTTGAATTTCAAACTGCGGCTGTACTGCTCCCCAGTCCCGGACCCCAAGGCACTCTGGCAAGATGCCTTCCAACAACGGTGGGACAACATCGACGTCTATGCCTTTCCACCGTTCTGTCTGATGAGAAGGGTGCTCAACAAGACCAGACCATCGGTCAATCTGTCAATGACCTTAATAGCTCCGCTATGGCATCATGCAGAGTGGTTCCCGGACCTTCTGCAGCTCCCGACGGAACTCCCGAGAGAACTCCCCCCACGACACGAGCTACTCAAGCAACCACACTGCAACATCTACCACAAGGCCGTAGCTTCGCTTCGGCTTCACGCCTGGAGACTATCCAGCGTCTCCTCGTTGTGAGAGGCTTTTCGCAACAAGTTGCGGACAGGATGTCTCGACACCTGTGGAAGTCATCCGCAGGGGTCTACCAGGCGAAGTGGAGAGTCTTCTGTGGTTGGTGTCATGGGAGGGGTATCTCTCCCCTCGATGCCACTATTCCAGCAATAGCAGAGTTTCTTGTGTATTTGCGGGAGGAAATGCGCCTTTCGGTCTCGGCAGTGAAAGGCTATAGCTCAGCCTTAAGCTTAGCCTTCAGGCTGAAAGGAATAGACATTTCTTCCTCGCTGGAACTTTCTTTACTCATACGAAGCTACGAGCTAAACTGCCCTCAGTCGGAAGTGAGACCCCCTCCTTGGAACGTGGTTCGAGTCCTCAGGGGTCTTAAGAGACCTCCGTTCGAACCATTACGCCAGGCCTCCGATCGACACCTGACTTGGAAGACGGCGTTCCTGCTTGCTTTGGCGTCAGCCAAGCGGGTCAGTGAACTTCATGGTCTCATACGACGTCGCCCATTCAATGGGATGGGGGGAGGTAATGTTCGGGTTCGTCCCTGAGTTTGTAGCTATGACTCAGAACCCTGGAGTCCCGGACCCACGGTTCGACTCCTTCAGGGTCTCGAGTCTCCGTTCTGTAACAAGTGACCCAGACCATCTGTTACTATGTCCAGTGAGAAGTCTGAGGCGTTATCTGAAGAGAACGGCTGCAGTCCGTCCTCGCGTGCAAGCCCTGTTTGTGAGCACGGGAAGGACAAAGAGGAGGGTCCCTAAGAACGCTATCTCAGCCTGGATCCGAAGGGTCATCCACCACGCCTTGAATCCAGACCCTCCTCCGTCACGTCGTCCCAGAGCACACGATGTCAGAGGCATTGCTACGTGTCTGGCTTTCATGAGAAACTTCTCGGTGACGCAGGTGCTACAAGCTGGGGTCTGGAAGCGTCAAACGACCTTCACAACCCACTACCAGCAGGACGTGACCCACAGGAGCCTTGATAAATTCTCGATCGGCCCTGTGGTGGCTGCACAACAGCTGGTCTAACCTCAGGCTCCTTAATGGACAGGTAGCAGAAGGTTGAGGGCATTGTTACCCGGTTTTAGTCTGTGTGAACGAAAGAGTATGTCTGGCCCTTACTTCTTTCTTCATCCTCCCCCTCTTAATGAGAGAATGCCTTGATGAAGTCATTGAGCTTCAGCACGGCATTTCACTCCCGTGCTGAAACTTGGTGACGGGCAAGAGGGCTCTCAAACTTGGGGAAATTTCTCCCCCAGTTTGAATCTAAATTTCTCTCTTTCACCTTTTTCTTTTTCTCAATATTACTTCGACCTTATCCTAATTTCATAAACTTTCTTTCGTCTTGCTTTCCAAACTCAATGAGAAAAATTTCCCTCATTATATATGTGTATATATTATGTACATATATATTAATTTTTTTATTTATTTTTTTTTTTTCCTATGGCTTGGATGTTTCTCATCCATTGTAGCCACGGCGAAGATGTTCATACATCCTTTATTGCTGCCTGCTTTGATGAGTGGGAGGAGGTGTCACGGTTGGGAGGTGTTTACATTCAAAGCTATATGTGAGAGTATTGGATGATTTCAGCCATCCCGAAGATGGTTTGGACCTTTTTGGCGGAACTATTCTCAAGTGTTGGGTCTTCGGAATCCAGGGGGATCCAATGCTTGGGGTAGGACTCTCGGCTTTTGGCCGGAAGCCCGTCATTACAGATATGGGGAGGATGATTCCATAATTTCTTGGTCTCAGTCCTAACAGGTGGGTTCAGCTTACACCTGTGCCTCTATATCTGTTTTGATGCTATCCTTCGGGTAGGGTATGGAGTGGACCATCTGGGAAGTATACTCTCATTGTGCCAATAGTGGAGAGTGCAAATTTCCTTTCTGACGTGTGATGGCCTAACATTCTCGACCAGGTACATCAAACTAACCCTTTTCTCTCTCTTTCGTCTAATGGATTCTTTAAGCAACGAACCCCCATCCCCTGGATACGCTGACTCTCCCCCGGCACTGTTGACGACCTCTGCCAATTCAATTAAGGAAAATTCTGTTGATGACCTAGGAACAAAAGGACCCCTCTACTATTGTTTCAAAACCAATTAAGTCGGGTAACAAAGGGAAACTAAGAATCCTTCATCTTACCCAAATTCCAATAAATACTGATTATGATATGATATATAAAGCATTTAGATTCTATGGAGTGATAAAAGAAATTAGAATGAAACTTGGAAATGAAAAATGGCATTCATGGATAACTTATAATAATCATGAAGAAGCATTCAATGCAATATGTAACATCAATGATATAAAAATTAATAACCTAAATGTCATGGGTGCCCTATGTGATAAGATACCAAACAGTTTGGATGTATATAGACCTGCTGACTGGTTTGAGAAAGATATCGATTTAACTATGCTCCCCCAAAGAAAGCCAAAACCACCAATGTGGCTTGTTGCCGAGCCTAAAGGGAGTAATGGGAATTATTTTAAAATTAGCAAACTAATTCAGAAAAAGGTAGGAACCATTGCACCAGGTGATATATCTCGCTTTGGGAAAAATAGCTTCCTAATCCATGCAAAATCATACACGCAATCAGTAATACTGTCTAACCTTACGACAAGCAGTGATGAGGATATGTTAGATGTCAAACCCCACCTAAACTTTAGTTACGGAAGGGGAGTAGTCTTCAATAAAGATCTTTACGAATTTACAGAAGAGGAAATACTAGCCATGTGCCTATTAACAGTGTGGAAGGTGCATAAGATTCCTGGGACGTCAATGATTATCCTTACTTTCCAGGATGCTGATGTACCTTTCCACATCGATATTGAAAATGAAAGAATAAAAGTTCGACCTTTTAAACAAAAGCCCTTACAATGCTTCAAATGTTTCAAATTTGGACATCCTTCTAAAGTTTGTAAAAATGAAAAAATGTGTAGCATCTGTGCCAGTCCTTATCATGGAGAGTGTACACTTGAGACCAGCTGTTTGAATTGCAATTCAAACCATAAATCCACTGAGAGGAGCTGCAAGATTTATAAGTTTGAAGAAGCAGCCCTCAACAAATCCAGTGTAGAACACATAAGTGTAGGACATGCCAAAAGACTACTGAAAAAACCAAACAGCTATGCAAAGGCACTGAAATCAAGAGAAAATATACCACAGGAGACATCGAACCCACATAGTGCTGCCAGTATTCCAAGAAAAGAAATACATCATCTAATGATAGTAGAGTTTTACGTGACAAGGTAAGCATATTGCCTTCCAAGGCTTTGCCACTGTGTATTAAAACTGCGACACTGCCCACTTCTATACAAACTTCATCCCCCATTACCAACAATAGTACTAACCTCTCTCAGGCCATGTCCTTGCCTGATTTGATGGAAGTTCCACCCGAAACAGTTACCAGGTGCACCTGTGGTAGGGAAGGTGCAAAAACCTGGTAAATCCTCACCACCTATAAATAGGAAAAGAGAGAGACCTCCATCTCTCTCTCCACCCTCCATTAGAAACGTTAAGGTTATGTCATCAAATAAATTTGATGTTTTGTCTGTTGATGTTTCTAATGAACCAGAAGATAAACTGAATAAATCAGAAATTCAAGTTGAGGTCCACCATCCACCTCAACAAATAGATCAAAAGGATACAAAGAAAAACACAAACATAAAACCCAACATAACAAGACCACCTCTGAAGAAACCTACTGGTAATAATGTTAGATTAAAAACTGCTAATGGGAAGACCTCATCCAAGATGTCTTCCAGAAATAATCCATAGTTTTCTCCTCCATTTTGCAATGGAACTGTCAGGGTTTGAGGGCGAAATATGAAGAACTTAAGCTCCTAATTCATGAGCATTCCCCCATAATTGTATGTCTACAGGAAAGTATGCTTGATTCTAATACTCCTAGTCCTCGAGAGTATGTTAGCTATAGAACACCATATAATCAACAAGCAGGGAGCCATGGCGGAAGTCTCATGTACATTCGTCGAGATGTTCCCCAAATACCTATGTCTATACGTACAACCCTGCAGGCAGTTGTTGTACAAATTGATATAGGGAGAAAATATACAATATGCTCTCTGTACTTACCTCCAAATGATAATATTTTATATAATGATTTAGCAGAGGTCATTCAACAACTCCCTCAACCTTTTCTCTTACTGGGAGATATGAATGGTAGACATCCTTTATGGGGTGATGTTTTGGCCAACACAAGGGGCAATATTATCTCATCAATTGTGGATAATGAGGATGTGGGACTCCTTAATACAGGAGAGCCCACGCACTGCCATGTTCAGACAGGTACTTTGTCATGCATTGACCTTTCAATTGCAAGCTCTAACTGCCTTCTTGATTTTGATTGGAGGACATTAGATGATTGGCATACTAGTGATCATGCACCAATCATTATAAACACCAACAAAGGTCCGCCTTTGCAAAGATCGCCACGTTGGAATCTAGACAAGGCAGACTGGGTTAAATTTTCTGAGCTAAGTGAAATCGAAGGGAGAGCAGAACAGTTTGAAAGTATTGATGATGCCATAGACCTTCTGAATGGAACTCTTCATACAGCAGGAATCAATTCGATTCCCAAAACCACAGGACTATTCAAAAGACGACCAGTCCCGTGGTGGTCCTCAGAATTAACAGCCTTGCACAGAGCCACCAGAAAATCCCTGATTAGATTGCGTAGACGCCGTACTGATGAAAATTTGATATCATACAAAAAGTGTAGAGCACAGTTCCGTCGTGCCATGAAAGAAGCAAGACGCCAATCTTGGGTGGCTTTTGTTTCCTCCATTAATAGTTGAACACCACCATCTTCTGTATGGAGGAAAATAAAAAAAATTGCAGGCAAATTTACCCCGAACCCACCACCAGTGTTGAATGGTCAGTTTGTGACTAAAGGAAATTAAGTTAGCAATGCCCTGGCTGACCATTTTTCAAATGTATCGTGCAAGAGTGTAGCAGCTCCTGGTCACCAGTACAGGAGCATTGAAGAAAAGAAAATTTTAAATTTTGCAACAGGAAGGGAAGAATCGTATAATTCTCCTTTTACTGAAAGAGAACTTGATTCCGCACTCGCTTACTTGCAACGATACAGCTCCTGGACCCGATGGAATTCCATATGCAATGGTTAAACATGTACATTTTAATACAAAGTTATTTATTTTAAGTATTATTAATAGAATATGGCATGATCATAGTTACCCAAGTGTTTGGGAACTAGCCATTATTTTAGCCTTTTTAAAACCCGGTAAGGACAAGTTTTTAGCAGCAAGCTATCGACCTATTGCATTGACTTCGTGTTTATGTAAAATCATGGAAAAGATGGTCAATGTAAGGTTGATGTGGTACCTTGAAAAGAAGGGTATTTTATCACAGATTCAATGTGGATTCAGAAAAATGCACTCAACAACTGATGTGTTAATAAGACTTGAGTCCTCTATTTGTGAAGCCTTTGCTTCCAAACAGCACCATGTGACAGTTTTTTTCGACCTTGAAAAGGCATATGATACCACATGGAGATATGGTATACTTAAAACAATTCATGAACTAGGATTAAAAGGAGAACTACCACTATTTATTCAGTCATTTCTTTCGCGTAGAGTTTTTCAAGTGAGAGTGGGGGAAACTCTATCAGAGAGTAAGTGTCAGGAAGAAGGAGTTCCTCAGGGGAGTGTGCTGAGTGTAACCCTGTTTGCACTAGCAATTAATGGGATATCCTCAGTCATTCCCCAGGATGTTCTCTCAACATTATTTGTGGATGATCTCTCAATATCTTTGCTGGCACTAGAATGGCAATGGTTGAGAGAAAAATCCAACTCTCTATTGATAAAATTATCCAGTGGGCTGACATGAATGGATTTAAGTTCTCGACAAGTAAAACTACCATTGTCCATTTTTGTCGTATCCTGGGAGTACATCCAGACCCGGATATATACATTAAAGGTCAACGGATACCATGTGCAAGTGAAGCTAAATTTTTAGGTTTGATATTTGATTGTAGGCTTACATGGGTTTCTCACTTAGAAGCGTTAAAAGCTAAATGTGTTGAAGCTCTGAATATCCTAATAGTATTGTCCCATACATCAGGGGGGGCAGACCGCAATACTATTTTGAAATTATACAAGGCCTTGATTTTTTCCAAAATTAGTTATGGATGTGAAATATATTCTTCAGCCACCCCAAGCCGGTTAAAAATATTAGACTCGATACATCATGCAGGTATTAGATTGTCTACAGGAGCTTTTAAAACCTCGCCTATCCCAAGTCTCCTTGTTGATGCTGGAGAGTTACCTCTAGACCTTTACCGAATGTCTTCCATTATTCGGTATTGGTTTAGATTGCAAAGACCCCCTAACTCTCTAGCCTTTCAGACTGCAAGCCTTGTAAGACACGCATCATACTTTGAGTTGCACCCAAAATCTCCTCAACCTTATGGCTTTCGGGTGAAGCGATTATTAAATAGTCTGGATATAATTAGAAATAAGGTACTTGTATTCAAGGTATCATCAACGCCTCCATGGAAGTTACCAGAGATATCTTTTTGTAAATAGTATTTTATTGAAGATAAGAAGAATATGTCAGACCTAGAAGCCAGGTCTCTTTTTAATGAACATGTTAAAGAACATAGAGGATCAACTTTTATCTATACTGATGGCTCCAAATCTGATGCTGGCGTTGGATTTGGAGTACATAGTAATGGTTTTAATTGTAGAGGTGCACTTCCTCTGACCGCTTCCATATTTACTGCCGAACTGTATGGCATATTAACCGCTATTGAGAAAATAGCGTTGGAGAAGGATGGTAATTTTACAATTTTTAGTGATGCAAGGATTGTCCTTCAAGCTATAGAAGTTTTTAATTCTAATAACCCTCTAGTTTTAAAGATTTTAGAATGGCTTTTTATTATTGGACGGAGAGGTATAACAGTTCAATTTTGTTGGGTTCCAGCACATGTAGGTGTGTCTGGGAATGAGAAGGCAGATTCACTGGCTAAGAAGGCTGCATCCGAGTTGCTGCCAAGAAGGTATCCCATTCCCTGTAATGATTTCTTACCTGATATCAAGAAATTGGTTTGCAATAAATGGCAACAGCAATGGGATAGCCTAGATGGGAATAAAATGCGAGAGGTAACAAATGACATATCTCCTTGGAGGTATAATATGATGCCCCGAAAATGGGAGACGTCTCTTTGTCGTCTCCGTATTTGTCACACTCGGTTGACACACGAGTTTCTGCTGAAGGGCCAACACCAACCGTATCGTGACGACTGTTTAGTACCTCTAACAGTAAGGGATTTGTTGACCGAATGCCCCAATTATAACAACTTAAGGAATAGATATTTGTTTGAGGCTCGAGGTGAGGGTGGCAGGTTCATCCTTGCCAAGATTCTTGGAAATGATGTGTCCTACCATGCAAGTGGCATTTTTAGATTTATTTCAGAAGCAGGTCTTCTGAAAATATTTAACTTTTATGACATTCAACTTTTATGATTTTAATTGAATACTCTTTTATTTTTTATATTATTTTATTTTTTATTTTTTGTATACTGTACAAATTAAATGTTACCGGCGTCAATGACCTTAGATGCCAGGATGCCTGAAAACTTTAAATCAATCAATCAATCTTCATCCTCCCCTCTCTTGGGGAAAGCAGTATCCTGGGTTCTCTGCATAGCTGACCTCGAACCTCTACAGGTAAACCATGCTCCCTTGTGTTCCTAGTATTAAGATAATACTGTCGCGTCCCCCATACCCTGACGAGGTGGTATTGGGAACGTCCTAGCCTAGATTTCCATCTAAAGGACTTCAGGTCAACTTCCTAGGACGAGTCACAGTTCATTCCTTCACACACAAGCTTATGTAGGCCGCACGTTCCATGCGAAGCAAGGAACTTGCGAGGTCCAGGGACTCTTTCTCGACGTGCTACTCACTCTGTTTCTGAGTCCCCGGGTAAAAACCAAAGCCAGTAAGGCCGAGACTTTCCTCCCCACCTAAGGGGTAAGTCACCCCATGTAAATAGCGTGGTTTGTATTTCGGTTACGGAACAAATGACAAATTCGGAGATAATTTGTATTTTTCCTAACCATACAAACCTTAGCTATTTACACATATTTGCCTGCCAGCCCTGTCCCCCAAGGCAAGTCCTACCTCTAAGTGAAGTGAAGCAGTTCACCGGTGTTTGAGGGGGGGAGGGGTAGCTAGCTACCACTCCCCCTACCCCCTTGCTAACTAGCGCTCGTCATTTCAGCTACGGTGAAAGTAAAACCCAATGTAAATAGCTAAGGTTTGTATGGTTATGAAAAATACAAATTATCTCCGAATTTGTCATATTAAGCTAATACTGTCACGTCCCCATACCCTGACGAGGTGGTATTGGGAGAGTCCTAGCCTAAAGTTTCCATCTAAAGGACTACAGGTCAACTTCCTAGGATGAGTCACACTTCATACCTTCACACACAGCTCACGTAGGCCGCAGCCCTTGCGTAGCGAGGTTATAGCAAGGTGCAGGGACTCCTTATTGTTGAGTGCTGACACACTCAGATACTGAATCCCCGGGCAAAGCCAAAAGCCAGTACTGGCCGGGACTTTCCACCCTTCCTAATGGGTGAGTCACCCCTATTAAATAGCATGGTTTGTATGTCAGTTACGGAACAAATGACAAATTCGTAGATAAATTGTATTTTTCCTAACTATACAAACCTTAGCTATTTAATCAAACTTGCCCGCCAGCCCTATCCCCCTTGAAGTCCTACCTCTAAGCAAAGTGAGCTCAAGCACAGGTGTGTGTGAGGGGGGGTAGCAAGCTACCCTCCCTACCCGCCGCTAACTAGCGGTGGGGTAGTAAACCCTCGTTAAAATTCTAATGGCTCGTCATTTCAGCTACGCCGAAAGTAATAACCCCTATTAAATAGCTAAGGTTTGTATAGTTAGGAAAAATACAAATTATCTACGAATTTGTCATATCTGAAAAGTTTTGGGAAAAAGATGTTCATATCTCGTGGAGTAGGAACCAAACTTGGGAGATCTGTGGACTTGCTTATCAATGTCTTGATTTCCAAGTGTCTTAGAATTACATTGTTGTCATTGTCACAAGGTCACACAAGTGAAGGAATGAACAGCAAACAGGAATACTGTACTGTCCAACAGAAACAAGAATGTGGATATTGGCAAGTTTGCACAGAACTAAAAGCTGCAGTTATCAGGAAACAACTGTAAATCTTCCTTAATGTCCCTAAAAGAAAAAAAGAAAACAAAATTAAAACAGCCTGTTGAGGGTGTTGAAAGTACTGTATGTCGGTATTAGCCGCTGACGGAAAATAAAGTGGGTGATCAGAGTCCTGTCGGGTGGCCGGAGTTTACCCTCCACTCTCTAGATAACTACCGCCACCTCATCAAGTTTTAACACCCGTATCTAGCTTTGCTGAAAGCATACACCTATTAAAAGGCGAAGGTTATCAATTTAGAAACAAAGAGGTGTCAAGAGCCATTTATTTTCGGCTTTGCGAGACAAGACCTTTGATTAGGTTGAGGTACCAGCTTGAACTAGAGCTCACAAAGTCATGGGTATTGATCCCACTTTAGACTGAAGGTTAACAGTGTTGGATAGGTGATGAAGGAGTTTGGAAGCACCAAACAACCTTCGCAGCCTTATAATTAAGGGAGCACACCTATAAGTCCTTCAACACTTTTGTCCTTGGCCTTGTTGTACTGTACTAGCTTTAAAGTTGCATAACCAGTCCAGCTCCCATAAGAGACAGGAAGCATATCGTTTATGGCAACATGTTCGATGTAAGTCTGTAGGAAAGGTAGAATGACTCTCCCTCTTACTTCTTATTTCCTTCCCATCATTTGGGGTCAAAGCATTCATACCATTACACAATGGATCTGACATTTATGCAGGCAGGATTCATTTTTGGGTGTTATACTTTGCAGACCAGATATGTAAGTAGTAGTTCTTACCAATCCTCCCTTAATGAGTGAGAGGATGGTAGAATGTATGCCAACCCATTGGTCATCTTGTGTCAGGTTTTTTTTATTCAAAACAGCTTCTCCTTTTCGGGGGAGAAAGGTTCCTTCATCAACCAAGTGCCAGGTATATAACCAAGAACTGGCTAGGGCCTATCAACCTACTCGTCCTTAGGTTAAGGTGATTTCAGGTTGCTGGAGTGATCTCCTACACAAGAATACAGAAGTAGTCAGACTGGCATATTCCAGGGAAGATAAAGATATGACCAGTTCAGTTCTAGGGAAACTTCCTACCTTCCAAAATGTCAGTCTCCATATTTTAAAGTACAGAAGATTTGTATATATATAGGAACAAATAAATCTTAATGGTGGTTTGTATTTTTCATAGCTATACAAACTTAAGTCTTTTAAAGTTAAATTTCCCATCTCAGTCTCGAGCAAAAGTCAAAAGTGATGAGTCTGACAAAAGGGTGGGTGGGGCCACTTGGTCACACTCACCACCTTTTATTAACTACCTCTTATGATTTCAATGGCTGTTTCAGCTCTGCTTAAGATGTTTCCTATTCTAAAGAACTCAGAATTATATAGTTAGAAAAAATACAAATCGCTTTTAAAATGTTATGTCTCCAACATTATGTAGTGTATGTTAAAAAATCCTCATAAATGTTAAGGTCAAATTGTGCAACTGATAACATATACTGTAGATACAAAAACTGGAAACACCATCAAAAGAAGTTATGTACAGTGTCTTGATATATAGGGCTGGTGATGAAATTTAGAAATAAATGTAGTAAGCTGTGCTCTCTGTGTTGAATGAACAATAACTAATAATGATGAACTTTTTGCCTATTGCAGTACTTTGCATCCACACCTGTAGTGTACCCACAATTGTGGAGTTGTGGAGTGAGCAACGAGGAATCAGGAATTTACATTAGACATAAAATATGAACGCAGGTAGTGGTAAGAACATCCCCGATATAACGGGAATGACCAGCCTGAAAGTGAGCAATATTTCTCCAGAAACGATAGCTGAGGATTTAAAACGTTTATTTGAAAAGTTCGGGGAAATAGGAGATGTCTACATCCCGAAGAATAGGGACCGAACCTGGGAGATCCGTGGATTTGCTTATGTCAGGTAACTACCTTAGACTAGATTAATTTAATTATTTATATATATATATATATATATAAGTATTACCCAGCATTTTGCTAAACATTGTTAAAGTGCAATTGTTCCGTAACTGGAATACAAACCACGCTATTTATTAGGGGTTATACTTTCGGCGGGGCTGAAATGACGAGCCATTAAAATTTAGTGAGGGTTAACTACCCACACCGCTAGTCAGCGGGGGTAGGGTGGGGTAGCTTGCTACCACCCGTTCACACACCTGTGATTTAGTCACTTTGCTTTTGGCTTGGATCGAGAGCGGTTGTCTCCTCTCTCCCTCCTCGCCTATTCTGGACTGCCATTAATTTTTGTCTTTTACTTACTTTTTCTTATACTTGTATATATATGAAAACATTCTTAATGTTTATGCATATATATGTGAATAGAAATGTGGTAAGTTTCCTTTTCAGTGTTTGTGCTGTGGGTGTGACACATATACTACAACGTCACTTGCATAGTAGCAAGGCCAGCACAGTTCCACTTCGTGGGGAACGACCTCTCCCTCTCTGGTCCATCGATCTTCCCGTCGGCATATAACCGTTAACTTGGCCGCCGCAGGGGAATCGTCATCGCCTGGACCCTCTTCATTCAACTACTGTCTTCACCTTTCCTTTTTTCCTACAGGAAACATGGATTCTGAGCGAAGGGAATGTGGCCTTTCAAAGGTTGACTATGGTTTCTCTCTTCTCAAGGTCGTTCACCTTTACAAATACAGCATACTATTGGGGAAGCTCCTTTCCCGTGCGCGGGTTAAGTTGCTCTTCCGATTGTTTGTCTCAATTATTTTTAGTGAAAATATAATTGTATTTTAACTTTTCAGCTTTCTCCGTGGGGAACACTTCCCTTCGGAGGGTCAGTGGTTCTCACTATTAGTGAATATTCTTAGCTGATTTAAATAATCGTAATTCTGTCTTTATTACAGTTACTCCGCTCCCCCTTCTCCCGTGGATGTCGACTGGGGAAGGAAGGGCGCAATACTTAATTTTATGCTTTCCCCTCTTCGGAGTTCCTCCTGGGGAATTTGTTAAATAATTAATTTTTTGTTGGCGCAATACTTAATTTATGTTGTTCCCTCGGGGTTCCTCTTCGGAGTTCCTCCCTAGGGAATTTCTGTGAATTATTTAATTTTATTTTTTCCCAGTTAACTATGCAGTTTTTCTTCGTTCGACTAAGAGTGCCAACGAAGCAGAGCTGTTCTGTTCATGCGTGGGGAATCTGCTGTCACTGCCGTCCCTCAGAGGACGTCGTCATGGGCGTCATCCCTTCTCTTAGAAGTACTCCCGTGACAACATGACCAGCACTTCATTATTATTATTATTATTATTATTATTATTATTATTATTATTATTATTATTATTATTATTATTACTAGCCAAGCTACAACCCTAGTTGGAAAAGCAAGATGCTATAAGCCCAAGCGCTCCAACAGGGAAAAATAGCCCAGTGAGGAAAGGAAATAAGGAAATAAATAAATGATGAGAATAAATTAACAATATATCATTCTAAAAACAGTAACAGCATTAAAACAGATATGTCCTATATAAACTATTAACAACGTCAAAAACAGATATGTCATATATACTGTAAACAATAAAAAGACTCATGTCAGCCTGGTCAACATAAAAACATTTGCTCCAACTTTGAACTTTTGAAGTTCTATTCCTTCAACTACCCGATTAGGAAGATCATTCCACCACTTGGTAACAGCTGGAATAAAACTTCTAGAATACTGTATAGTATTGAGCCTCATGATGGAGAAGGCCTGGCTATTAGAATTAACTGCCTGCCTAGTATTACGAACAGGATAGAATTGTCCAGGGAGATCTGAATGTAAAGGATGGTCAGAGTTATGAAAAATCTTATGCAACATGCATAATGTACCAATTGAATGACGGTGCCAAAGATTAATATCTAGATCAGGAATAATAAATTTAATAGACCGTAAGTTTCTGTCCAACAAATTAAGATGAGAATCAGCAGCTGAACACCAGACAGGAGAACAATACCCAAAACAAGGTAGAATGAAAGAATTAAAACACTTCTTCAGAATAGATTGATCACCGAAAATCTTGTGAGACTTTCTCAATAAGCCAATTTTTTGTGCAATTGAAGAAGACACAGACCTAATGTGTTTCTCAAAAGTAAATTTGCAGTCGAGAATCACATCTAAAATTTTAAAAGTCATACAAATTTAAAGAAACATTATCAATACTGAGATCCGGATGTTGAGGAGCCACTGTCCTTGACCTACTTACAATCATACTTTGAGTTTTGTTAGGATTCAACTTCATACCCCATAATTTGCACCATGCACTAATTTTAGCTAAATATCTATTAAGGGATTCACCAACCCAGATCTACATTAAGGGGATGGAATTGATGCAAAAAGAGTAGCATCATCTGCATATGCAACAAGCTTGTTTTCTAGGCAAAACCACATGTCATGTGTATATAGTATGAAAAGTATTGGGCCAAGAACACTACCCTGTGGAACACCGGATATCACATTCCTATACTCACTATGGTGCCCATCAGCAACAACTCTTTGAGATCTATTACTTAAAAAATCAATAATAATGCTAACAAACGATCCAACCACTCCCAACTGTTTCAGTTTGAAAACAAGGGCTTCATAATTAACACGGTCAAAGGCAGCACTCAAATGAAGGCCAATCATACGAACTTCCTGACCACAATCGAGGGATTTCTGTACAGCATTGGAGATTGTAAGAAGGGCATCACATGCTCCAAGGCCTTTACGAAAACCAAATTGCAAACTAGGGAGTAGGTGATTACCTTCAGCAAACCTATTAAGACGTTTTGCCAGAAGACGTTAAAAAACTTTAGATAATATGGGAGTTATGGAAATTGGGCGGTAATCATTGGGACTTGAGCTACCACAAACACATTTACATAGAGGAGTAACATTACCAATTCTCCAACAAGTGCTAAAAGCTCCTCTTCTTGCTAACTTGCGCAAAGTAACAGATAACTTTGGAGCTAAGAAATCTGCTGTCTTTATAAAAAACAAAGGAAAAATATCATTTGGGTCTACACCTCCACAAGCATCAAGGTCCATCAACAGAGCTTTAATCTCACGAGATCGAAAAGCTAAACTAGTTAGTTTAGCCTCAGGAAAACAGGAATGAGGAAGTTATAGTTTTTCATTAATCTGTTTACTGTCAAACACATCAGCCAAAAGGGTTGCCTTTTCCTTTGGACAGTGAGTGACTGAGCAATCTGGTTTAAGTAAAGGAGGAACTGTTGCATCTACACCAAAGAGTGCAGATTTAAGGGTAGACCACCATTTATTTTCATGAGTTGTACCAGAAAGGGTTTCTTTTATGGTTAAATTGTATTCCTTTTCAGTTGAGGCATAAACTCTCTGAGCAAAAGCTTGAAGCTGAGTATAGTTGTTCCAGGGCAAATCTGATCTGTTACCCTTCCAAAGGTGATAGGCCTCCTGCTTCCCCAAATAAGCACGTCTACAATCATCATCGAACCATGGTTTGTCCTTCACTCAGTACCTTAGCACTCGAGAAGGGATACGCCTATCAATTATGTTGACTAGATTCTCATTCAAAGGGACAACAGGATCTACACTACTATATATTTGTGACCAATTCAAGCACAAAAGATCATGCAAAATCCTATTTCTGTCTGCTTGGGATTTCATATAAATTTTACAAGAGTATGATATATCAGGGACAGGCTGCTCAGTCTTCACTACTAATGAAATTAAGGCATGATCAGATGTCCCGACTGGAAAACCAACCTTACTAGTTATAACGCCAGGGGAGTCGGTGTATACGAGGTCCAAGCAATTACCAGACCTGTGAGTAGCTTCATTTATGATTTTCTCACAGCCTGATTCAGAGGTAAAGTCTAAAGCTCTTAAGCCATGGCGATCGGTAGGAGAGATAGAACGTAATCACTCCCTATGGTGAGCATTAAAATCACCAACAAAGACAAAAGAAGCCTTTCTATCATCTTCTTGTATCTTAGCCATAATGGTAAGAAGACAATCGAAGATAGAATCATCCATGTCTGGATTCCGGTAGATCGAACACAAATAAAAGTTGTTATGCATGCCACAAACTTTTATTACCTGAATCTCATGACATCCACATTGATAGCAGGACTTATGGGAAGCAGGGTACTCGGTCCTAATATACACCGCCAGTTCCCTAGCCCTAGGGATGGCATCACGTTTCAACATTATTGGCTTCTTAAAACCAGTTATAAGGAGCTCAGATGAGTGCCTCATATTAGAAACCAAAGTTTCTGAGCACAAAAGAATATCATACTGTCTGGACGCAACTGTAAGGTCTTGGATATTTGCATCAAGACTACAAATATTGCAATAGAGAAGACGACATTGACGAAATCTAGGACGTACTGGTCCTGGATTTCGCTCAATGTCTCCAGACAGCATAAGAATTAATAGAAATAAAAAAGAGACATCATACTTGAAAACTAGATTAACAAGAATTATAACAAAAACAATATGTACAGTATTATAAATAAAGTGATTGATGATACCCATAGACTATAGTAAAAAGTCGGAAAAACTGGTCAACATGGAGGAGCCGATACACCATGCAAGGCTAAATACCCTCCAGGAAAGCCACTTCAACTGAAGGGAGGACAGTTAGAATGGTTTTGAAAAGAAAAAGAATCAGAAAAAGGAAAAGACAACCTCTTGATAAACCACCAGACATCCATGGCCCTTCTATTAAGGGTATTGGCCTGGTGTAATTTTGGCGATATTGGCTGAAATTCGCGAAAATTCCCTCTGTTGCCAAGCGCAAGATGAAATCGTTACGAAGCCTTTTAAACGGTTTAAAGGGCAATTTAAAGGACCTACCTGGTAAAGGATTAAAGGGCTGGGTAGGCGTAACCTTAGCATTTTCTTTTTTCGTTCTTCCTCGAAGTATTTATTTCTTTTTATTATATTTTTATTTGTTCGTCGTACGATATGTTTTCCCGATAGTTGGCATCTCCCTATGATCATGGCGAAAACAGACAGTTTTAGCTAGATATATAGTGTGTGATTGTGCCCGCTTGTATTTTCAAACAGTTGCATCACTTTTTCGAATTATTGAATATAATTTTGATTTATATATACTACCAAAATGCCTTTAAGGAAGTTTAGTAAGCGAAGGGAATCAAGCTCTCGCAATATCAAGGCTTATAACGAAAACAAAAACATAAACAAACACCATGTGCTCAGCACGTGTGAGAATGACCTCGCGAGTCTTTCCTATAGCGAAGCTGCTTCGAGTGAATTCTATTATTCCCTTGCTCAAATATATCAAGGTGATGATGATGGAACTGATGATTTTATTTTGAAGTTATCTGATGATGATGAGGAGGAGAAGGACGAAGAAGAGAAGGAACATTTTCGAAATGTAACATCTGTTCATGATGCAATAGATGATGGTGTGTTATCGGGAGCCAAACTACGAAATTCTTTATTGAGTGGTTTTGTAACTGAAAAAGAAAAGCTCCTAAGTGAAAGCAGTGGTGGGGAAATAGTTTTATTACCCTTGGAAGTTTTGAAAGACGCTTTTAGTTTGACATATTGTGGGCAGTGTGAAAGCAACATAACACTCGAAGTTGATAAAAACAGTTTTGATGTTGACTTGAAACTAAAGTGTCTGTGTGAAGAACCGTCTGTTTTCAAACATACAAAAGTGAAAGAAAATTATGACACGAGTCAAGACTTCAGCGTCGACAATCTTCCATGCAAAAGGATCATCAAGGAGCTGTCCCTTTGGGCCGATGCCCACACCATGTTGGAGTTCGAACAAGGGCTAAGACCTCAGGTCTTCATTTGCACAGTGGACCTAAAGGACACTTACTCCCAGGCCCAAACCATCCATCTAGGAAGGTTGGAAGATTCAGTTTAGACAAACAAGAAACACCAGTTCAAGGCACTGTGCTTCGGTATTTCCACTACACCCATCCTGGTCTCACAGGATTGGCTTCTGTCTCCTCTCTCTCGGGACGACTGACTGACCTTAGCAGACTCAGTGGCAACCTTGCATTAACACTGGAACTTCTGAAGTCTTTTTTACCAAGATCCAGTGATCAGGGTAAACCTACGGAAGTCTTCCCTACTTCCCTCCCAGGAGTCTGGTGTATTTGGGAATGATTTTAAACACCAATCTCCACAAAACCTCCTCGAAACGAGAACGACTTCCATTCCAAGAGACTTGAGTCGGAAAAAAGAAGAAAGGAGGGACCATAGTGTACACCACACGACCTCAGCCATCTGGACAGAGCCCGAAGGTACCTTCACTTAAATCTCTTAAGAGATTAAGGGCAACTTTCCGGTCCTTCAGCAGCCTCATTGGTTCGTAACAGACCACTCAGTGATGTGATGGACGACACACCACACACCACATAGAGATTCACACCGACAAGCAAGAAAGAACTTGCTTGTAGCCTCTTCCCATCTAATAGTATAAACATTAAGATAGACCAAAGTCTGTTCGGTACCACTATCAGCCCGCTTCATTCCAGATGGAAGAACGTGTTCGCCGACAATCTGTGCTCAGCATCTCAGATAAGGTATACCGAATGGACTTTGGATCACCATGTAGCCAACAAAGTCTCGACTTTACGAGGTCCTCCAACTAGGGAGTCTGTTTGCAACGTTCCTGAATCTCGGGCTACCGTTGCTCACCAGCCCTAGACCCCAAGGCTCTCTGGCAACAACGGTGGGTACAACAATGATGTTTACGTCTCGTCCCTGTTTTATCTGGAGAAGGGCACTCAACAAGGCTAGAACATCGGTCAACCTCTCAAGGACTCTCCTAGCTCCGCTATGGCATTATGCAGAACGGTCTCCAAACCTTTTGCAGCTCCTGATATTGTCTCGAAGAGAACCCTCTCCACATCACAGACAACCCACTTCGACACTTACCACAAGATATAGCTTTGCTATGATTGTACGCCTGGAGACTACTTAACACCTCTTTGTGATAAGGTTGTCTAGATATCTGAGGAATTCCTCAGCATCAGTCTACCTGGCAGTATCGCGTCTTGTGTGGTTTGTGTCATGCGAAAGTGTCTCTCCACTCGATACCTCGATTCCAGCAATAATGGAATCCTCGAGAATATACAAGATAAAGATGATCACTCAACTTTGATCCTTCAATTTCAAACTGGAAGAAAGGGACACCCTCTCATCGTTAGACTTTTCCTAACTCATACGGACTTACAACTTGCCTTTCCCCAGTCGGAATTGAGACCTTCCTCTCAGAACATGGTTCAAATCTCCGATCCCTAAAGGGACCTCCTTATGTTCCACTTCACCAGGCAACAAATTTTCTCCTGATTTAAGAACACAATGTTCCTACACACTCGGACAGCAACCATACGAGTCAAGGAACTTCATGGTCTCTCTTTCGACATCGCCCATTATTGAGAAGGGTGAAAGACAATGTTCAGTTTCGTCCCTGAGTATGTCGCCAGACACAGTCTCCAGAGGTGACGGATCCTACACAAGTCTCAACTAGGTAACGGACGATCCAGATCATCCGTTACTGTACCCAGGGTAAGGTATGAGACTTTACCTAAAGAAAAAGACAACAGCCTGCCCGGGTCCCTCCTCTTGTCAGCACTGGGAGAGACTAGAGGAGGATCACTGAAACATCTTCTCGACATGACGACTCACAGTGTCAGGGGCATATCTATGCCCCTGGTCCTTCTTGGCAGATTACTCTGTGACACAGGTTTTACAAGAAAGGATGTGAATGCTCCATGTGACTTTCACAACCTTTCTCCTGCAAGACGTGACCCACAGGAACTCGATACGATCTCTATCGGTCCGGTGGTGGCTGCACAACAGCTGGTTGTATACCTCAAGCTCCTTATTGGACAAGTAGCAGAAGGTTGAGGGCACTGTTACTCGGTTTTAGTCTGCGTGAATGAAAAGATTTGACTGGCTCTTATTCTTTTCTTCATCCTACCCTCTCGTGGGGAAAGCAGCATCCTGGGTTCTCTGCATAAGCTGACCTCAAACCACCGCAGGTAAACCATGCTCCCTTGTGTACTTAGTATTAAGCTAATACTGTTGCGTCCCCATACCCTGGCGAGGTGGTATTGGGAAGTCTTGGTAACGTCAGGTTTTTCCTACATAGACTTGGAATAACTTTACCTAGACAGTCACACTTCTGCACGTCTCAACACACAGCTTGCGTAGGCCGCGGACCTTGCGTAGCAAGGTTTAGCGAGGGCAGGGACTCCTTATTTTTGAGTACTAACATGCTCAGATAAGGAGTCCCCGGGCAAAGCCAAAAGCCAGATTGTCAGGTACGTCCACCCTTCTTAATGGGTGAGTCACCCCTAATAAATAGCGCGGTTTGTATTCCAGTTACGGAACAAATGACAAATTCGTAGATAATTTGTAATTTTTCCTATCTATACAAACCTTAGCTACTGTATTTATACAAACTTGCCCGCCATCCCTATCCCCCTTGAAGTCCTACCTCCAAGCAAAGTGACTAAATCACAGGTGTATGAACGGGAGTGGTAGCAAGCTACCCCCCCTACCCCCGCTAACTAGCGGTGTGGGTAGTTAACCCTCGCTAAATTTTAATGGCTCGTCATTTCAGCTCCGCCGAAAGTATAATCCCTAATAAATAGCTAAGGTTTGTATAGTTAGGAAAAATACAAATTATCTACGAATTTGTCATCTTTGTTAATAATCTTTAAATTAGAAAATTTGTAGTGGGTTTACATTACTAGCCCTCCTATCTTAGAACTTGAGATCTACTTCTACACTAAATGGTCGCCCAGAGGCTGCTATCCTGAAACCGTCATTCTTGTCTTGTCAGCCTTTATATTTACTTTCCTTTTGTGGTTAAGCTGCTGTGGGGTTCCACTAGACTTTACTGTAAAGACTAAAACAGGGAATTCAATATGACAAGATATACCTAAGAAATTTGCTCCTAAGTTTATCTAAACCTTTTGTCCTTTATAATAAGGAATGACCTCAGTGCCAACTGAAATGACCATTGAATTCATTAATGAGGTAGTTAATGAACTACTTTTGTCACAACCAGAATGTGTATGGATGCACTGTTGTTACCTTACAAAAGCCTTTCATTTTTTTTCTTATACTTTTCATCAGGGGGATAACTGTTTGGATTCGCATTGATTAGGGATGTTACTCAATTTGAAAAATGCAGTGGAAAAAGATTGCCACTGCAGTGAATTTATGGCAAGACTGGCGGTAGACCCACAATCTTTCTGCACTTTTTGTAGGGGACATCATTGTTTGCAGTCATACCCACGTGTCGAGTGCAGATTGTGGCCTCCCGTTCAGTGGCAGGCTTACGGACTGATGAGTAAAAAAATTGCTGAGTTCCCTGTGGTCAATTGTGTCAGTGCTGAAGATGATGCCAAACAAGCTTTATTGCTCCTTTCTATCACTATTGAGTTTACCTGCTGCTTAGACAACTGTGCATAGGACCTTGGCTTGATGCCTAGGAAGTAAAATTTATAGCAGGAGCGGGGAGATCTCTGAATCGCATCAGTGAGTCTTTCAGGTTTTAGTGGAGTTTGGAGTTCCCCAATGATCGTTACAATCCCGCAGGCACTGGAAGCTCTCTTGTTGCCATGCAGACTGCTAAAGGTAAGTTTGACCCAAGTCTTGCAGTTAGGCATTCTATATCTTTTTCAGGGATCTGGTATCTAAAGCCGGCCATACAGGCAGAGGACTGGCAGTATGGTTTGTCTTGTGGGACTGAAGCGGTGCTCCTGTCCTGTGAAAAATGCCCACACATGCTATGGACTTGCCTGTTTAGCTCAAGAGGATTGGGCACCCAGGATTACATGGTTACATTTTTTGGTACTCGTGTACCAAATTTGGTACATTAGGGGGTATCAAATACAACTGATACAACTAATTTTGAAAATGCCAAATTTGATACTTTTTACATTCTTTATTTTTCACTTAATATAAATCTATGAGATCTGACTTAAAATAGTATGAAGGAATGTGATAGGCATTTTCTATCGGTTTCTATAAAGGCCTATGTCCACTACGGTGCTAATGTACTTACTTCTCTTGAAGTCATTATAAGACTACCTTTTCTATTAATCCCTTTTATTCCGAGAATCCAGATGTCTCCTAGGAGAAATATACTAAAAGGATTTTTGGACCTTTTTGGAGATTATCTCGTTCTGATGCACTACTACACATTTAATTAGGCATACCTATTTTCATGTTAATTTATAGACATTTGAAAAGGATTGTGTTTATGTAGACAGAGAGAAAATTTGGCAGATATACATACATAAGTTACAAAAATTAAATTTTCAGCAGCTACTTGATTTATCATTTATCCATGTTTTAGACCCTTGTTTTTCCCCATGCAGAGTATTCATAGCACTGAATCGGAATATCAAATTTTTTTCCCTTTGTATCGGTATCTGTTTATTATCAAAATACCAGATACTATTGCATGACTAAGGCAGAATACTGTGTGTGTTTAAAGACAAAGTATACTATGACAAGGAAGTGAAATTTAAGTAAATCATAACTTGATGAATGAAAATGAGGGAAACCCTAAAATAAAGAGCAATGCAATGCAAAATATTATAAAGTTGTTATGGAAATAGACAGTGTGGCAGAAAGTAAATTTCAAATAATAAAAAAAAATAAATATAAGTTACCCTACTGACAAGATTATAAGAAAATGTTATATTGAATGTTAATGACAGATTTCTATTACTTTAAATGAAAAAAAGATCATCAAATAATGTTGTATATGCAAAATTATTATTATTATTATTATTATTATTATTATTATTATTATTATTATTATCATTATTATTCTATATTGAGTGGATAAAATATTGTTCTGGTTTATCATTGTGAATTGACTAAAGACTGGAATACCTTACTGTAGTTTAGATACTATAAGCCCAAGGGCTTCAATAGGGAAAAGTAGCCCACTGAGGAAAGGAAATGAGGAAATAAAAAACTAAAAGAAAAATAATTAAAAATTAAAATACTGTAACATAATTTAAGAATATTAAAATAGAACGGATTTTGAGTGAAGCGAAAAATCTATTTTTGGGTGAAATAGCCATGTCGTCTTGATGGAAGCTAGTGTTAGTAGCTTCCTAAGGGATTTATGTACTACAGTGATATTCCCAGAGAATTTTACCTTTAGGTCTCCAGAATTCTAACTCCTATCCCTAAACATTTCTCTCAAGGATATCACATAATGTCAGGGGACGTATTCTTGACACGCCACATAGCAATCTGCGCCCCGAATAGTGTTTACGCTTCGAGGGGGAAAGTGGCGGAATTAGAAGGGGAGCCGTATCAAGGTTACCCTGGTTCCCATACTACTATTGAGTATCACAACAGCGCCATATCCAAGATGGCGGACATTCCTTGTAGCATTGAGCATGGTGCTACAGAAACAGTAGTTTCGGGAGGGATTCTGTGAAGATCTTTTCTTTTAGAAAAGAAGGGTGGGTCCATCAGGACAACATGGCTATCTCACCCAAAAATAGATTTTTCGCTTTGCTCAAAATCCGTTTTTTGGGCTCAAGCCATGTCGTCCTGATGGAAGGTTCCTTTAGTAGCTTCCTAGGGTATATTTAACTACAGTGGATATTCCCAGAGAATTAAACTAAAGGTTATCACAGAATTCTAACTTCTGGTGCGAGTACCCTAAAGGTTTCTCTCTAGGATATCGTATATCAACAGGGGACGCATGTATTAACACGCCACATAGCTATCTGCACCCCATATAGAGTTAACACTTCGATATGGGAATGGGCTGAGTAACTGAGGAGCTGTTCCAAAGTTACTCTCATCCGTGGCTACTTTTGGTACTCGAGACGTAAACAAACGGGCGCCATTGCTAAATGACGTCACGTCCGTCCTCATCCTTTCGCCTGTAGCTCCTACGCTAAGTCGTATTTTTCTCAAGTGCCTCTTTTATCTGCTTACATCGCCGTTATGTCTCAGCCTTCAGCCTCGCCTTCCTCTGGAAAGTTGAATACCAGGTCCTGGTATTGTTTAAATAAGCTCTGGCCGTAAAGTAACTTCTATTTTTCCTAAAATATTGTGTCTTGTGGCGGAGCTGTGCCGATACCTGACGCGCCATGACGGCATCGCTGTTCACGTTGCATGCTTTATTTAGTTAGCCAGAACAGCCTTCTCCGGTCCTTTAACTAATTAATATTATTAGTTATTTAGTCTTCATAGCTAGGAAATCTTTATATCGTGTTTTAGCGCTCGTTAGACTACGGTCGTTGATCGACCCCATACTAGATCGCTAGCCTAGCCCCTAGGCTTGACAGCCTAGTGCTCACTTTCATGCATGATATATATCAGTGTTCTTAAGTTAGGTTATGAAGATTTTGGCATTATTAAACATACTAGTTACTGTGATGTAAGTGTTTTCGCCTTCGGGGACCATACAAGGTACTGAGTTGGTTTGTGTACCAACCCCCTCCTAACCTAATGTAGGAACCCTTGTATGCTTCCTATTCCCCTTACCTATGGGTAATTCCCTCTGGGTAGCCTTGCTTTTCCCTTATTCTATAATAGGGAGAATCTTGTCTTCACCCAGAGTATTTATCGCTTCTCAGCCTACCCTAAGGGAATGAACCCCCCTTAGGGTCGCGCCTGAGACATTAGGAAGGGCTCTGCCCTTCCCCAGTTGCACTTGGTTGGGTTACTCCTTGCTCCCTGCAACTAGCGATGTGTCTTTCCAGGCTTTCCTAGCCTAGGAGTTGGTCCTCCTAATCTAGGTTAAGCTCTGGGGGCAGACTCTGGTTTATTATAGTTTAGGACAGAACATTAGTACTGTACCTGATCTGGGCTACCTATCCTAGGTTAGGGAGTGTTCTCCCTTGCCTTGGTGGCCTCTCTCATACAGAGTCTACCCATTTAAGAAAGACCCCTACTTCTCCCTCCCCACTCTATCCCTTTGGTGTAGGCCTGCCTACACACCCCTGTCCTCGGTCCTACAACTCCTCCCTTGGGTGGAATGGTAGGGCTAACCTTGTTCTCCTGCTTAGCTGGCCGCTCTGGTACACATACCCTTCATAGCGTTCTATAAGGGTGGTTGTCGGCGGAGGTCCTGCCGGCGGAGGATTCCCCCTCTTTGAGTGCTCTCTTTCCGTCCCTTGGGTTACCTCAGGCTCCCGGCCGTCCACCGGCCCACTGCCGCCGGATGTTAGGAGTACCTACTCCTATCATAAGTGCACTCTCTCCGGAGGGATGCCGGAGGGGTATAGGATATTCCCCCTCCCATCCCTCCTTACCTTTCTCTCTCTCTATCATGGTGCCGGTCCCTTGCCGCCTCTACTGCCGGCGATAACCGCCACTACCTCAGGTGACCTCTATTCATAAGATACCGCCCCTCTACGTTGTCAGCCTACCGCCTGCCGGAGGCTGCCGCCTTCTGTCGACATTCCGCCGACGTCCCACCCCTTATATTTACCTAGCGACAACCGGCCGACCGCCGGAGACTGCCGCCCACCTGCCGGCATTGATTGCCGGCAGTCTAGGTAACCGCCCTTTATATATATATATTTTATGAATTGAACTAAGGTTCACCATGCCGTCAGCCTCCGGCTGCCGGAGCCCGCCGCCTCTGCCGGCGATCCGCCGCTGTGCCGTCGGTCGCCACTGTGGTATTGTCCATCTCGGTTGCTCAGTGTGTCCTCCTTGATGTTTTCCACCCTGTTCAGTCTGCAAGAGTCTTCTTGACAAGGCGTTCAACGATCCTCCAACCACGGAGGTAAGGGACATCGCTAGAGAGAAGCTGCGCAAATGGGTGCGAGGCTTCCAAAAGAACGCCTCTGGACCGTATCTTCTCAATGAAGATTTGAGGGCTTTGCTTTTTTGCATCCAAGGACTCGGTGATCCCTCGAGAACAAATTCCCACCGTCCAAATAGTGGTCGAACCCGACATCGTCATGGCACAGTCCATGCGTGAGTGCCATCTTGATTCCGAGAACGTGGAACGTATGTCGGAGGTGTCTTAAGAAACGGAGAAGAACCTCATGGGCGAAGAGCTTGACTATAAGGAAGATCAGGTGGAATATCCTGATTCGGAGAACGAGGTCGCTCCAGCTCCCCCAGCAACTTCAGTGCCATCCGAGGAACCTGTTCCTTCGACTTCCGCCACCCCGGATCCTCTTCCATCGGCCACTCAAGAGGTATTCAGAATGCTTGAAGCCCTCATGGACAAGAAGCTGAGAGAGACCCAGGAACAATTCCGGACGACTCTCGTCGGCTTCAAACAACCGAAAAAGATTTCGGTTAAGGACCTCCCCACCTGCTCGGAAGCTAATCCTTGGAGATACGCCGAACATATGCCAATCACTACTGGCAAAATCTTCATTAGTGAAAGGGTTGGCTCTATTCTTCTGGAAGAAGTGGAGTTCTTCCCGAACTTCGAGGCTTATCCGGACTGTTACATCCGGCTCAGGTCCGAACCAGCCTCAAAAGAAGAGACCGAACCTAAGGAAGTGATAGTGTTCGATCTCGCAAAGGCCCAAGCTATGCTAGCTCAAGCAGTGAAGAGTCGGGGTTTCACAAACTCCAAGATGCCAGCGCTGAGCAAGAAGCATCCAACCTTTGTTGCTCCAGCTACTGCGACCTTCCCCTTCATTGAAAAGGCCTTCCAAGCGGTCATGAAGGCTGTGGAGGAAGGGAAACCTTGCCCTGCACTGGAGGAGTGCAGACCCTTCTCCCTCACTCTTCCCCCCGATGACAGGTACTGGAAAGACATCCAGCTTACTTTCACAGTAGGGAAACTAGAACCTGATGTGGCTGGTCGTCAGTTCAACGAGGACCTCCCACGACTTAATGATCATCTCCTTCGTAGGGAACAGGACACTAAGGAGAGACTCGCCGCTTCGCTGTCACATCAGGTACAGCTAGAACTCATGGCCGGGGACACCAGAGTCCCGGACTTCTACATGGTCCTTGCTAAGTCACACCTGCCGACTGTGACCAAGGATCTGTACAGTTTCGCTAGAGCTCGCAGAGCCTGTAGGGAATTCGTGTTCGCCAGTGCAACGGTGAAACACGAACCTCGGAGACTGATTTCCTCCAACATCTGGGGCAAACATCTCTTCCCGTCCGCCTTGGTGAAAGAGATAGTGGACAAAGCTTCTACGGAGAACCGGAACCTTCTCCACAAGTGGGGCATGTCCCGAAAGAGGAAGTCCTCTCAGGACGATGGCCCTCATCCTAAAAGGAAATCCTCAAAGCCTAGGCCCCAGCAACGTCAACCAAGACGCCAGTTTCCGAGTCCCGCTACTCCCCAAGTGGTTGCACAGCCACAGCAGACCTTTCAACTGGTCTCCCAGCCGGTGGTGTCGCAGTTGCCGGTCTTCATCCCTGCCTATGAGCAACATTCCACTACCTTTCGTCCCAGAGGTAGGGGCTCAGGCAGAGGCTCCGGCAGAGATTCTTCTCGCCGTCCCTCCAGAGGCAGAGGAGGAAGGGGACCTAGCGGCCGAGGTGGCAAACCCTCGGGACACCAGAAGCAATGAAGTGCTTCCGGTGGGAGGAAGACTCCGCCAATTCCAGGATCGTTGGACCTTCGATCCTTGGGCACACAGCATCGTCAAGAAAGGACTGGGCTGGAGCTGGACTCAACCACCCCCATCGTTCCAGCAATTCTTCCAACAGTCAACCCCCCTCCTGGAAGAATATGTCCTGGAGCTCTTGAACAAGAAGGTGATCAAGAGGGTAAAGTCAACCAGGTTCCAAGGGAGACTCTTTTGTGTTCCCAAGAAAGACTCAGACAAATTCAGAGTCATTCTAAATTTGTCCCCTCTCAACAAGTTCATTGCGAACAACAAATTCAAGATGATGACTCTGCAACAGATAAGGACCCTTCTGCCTCACAGGGCCTACACGGTCTCCATAGACCTGGCGGATGCCTACTGGCACATTCCAATGAATCACTACGCTTCCTCCTACCTAGGATTTCGACTCAAAAGGAAAAGTTATGCCTTCAGGGCCATGCCCTTCGGGCTCAACGTGGCTCCACGAATCTTCACCAAGCTGGCAGACGCAATCGTCCAACAGCTACGTCTTCAGGGCGTCCAAGTGATGGCCTACCTAGACGACTGGCTAGTCTGGTCGACATCGCACGAAGATTGTCTGAGAGCCTGCAACAAAGTCACCCAGTTCCTAGAGCATCTGGGTTTCAAGATAAACGCCGAGAAATCTCGCCTCTCTCCAGCTCAGAAGTTCCAATGGTTGGGAATCCATTGGGACCTTCAGTCACACCGCCTTTCCATTCCACAGAAGAAAAGGAGGGAAATAGTAGGGTCTGTCAGAAGGCTTTTAAAATCCAAACGGATCTCAAGACGCCAACAGGAACAAGTCCTCGGCTCTCTACAGTTCGCCTCAGTGACAAACCCAGTGCTTCGGGCACAGCTAAAGGATGCCGCGGGAGTCTGGAGACGATTCGCATCCATCGCTCGAAGAGACCTCAAGAGACGGCTTCCGAACAGACTTCGCTTACTTTTAAAGCCGTGGTCAGAAGCAAAGGCCCTGAAAAGGTCCATCCCTCTTCAACACCCGCCTCCATCGATCAACATCCACACGGACGCTTCGCTGGAGGGTTGGGGAGGTCACTCCCACCAACAGCAGGTTCAAGGAACATGGTCTCCCCTATTCAAGACGTTTCACATCAACATCTTGGAGGCCATGGCGGTTCTTCTCACCTTGAAGAAACTCTCCCTGCCTCCCTCGATCCACATCCGTCTGACTCTGGACAACTCGGTGGTAGTCAGATGTCTCAATCGTCAGGGCTCGAGATCGCCCCAGATAAATCAGGTGCTTCTCCCTATCTTTCATTTGGCAGAAAGGAAGAAATGGCACCTGTCTGCAGTTCACCTACAAGGATTCCGCAATGTGACAGCGGACGCTCTATCAAGGACAATCCCAATAGAGTCGGAATGGTCTCTAGACGCAAGATCATTCTCCTTCATCTCTCACCAAGTCCCGGAACTTCAGATCGATCTCTTCGCGACGAGCGACAACAATAAACTTCTTCGATATGTGGCCCCGTACGAGGACCCCAAGGCAGAAGCGGTGGACGCCATGTCCCTGGATTGGAACAGATGGTCCAAGATCTACCTGTTCCCTCCTCCCAACCTTCTGCTGAAAGTCCTATCCAAACTGAGAACCTTCAAAGGGACAACGGCCCTAGTGGCTCCCAAGTGGCCCCGGAGCAATTGGTATCCCTTGGTCCTGGAGCTGCAGCCCACGCTGATCCCCCTACCGGGCCCAGTCCTCTCTCAACAAGTACAGAAGTCGACTGTCTTCGCTTCATCACTGAAAGTCAGGGACCTTCATCTCATGATTTTCTCTCCTTAGCCGTAAAGAAAAGGTTTGGGATCTCAAAGAAAAGTTTAGACTTCCTCGAGGAGTACAAGACAGAGTCTACCAGAAGGCAGTACGAATCTTCCTGGAAAAAGTGGGTTTCCTTCGTCAAGGCAAAATATCCTACGGAGATCACTATTGATTTCTGCATGCCCTTCTTCATTCACCTTCATGGACAAGGCTTGGCGGCCAACACGATCTCCACCTGTAAATCGGCCTTGACTAGACCACTCCTATACACCTTCCAGATTGATCTGTCCAGTGACATCTTCAATAAACTGCCAAAGGCATGCGCTAGACTACGCCCAGCACCTCCACCAAAACCTATCTCCTGGTCCCTGGACAAGGTGCTCCATTTTGCCTCTAGCCTGGATAACGATTCGTGCCCTCTGAAAGACCTGACTCAAAAAGTTATCTTCCTTTTTGCTCTCGCCTCGGGAGCCCGAGTCAGTGAAATAGTGGCATTATCAAGAGAAGAGGGTCATATCCTATTCGCCGAAACAGGAGATCTTACCCTCTTCCCCGATCCGACGTTTCTCGCCAAGAATGAACTACCCACCAAGAGATGGGGCCCTGGGAGAATCTGCCCCCTGAAGGAAGATGTCTCTCTATGCCCAGTGGAGAGTCTTAAGGTCTATCTTCAAAGAACTTCAAACATCGGTGGAGGACAACTCTTCAAAGGAGAAACATCGGGTAGCGACCTGTCACTGAAACAACTAAGAGTGAAAATCACCTACTTCATTCGCAGAGCGGATCCTGACAGTACACCCGCAGGTCACGATCCTAGGAAAGTCACTTCTTCTCTGAATTTCTTCCAGAGTATGGATTTCGAAAGCCTCAAGAGCTTTACAGGCTGGAAATCATCGCGCGCTTTCTTCAAGCACTACGCAAAACAAGTGCACGAAGTGAAACATTTCGTGGTAGCTGCAGGTAGTGTTATGAAACCTGCTGCTTAAATCTGCATAGAACAGTGAGTTACTTGGGACTCTAACTCTACGGGTGCCTGTGTTGACCCTATTGTGATACATAGTGATTTAATGGACACTTAGTGTTTCTAATAGACTGTTCTTTACCAAGGTGAAATGTCATAGAAATTTTACACGCGTGCCACATGCTCTAGAGCATGGAGTTTTTTTTTTTAACTTTAAATGACTGGCGTTCCTCTGGGAACTTGTGTTTCTAAAAGCAAACTTTCTTTTCAGACTCAAGACCACCGTCTTTCATTTTCTATATACATTGTTCATTATTACTGTAAATAAATACTATAATCATTATTGTAATTACTACTATAATGACCTGCAATCTTAAAAATAAAATGTCTATTTTATTACTTTTAAAGCCGTGGTCAGAAGCAAAGGCCCTGAAAAGGTCCATCCCTCTTCAACACCCGCCTCCATTGATCAACATCCACACGCACGCTTCCCTGGAGGGTTGGGGAGGTCACTCCCACCAACAGCAAGTTCAAGGAACATGGTCTCCCCTATTCAAGACGTTTCACATCAACATCTTGGAGGCCATGGCGGTTCTTCTCACCTTGAAGAAACTCTCCCTGCCTCCCTCGATCCTCGATGTCGCTCCTATTCTTTATTAAGAAATATACGATTGTTATAGTTTCATTTACCTCTTTAATGTCTGATCAAAAAGAATAATATAAGTAATTATGTTATATACTCACTTATGCCTTGATAATATTCCTACTCGGATATTAACCTTTGTTCTGTCTCCGAGACCAGCATGATCTCTCCACCAGGTGAGTAGTTCTTCAATGATTACTTTGAGATATTCCTATTGTCCACCAGGACTTCCCTGCCAGGGGGGCATGAAACCAGTTCATCATAGAATCTCTGGTAAGGACATTTACTAAAAATATTGCTCGAAGACCTTGGCACTTGGATTAAAGGGGAAAAAATCCACGATACATTAATTCTCTGGTACACTTCCATCAGGACGACATGGCTTGAGCCCAAAAAACGGATTTTTAGCTAAGCGAAAAATCTATTTTTGGGTAAGATAGCCATGTCGTCCTGATGGACCCTCCCATCTATTCTAGTTCAGCCTTTCAGGCCCATCCCTGACCTACTGTATCGCGGAGATTGGTAGGAGCTGAGCTCAGGATGAGGACGGACGTGACGTCATTTAGCAATGGCGCCCGTTTGTTTACGTCTCGAGTACCAAAAGTAGCCACGGATGAGAGTAACTTTGGAACGGCTCCTCAGTTACTCAGCCCATTCCCATATCGAAGTGTTAACTCTATATGGGGTGCAGATAGCTATGTGGCGTGTTAATACATGCGTCCCCTGTTGATATACGATATCCTAGAGGGAAACCTTTAGGGTACTCGCTCCAGAAGTTAGAATTCTGTGATAACCTTTAGTTTAATTCTCTGGGAATATCCACTGTAGTTAAATATACCCTAGGAAGCTACTGAAGGAACCCTCCATCAGGACGACATGGCCATCTCACCCAAAAATAGATTTTTCGCTTCGCTCAAAATCCGTTTTTTGGGCTCAAGCCATGTCGTCCTGATGGAAGCATACCAGAGCATTAATGTATCTGTGGAATTTCATCAGTGCCTTAACCTTGGGACAATATTTCTATGGTCATCTGGACCATTTGAGACAAATGACGTTACTGTTATCCGTCATCATCACTAATCATAAACAATGTTGGTGCTTCCTGCCCCCTACAGGGAAGAGTCCTTCTAGATGGTAGAAAAGGGGCCTCAAGGTTAGTATATATTGTATGAACAAACATAAGTATACACTGGGTATACAAACAGTCTCATGGTTTGTATATATTGCCGAAACAATATCAGTGTCCATTATATCCATTGTTTGGAAGCATACAATGATATGAAGTATACTTACATGAGTAAGTCAAAGAACTCTGGCATCTTAAACATGCAATTATCGGGCGAATTAGGACGCAGTTACATTCTAATAGACATTTATTTCTAATAAATGACTAAATGAATTAACAAGTAAAACAAATGTAGCATGATAAAAGGAATTATACATGCGACATATACAGAAATTATTTTCCCTTTTTGAAAGGGAAGAAATGCTGAGTGCCACTCTCAGACTGAAGAAAAGTTTTTAATAAAATTTTCCTTCATAATTTCTGTACATGTTATATTCTATCGACATTGTGTACTACGTACACACAGCACGAGTGCTATCTGTATAATTCCACACCTGAGATTTTGAACAGATTTAGTGTCACCATGGTAACACTCATTTAAAAGGGGATCACACTAAAAGTGCTGACACCTTCTCCCTTTAATTGACAGTCCCAATCAATTAACTACACCTCGCAGAATTAGACGACAGGTTTTAATACACTACCTGCCACCACCACATAATGCTTCAGTTCATGGACCTGCTTAGCATAGTGTTTGTAGAACACTCTGGATGATTTCCATCCAGCATATGAGCGAAGGCGCTCAAAGACCATATACTGAAAAAAGTTCAGTGATGAAGCAATTTTTCTCGGATCATGACCTGCGGGAGTACTGTCAGGATCTGCTCTGCGAATAATGTAGGTGAGCTTCGCCCTCAGTTGTTTTAGGGATAAGTTTGATCCAGAGGTTTCTCCTTTGAAGAGCTGTCCTCCCCTGAAGTCTGAAGTTCTACGAAGATAGACCTTTAGACACTCTGCTGGACATAGAGAGACATCTTCCCTCAGAGGGCAGATTCTCCAGGGACCCCACTTCTTAGTGGGTAGCTCGTTCTTAGCGAGAAAGGTTGGATCAGGAAAGAGATTCAGTTCTCCCGCCTCTGTGAACTGAATGTGGCCCTCATCTCTAGATAGGGCCACTATTTCACTAACTCTTGCTCCGGAGGCTATAGCGAACAGAAAAATAACCTTTTGGGTTAGATCCTTGAGGGAACAATCTTCATTGTTTACAGATGAGGCATAATGTAGGACCTTGTCCAAAGACCATGAGATGGGCTTTGGCGGTGCTGCAGGCCTAAGCCTTGCACATGCCTTCGGAATCTTATTAAAGATTTCATTCGCCAGATCCACTTGAATGGCATATAGAAGAGGTCTAGTCAAGGCTGACTTGCACGTAGTTATCTTGGTGGCCGCCAGACCTTGATTATGAAGGTGGACAAAGAAGGACAGAAATTTCTTTCGGTCCTTTTGCTTTTACAAAAGCAACCCACTTTTTCCAAGATGACTCATATTGTCTTCTAGTTGACTTAGACTTGTATTCTTCTAAGAATTCTATATTGCCTTCTGAGATCCCAAATCTTTTCCTAACTGCTAGGGCAAGAAAATCATGAAATGAAGGGTTTGGGCTCTCTGTGATAAATGAAAGGCAATTAACTTCTGAACCTTCTGAGATAGTCCTGGGTTCAGAACTAGGGCCAGCCTCAGCCTCAGTTCCTTCACTAAAGGGAACCGGTTGCTCTTGGGCTACTTGGGAGCCAACAGAGCCACTCCTCCCTGGAAGGATCTCAGCACGTTGAGGACCTTCAACAGGAGATTGGATGGGATGAACAGGAATTCCTGAGTCCATCCCTTCTATACTAGAGACATGATGTCTGTTATCTCCACTAGAAGATCCTCGTATGGGGCTACATATCGAGGTAGTTTCTTGATGATGCTCGTGACGAAGAAGTTGATCTGCAGCTCGGGGACTTGTTCCCATCTGGGAGAGAATAGGTCTGCGTCTGTGGACCATTCTAACTCTATCGGCTTGAGCCCGAGTAGAGCATCCGCTGTCACATTGTGGATCGATTGTACATGAACTGCTGATAGGTGCCATCCTTTTAGGTAAGGGATGGCTAACATCACCTAAACTATATGAGACGCTCTCTAGCCTTGTCGGTTCCGACGTCTCATTATCGCTTCGATGTCCCAGATTAGCCTGAGGAGGTCTGATCTGCGTGGAGAGAGTTTCCCCACCCACGACAGGACCAACATGGCCTTGGATAGAAATGACCGAATCCCTTGGACTTTCCTCTAAGGGGAGTGAATACCCCATTCTTCCGACTAGGCATCCATGCGGATGATCTTCAATAGTCGGGGTAGTTGCAAGGGCACGGTCTTCAATAGGCTTTTGGCCTTTGACCATTGTTAGGGAAGCGATTAAGGAAAGATCGATATTGGTCCTTTTAGATCTCTTCGAGCGTTTCATGCGTATCTTCTCCAGACTCTTAACGCATCTTTCAGCTGTGCTCTTAGCTTTGGGTCTGTCACTATTGCGAACTGGAGAGAGTTCAGAACTCCTCCCTGTTAGCGTCTTGGAATCCTGACTGATTACCATAGTCTCTTGACCGACCCTGCGATCTCCTTTTACATCCCCAAGGGAAAGGAGAGTTGGTGTGACCACAGGTTTCAATGGTTTTTTAACCATTGAAGCCTTTGAGCTGAAGAGAATCGAGACTTCTTGAAGCTTATCTTGCATCCCCGATGTTCCGGGAACCGGATTACTTCCTTGGATGCTCATAGACCAGCCACTTCAGGTGCTGCCCACCCCAGCCTTTCGTCCAGGTACATTGTTGCCTGAACCATTTCTAGGCTTGGTTTTTGCGTGACTGTGTCCGCCAATCCCGTGAAGATACTTAGGACTGTGTTTAGTCCGACAAGGATCTTTCCTAGGAAATACGTTATCTTCTGTAACTTGAATCCTAGATAAGAGGAGAAGGGGTGACTGACTGGAAGCTGCCAGTAGACATCTTTCAGGTCTGACAAGACTGCGAACACCCCTTTCTGAAATAAGGTCCTTATGTTCAGAAGGATTAACATTCTGAACTTGCTGTTTTATTTGAACTTGTTGAGTGGTGACAAGTCCAGAATGACTGAGTTTTTTTGAGTCCTTCTTGTGAACACCAAACAGCCTTCCCTGGAATTCGATGGACTATACTTTCCTTACCACCTGTATGCTCTAGAGCTCTAAGGTATACTCTTCCAGGAGGGGGTTGGAGTGTAGGAAGAGTTGAGGAAATGATGGTGGAGGCATGTCTATTTTCTATCCTAGTCCCATCTTGATTAGGCCTTGGACCCAAGGATAAAAGGTCCAGCGATCATGAAGGAACCTCCCTCCTACCAGAAGCATCTCTTTGCTTCGCCTGATCAGAAGGTTTACATATTCGACCGCTTGCCTGTGGCATCGCGGGCACCGTAACTGTGGGATGTTGTTGAACAGCCCGAGGAACATTCTAGACTTTTGAAAAGATGCCCCACTTTTGGAGAAGTCCTATGTTCTCTGTGGTGGCCTTCTTAATCACCTCTCTAACTACCTCATTTGGAAAGAGGTCTCTACCCCAGATGTTGGAAGATATTAGCTTCCTGGTTTCGTGTTTCACTGTTGCGGCAGCGAACACAAACTCCCTACAGGCTCTCCTAGCCTTCAGAAAGGTATAAAGGTCTTTTACTAAGGTGGCCATATGCATTTTGGCCAAGACCATGAGCATGTCTGGGGTACTTTGATGGGCTGAACACAACTATATGCAGTTCTGTAAGGATAGGGAGGCTGCAAGTCTCTCCTTTGTCTCTTGTTCCTTGCTCAAAAGAAACTCAGATAGTTTAGGGAGATTCTCGCTAGACTGTTGTCTAACGACATCCGCGTCTAGTCTTCCTACTGAAAAGGTTAAGTGGACTTCCTTCCAATCCTTCTCCTGCATGGGAAAGGCTAGTGACAGAGGCTTGCACTCCTCGAGTGCAGGACATGGTCTACCTGCCTCCACTGTCTTGGCAACAGATTTAAATGCCTTCCACGTAAAGGGGAATGATATTGAAGCAGGAGCAAGAAAGGAAGGGTGTCTGTTACTTAGTGTGAATACTTTCGACACTGAGTAACCCGCCTTTCTCAGGCTACTTGACAAGATAGCCTGTGCTTTATCATGGTCGAGAATCATGACCTCCTTCAGTTCCGTTTCTTTTCTTGATGTTGGTTCATGCCTCAGTCGAATGAAGCAATTAGGGAAAGCATCAAATCTTGGCCAAAACTGGATATCGTCCAAAGGAACAGCACCCATCTTCTCCGAGATGTAGAGTTTGCCGTCTAAAATCGGCATAAGCTCCGCAAACCTCCAGGGATTGGTTTTGGAGCATGTCAGAAGGTCTTAGTCTCTGGGTCGTTTGTATGACCCTTGGGTAGCGACAAGTGGTGCTTCACAGAGCTCTATCTTGAATTTCGCTTCCTCCTTTTCGTCCTGTTTGCGAAAGTTTTCTATTAGACATTTCATATGGGCCAGTAATTGGTCCATTTTGTCTAATAGACGGGTAGAGGGTGGAGATGTCGATGTTAATGGCTCTAGAGTCGGCACAGACGGAAGCCATTCCGACGCGACGTTATCCACCTCTTCCTGTTGGGGCTTCATGCCCTCCGTCCCAAGGGCTACCTGGCCGCAGGGAGGTGTGAATCGTGCCTGGGGCACCACTATTTCCTTACTTGCTCTCGGGAATAGTAGGCTACGTATCCTATCATTAGGTAGGTATGGTCCCGGAGAGATTTTTTGGAATCCTCTCACCCAGTTGCGTAGTTTGTTACGAGCTGCATCCCTAAACTCCATCGACTTGGGAGTCTCGAAACCCTCGGACATTAAGGTCCGACATACGTTGCAAACTTGAGGGTTCCAATAATGCAGGGATTCGGAAATAATATTGCAGGGGGCATGAAACCTGCATATATTATGACCATAAAAGTACTTACTCTTGATATTGCAGAAGACTGCAACACATGTCATCTGGGGTTCCTCCTGTAAAGAAAGAAAAGCAGAATGAGTATATAATTGATTATATCACTGATAAGCAATATGTAAAAGTCATCTTTTAACTAAAATAGCTTAAGATAGTAAGCTAGAAAGGGATAGTGGGAGACATATACAGTACTTGTGTATCCCCTCCAAGCAAATGTTGTTACCTCCCTTCAATATTAACTATAAGGAGATTCCTCTATCAAGGAACTCTAACGAAAGGGTTCTAACCCCTAGGGGTAGAAAAGTGTACAAGTCACTGCCCCTTTTTATTCTTTAACACTGTGGGGTAAGGATGACTGATTTCTAATCAGAGTATTGAATTCTATTCTTTCAATATAGGAACGGTCTCAGTAGAAGCCCGCACAAGGGTACCCAAAATATGTTAGAAACTAACTACTGTATAATCATACTATAGTTTTCTGTTTGCAGTATATACTATAATGCAAAATACCGACTACTGTATAATTATATATAATGTAGCTCAGCCAGTGTGCTGCCATTGTGGCAAGCATCTGATGGCACGGTCCAGCCGGCATGACGCCGACTGGACTAGGAAATATAAAAGACATATATTTGTGTATCCTACCCAGCCCATTTGCTGTGACCTTCCCTTACAATATTAAAATCATAGAGTTTCCTGATCAGGGAAACTCAAGGATAAGGGTTCTAACCTTTTAGGATTAGAAGTGTAATACCACCAGCCCTTTAAATTATTTGATATTGTAGGGTAATATGAAAACTGATTTCTAATCAGAATATTGAAGAAATTCTATTCTTTCAATATAGGATTGGTCTCGGCAAACACCCGGGCAAGGATACCCAAGGTTTATTGGAAAATAACTACTAGTATAATATATACAATAGTTTTTCTATCTGCAGTATATCCTATACTGCAAATATACTGACTACCTGTATAAACATATACTGTAATTCAGCCGGCATATAGCCGGCATAGCTAGTCCCTGCCAGCGCAGCCAGCATGCTAGCTAAAAGAAAGAGAGACATCATGGAGTGAAGGCTGCCTTATTACACTGTATGTTTACACTAATTAAGGATGTAAATATCTAATTTACTGCCTTTCTCCAGAAAGAAGGTTCAAATGGAAGGGGAGAATGTAACATTCAGGCTTCCATCCAGCCACAAGTACCATCGCCGGCAGGCTAGCACCCGGCAGCACTGGTACAGTCGGCATACTGCCGGCTGAGTCAGCACCTATCTGTGCTGGTCTACTCGGCCTACCGCCGGCCAGGCTAATACCCCGGCAATAGAACTTGTGGCCGGGAGTCCAAGGGAGGACTGAAGAACCTTGGTGACAGAAGGGACTTCCCACCAACAGCCATCATGGCTGCCAGCAGCCGCCAGCCGCTGGCAGCCATCACGGCTGCCAACAGATGACATGGCTGCCAGCAGCCTGCATAGCCGCCAGCAGCCGTCATAGCCGCCGACAGTTGTATAAAACATGGTCGCCGGCAGCCAACATGGCTGCCAGCAGTTGTCATGGCTGCCAGCAGCTGGCATAGCAGCAGGCAGTCGGACAACAGCTGTAGAGTAGGAGTCTGGCCGGCCCCCGCAATCCACCGGCAGCGGTGAGATTGCAGGACGACGGCTCAAAGAAAAACGATGGCTCGGCCATCACAAAAGAACAGAGGGGAGGGAAGAGGGTCCAGTATGAAGTGTGGAAGGAGCCAGCAATTGCCAGTCCTACAAACCCTTAAGAAACTCTGTTTCAGTATTGGCGGCAGGAGAATTCTATTCTCCAACCTAGGGTCTGCCAATACAGTTAAGGGGACGGCAGCAGTGCCGCCTCCTCTCAACAAGGGAGAAACAGAGTTCCAGTGCCGGCGCCATCCTAGGCCTCAGAAGAATAACTATTCTTCAGCCTAGGGTCTGCAAGCACAGGACTAGTCTACTAGACCACAGGGAGAAGGTGGCGGCATCATACAACCACTTCAGGTGCGGCCTAGGGAGGGCTAGCCTCCTATGTCGGCAGCCTAGCCGGCAGGGGAATGACTATTCACCCTGCCGGCCGACTGTCGGCACAAGACTAAATACTCTGAGGTTCTGACCAAATCCCAAAACCTGCTATCTGCGGTTAAGGGAAGGGACAGAAAACCCTAGGCTGGTCATGCCTTAAGGAAAACTCGAGGCACAACCCACTAGGGTTGTAGCCTAAGGCTACACTCAGAGGGAAAGAGAGATTACCCCTAAATCTCCACTGGAGACGAGTATCGGTTTATATAATAATTCTAGGAGATATCTATCTCCGTTTGAATTGATAAACCAATACACGAGGGTAACCGCGGAAATGTCGAAAGTATACTATATCGCCTAGGTTAGGTTACCTAGGCAAGACGAGATCTCGGTTACCTAAATCACCGAAACTCTGACTTATACGATCGACATAGAAAAAGGAAAATTATGCATATAAATATCTTTACAAGTATAAAATGCCTAAATAGCTTTCATAATTAAATAATTAATGCTATCTCAACCGGGAATTTCGTTCTACTAACTAAATAACACATGCCTAACGAACGACAGCGCCCATGGCGCCTCCGGTAACAGGCCTAGCTCCTAATCACAATAAATTACTCTAATTTCACTGTGAGACAGGAGCTAAATTACACACATTGTAAAGAATCAATACTCAACTTTCCAGAGGCGAAAGAAGCTGGAGATTGCATAATAATCCTTGAAAATTGATCGAAAAGGTCAGATCAACAGGGAACACCACCGTGCGAAATCGCTACAGAATTAGGAATGTCCGCCATCCAAAGTTCTCTACTACATTGTACAAAATTAGTACCTTCATTAATCTTTTGAATTTAGGGAAAGAGGGAAAGAGAAATCTTCTGTAATATAATGATAAAGCAAAATTTTTTTCAATACACTAATAAGTCAAAAGATTGTTAAATGCAATCAGTTTATCATTGTATTATAAAAAATGCTCTGATCAAGGGATGAAGTATGAGTGTATAATGATACTGTATGTGTCAAAATAGGTGAGTCAACCCAGTTGCCATGCTAGTCCTTCCATCCCCACACATGCAAGAGACTGGTGAGGGTTACTGCCAATCTCGGGGGGACTGGCTAGTCTGGTCATATATGCTGAAAGGATGAGAGGATAGGCTAGTCATGCCTGGATTATCCTGTTTAACCCCCCATACACAATCGTGGTCAAATCAGCACACCAGTCCTCTGTGTGTATGGCCTGCTTTAGACTACCTTGCTATCCCTGTCCCAAGTGTCAGTAGACCCAGTGGTGACCACGGTGATTGTTGTCATAAGGGCGTGGGGTGATTACCAAATCATACAGAATAGGAGGCAGTGAATTAGACAAGGGTGATCTTGTAAGAAGGATTTATTGTCTAAGTTGATTTTCACAATTAAAATGAGCAGAAATCTTCTTCAAAGTTAGTGAATTAGAACTTTAAATCTTAAGGGTGCATGACATAAGAGTTATAAGTTTCTCGCTGGCTCTTAAATGATTTCATCAGTCAAATACAGTACAATGGAATTTACTTTTAACTGGTACAGTAACATACCTGGGGAGAGCGGACGGGGAGACATTTAAACTAAAAGAAACTATTGGATGTCGTATGGCGTATGGATGTCCGCCACGGCTGTGGTAGGATTACTATGGCTGGTTGGCCCAGTGAAGGTTGCCCACTCACCAGTAGGACTTGAACTTAACTGGCTTTACTCGCACAGTCTGTGCGTTCTTATTTCCCCTACATTGCTGGGGGGTCTGGGGCTTGTCTCGCCTACGGGTAGCAGTAGCAGGTGACGTAACCGCACCATACTGGTTCTCACTCTGCTTCCCCTCTCCCCGGTTTACATAATACAAATTTAAGCTTGGACGGGGGAGATTTACAGCAAAGGGAGACTTATGAATTTTACGTTATATGTTAAAAAGATACAGTAATAGTTCTTATCTTTAAAAAGGGCACTGATGGGAATGGACGTTAGCTGTGACCATCTTCAAAACTGCACCAAGGCGCACTTATCTTGGGTGGTGTCGTTCATGGGCGCCTTAGGGGGTCAATCCCATCTTGCCTGGGGGGTCTTAGGTATGGGCATGCCCCTCAGATCTATGTCAACGTCCTCTCTTTGCTGCACTCTCCACCCTCCTTGCCTATAATGAAGTATTTGAAAACAACAAGGGGTCTAGTCATCATTTGTTAGGCGCCAGGCCTCCTGAGTTTGTGTCTGATAGACGAAGCAAAAGAGCGGCAGAGTTCAATTCCCGTGATCCCATTACCTAAGTTTTTTTTTTTTTTCTTTTTTTTTACTTGTGACATTGTAGGTGTGATGCGGTGCTAGAGACCCCAGTGGTGATACCCACAGTGCACCTGTAGCCCAAGAGGGCTGTAGAGAAGGCTTCCAAACTAATGGTTGTGGCTTTGTCAACGCAAAATTAGCAAAAGAAGGCTCACACACCTGTAGGGGTAGTGCCAATGCCTAAAGTTAGTCATAAAAAAATCTCCAGGGCTGGTAAAACTTTTGTAGCCCTAATGCCTGTCATCCGTGCCAATTACTTTAGTGATGAGCACCTCTGCGTGTGTTACCCCTCTGCCTGTGATCTCATGGCCCATGGCTCCCTCCCTTGCTGTGATTGTTATCCTAGCCCCTGTGTGTGGGGTGCAAGTGTCAATGAGTGTGCCTGCAACTCTCCAAGTGACAGTGTTCCCCAATGTTGTCGTTTCTATTGGAGAAACCCATGTGGTTTCCCCTTTGAGGAGATTCATCGTTGATGTTCACTCAGGCATCGACTTCTCTACTTGCAGAGCCTGAGGAGAAGTTTGGTAAGAGGAAGAAGCAAGTTTACTCCTCTTCATCTTTCAGCTCTTTTTCCTCATCTTCCTCCCTTTCCTCTTCCAATTCTGAGGCTTCTTCTAATTAGAATGCGGAGAAATTCAGGAAGGCCGTTTGTTATTGTAAGAAAACAGCTCTTAACAACTCCATGACTCTTTTGTGCGGAAAGACACCCAGATGATCGCCGATCCTCTGGCGACTTGGACCACACCCCCATGCTATGGCCCCATAATGCCAAGTGGAACTGATGTGCACTGCCTTGTGTTCACCTGTCAGCCATGTGGTGGAAGAACTTGGATGTTCTTCACTTTTCCTACTTGGACTGTGGACTGCAGCTCCCTTCTTTAAATGGGTTACTTTTGTATCCCATGTTGAGAAGACAGCACCTCCCTAGGTCATCATTGCTGAATGTCATGGGCCAGTGGTTGAGTGGCGGCTGCCCTTGTGGTCAGTGCTTCCTCTCCACCTCGATCAATTGAGGGAAGAGTATGATACTTCTTTTGTCTCTGTCTTGATTGGTGTTAGAGATCTTTCTCCCCTTTTTGACTGCTGGCCTTGTCCGTCATGATCCTCCAATTATGTTTTAAGTTTTGCTCCTGTGTCAGAATGCTTGTCGTCATGGGCAGGGAGTAGATCTCTGGTGGAATCTGCTATATTCTGTAATCCCATTAGGTACAATGGTACTCAGGATTGATCTGCCTCACAGGTACCAGACCTTGTCCCAGTACCAATGGAAGCAGAGAACTCTGAGTTGGATTGTTCCTTCATAGACATTCTTGCACTCATTTGTGAATACAATGAAGTGGATGAGGCAACCTTGGTGCCATCAAGTTGGACTTGGGTTGAGGCCTTCTCTAGAGTTGCCTTGATCTGACCTTGTTAGCTTGGCCCTGGATTGAGTTGAGGATCAGATCTCTGGATCTCAAAACTCTCTCGTTTCCTGTCATTCAAACAAGATCCTTTTCCTAATACTTTTGATGCAGGGAAAATTTGTTTGTTCCGTAACTGGAATACAAACCAACGCTATACATAGGGGTATTACTTTTGGCGAAGCTGAAAGGACGAGCTGTTAGAATTTGGCGATGGTTAAATACCCCTTCCGCTAGTTAGTGGGGATTAGCGTAACTAGCTACCCCTCTCACTCACACACCTGTGACTGTTCTTCACTTTGCTTATGGGTTGGAGGGAGAGCGGTGGTTGCTGCCCTTACTCCTCGTCTGGTTTGGACTGCCATTAATCTTTGTCTTTTAACTTATGTTTTTCTTCTATATATATGTTGTAAGCTTTCTTTACTGTGAATGTTGCTGTTTGTGTGACAGCATAGTACGGCAGGTTCTCAAGGATGGAGAACCTTCCCTTTCGATCTTTCTCCCATGAACATCGGTCATCCCGTTGGCAGATAGCATTCCGTGTATCTCAGCCGCTGCCGCAGGGGAATCGCCATCGTTTGTATAATCCTCTTTTCGGCTATTGTCGTCGCCTTCTCCTATACGTGTTAGTAGAAGGAATCTGCTGGGGAAGGGAGTGCAGCCTCTCAGAGCTTTACTTCTGTCTGGCTCTTTCTCAAGGTCAACGCTTCTCACTTTTCGTGGGCGGTCAGCTATATACAGTGGAACCTCTACATCCGAACGTATCTACATCCAAATTTTCAAACATCCAAAGTAAAATTCGAGCAAATTTTTGACTCTACACCCGAATTTTATTTCGACACACGAAGTAAGCAATTTTCGTCGTACCGGTTGTATCCGAATTTTTCGACACGCGAAGTACAATTCGAACACCCGAATGTTTTTTTCGACACCCGAAGTAAACAATACTCGTACGCGTAGTTGGTGCTCATAGCGCCTGAAGTGTTTTTTATTTCCGCCGATAGAAGGCAGCACATCGACCTCGGAGGGACGCTCAATTAGCGGGGCTTGGGTCAGTCCTCTGTTCTCGTTGGCTTCTTGTGGTTGTGCTCTGTGCGTTCTGCTATTAACTCTGTTTTAATCGTGATTTTTTACGTGCATCCTTTAACGGTAATTTACGTAAAGTATGGGTTCTAAAAGGCTTAGTTTTGCCAGTGGTAGTGGTAGTGGTGAGAAAAAGAAGAAGGAAATGCTTTCTTTAGAAATTAAGCAGGAAATTATTGAAAAACATGAGCGTGGCGTCCGCGTGAGTGAACTTGCTAAACAGTATGGCCATAATATATCAACGATCTCGACAATCCTTAAACAGAAGGAAGCTATTAAAGCAGTGAAAGCTTCTAAGGGGATCACCATAATTTCAAAACACCGTACCCCTATCATAGAAGAGATGGAACGACTTCTACTAGTGTGGATTAAGGACAGAGAGATCGTTGGCGACACCATCACCGAGACCGTCATCTGCGAGAAGGCGCACGCCATCTTTACGGACTTGAAGGAGGAGAGCTCTGGGGGTGATGCTGGGGAGAGTTCAACCGAGCCTTCCTCAGATGATTTCAAGGCATCTCGTGGCTGGTTCGAGAAATTTAAGAAACGGTCTGGGATTCATTCAGTTGTTCGCCACGGAGAGGCTGCTAGTGCGGACACAAAGGCTGCAGCTGACTTTGTCAAGAACTTCGAAAAGATCGTGCAGGAAGAAGGCTACGTAGAGCAGCAGGTGTTTAATTGTGATGAAACCGGGCTGTTTTGGAAGAAGATGCCGAGTCGAACCTACATCACTGCCGAAGAGAAGAAATTGCCTGGGCATAAGCCAATGAAGGATCGGTTGACTCTTGCCCTATGTGCCAACGCTAGCGGGGACTTTAAAGTCAAGCCCTTACTGGTTTACCATTCAGAGAACCCTAGGGCCTTTAAAGCACACAACGTCGGTAAGGATCAGCTTAATGTTTTCTGGCGATCCAACTCGAAGGCCTGGGTCACCAGGCAATTCTTTGTGCAATGGGTTAACCAAGTTTTCGGCCCTTCTGTGAAAGAGTATCTTCATGAACAGAAATTGCCTTTAAAGTGCCTGCTATGCCTTGACAATGCACCCGCTCACCCCCCCCGGACTTGAAGATGATATCTTCGATGAATTCAAGTTCATAAAGGTGCTGTATCTTCCACCGAATACCACCTCTATCCTCCAGCCCATGGACCAGCAAGTCATCTCTAATTTTAAGAAGCTGTACACCAAGCACTTATTTAAGCAGTGCTTTAATGTCACGCAAAGCACCAACTTAACTTTGCGTGAATTTTGGAGGGGCCACTTCAACATCGTGCACTGCTTGAAGATCATAGATCAGGCTTGGGTGGGATTAACTCGACGGACCCTCAATTCTGCCTGAAAGAAGCTGTGGCCTGATGCAGTTTCTCCCCGAGATTTCGAGGGTTTTGTCCCCGAACCTGGTCCCGTGGTCGGTGCAGCGGAAGCCGTAGAGGAAATCGTCTCCCTTGGCAAGTCCATGGGTGTGGAGGTCGACGCAGATGACGTTACGGAACTCGTCGCCGAACATCACGACGAACTTACCACGGATGAGCTCAAGGAACTCCATGCTATGTCGGAGCACATGAGTGATGACGAGGAAGGGAGCGAGGAGGTAGAACATGTGTTAGGTTCGGCGCATATAAAAGAGGTGTTAGGAAAATATCAAGACGTGGTCGACTTCATCGACAAAAACCATCCAAAGAAATTGCAGGTTTGTCGTGTAGTTTCTCAATTCGATGATGTTTGCCTAATTCACTTTCGAAACATTCTGAAAAGCCGTACCAAGCAATTATCTATCGATAATTTCTTTAAAAAACTGCGAAGCGAACTCGTGATGAAGAGGATGTAAGTGATTCGAAGAAAACGGCAAAGAGTGAAGCGGAAGAAAGTGAAACAAAGAAAACGGAAAAGAGTGAAGCGAAAGAAATTCAGTCAATTTTAAGTGTAGAGAGTGAAAGTGATTAAAATTACGTAATCATCAAAAAGAAAAAAAGAAAATGTAAAAAAAAATATAAAATATAAAAATAAAAAAAAAATAAGCTAAGTTATGTTAAAGTTCATTTAGTGTAAGTTAGAATAAGTTACGGTAGTGTACGTTTATCGTAGTTAACCTCTCTACCTCCTCGCCGCCCGTCCGTCTCCTCTCTGCGTAGCAAGACTAACAACACCTGCGCTGGAGTTTCTAAGGTAAAGTGACGCTAAAAACCCATTTCTTATTTATCATTTTTTGCTAATTCTTCTTATTTACATGTCTATTCTTCTTATTTACATGTCTATTATCTAATTTAGTGTTCATTATTCTCATGGGAAAATTATGTGTAGTAGTTTATTAAGAAGTTATCATAGGTTTTTGGGCTCAACCACGAATTAATCCTATTTCAATGTATTCTTATGGGAAAATTCGTTTCGACATCCGAACATTTTCTACATCCGAAGTTGGTTCTGGAACGGATTAAATTCGTATGTAGAGGTACCACTGTACTCTGTGGGGGGAACACTTGTCTCGTACGTGGGTTAGGTTGTGCTTCCGAATGGTTTTCGTCATTAAGTGAAATTAACTGTTTGTAATTTAACTTTTCAACTTCGTCTCTGCGGGGAACCCCCTCCTCGCCGGAGGGTTGAGTGGTTCTCCCGATCACCAACTGCCAATAGGCCTCTTGCTGATCGCCTTTTGCCTGTGACCTCAGACTCTCCTTGGTCTTGCTGTTCGCCAGCCTTAAGGTTGAGGCCTTCTCTAGAGTTGCCTTGATCTGACCTTGTTAGCTTGGCCCTGGATTGAGTTGAGGATCAGATCTCTGGATCTCAAAACTCTCTCGTTTCCTGTCATTCAAACAAGATCCTTTTCCTAATACTTTTGAGGCAGGGACAATTCTTTTGTTCCGCAACTGGAATACAAACCAACGCTATACATAGGGGTATTACTTTTGGCGAAGCTGAAAGGACGAGCTGTTAGAATTTGACGATGGTTAAATACCCCTTCCGCTAGTTAGTGGGGGTTAGCGTAACTAGCTACCCCTCTCACTCACACACCTGTGACTGTTCTTCACTTTGCTTATGGGTGGGAGGGAGAGCGGTGGTTGCTGCCCTTCCTCCTCGTCTGTTTTGGACTGCCATTAATCTTTGTCTTTTTAACTTATGTTTTTCTTCTATATATATGTTGTAAGCTTTCTTTACTGTGAATGTTGCTGTTTGTGTGACAGCATAGTACGGCAGGTTCTCAAGGATGGAGAAACTTCCCTTTCGATCTTTCTCCCATGGACATCGGTCATCCCGTGGGCAGATAGCCTTTCGTGTATCTCAGCCGCTGCCACAGGGGAATCGCCATCGTTTGTATAATCCTCTTTTCGGCTATTGTCGTCGCCTTCTCCTATGTGTTAGTAGAAGGAATCTGCTGGGGAAGGGAGTGCGGCCTATCAGAGCTTTACTTCTGTCTGGCTCTTTCTCAAGGTCAACGCTTCTCACTTCTCGTGGGCAGTCAGCTATATACTCTGTGGGGGAACACCTGTCTCGTACGTGGGTTAGGTTGTGCTTCCAAATGGTTTTCGTCATTAAGTGAAATTAACTGTTTGTAATTTAACTTTTCAACTTCGTCTCTGCGGGGAACCCCCTCCTCGCCGGAGGGTTGAGTGGTTCTCCCGATCACCAATTGCCAATAGGCCTCTTGCTGATTGCCTTTCGCCTGTGACCTCAGACTCTCCTTGGTCTTGCCTTTCGCCAGCCTTAAGGCTCTCGTCATACCAACTCTCCTCGCCACCTAGTCGTCAACGAACTCTGGTTCGTGACTCTCTAGCTGGTTCCAGCCACCTCGTCGCTCATCCTTCGATGACCTGTTGTCATGCAGCCGTTCGCCATTCGCCAATGGTTAGCTGCTTGCGGACTTATCTAGCAGTTCGCTTTTCACCTTCAACTCTTCCATCACCAACTCGCCAATTGCCAAGTCAACCCACTGATTGACGGCAGATCACTGCTCGCTAACTGACCAGGCATCCTTCGACTGCTTGTCAGTCACCATCCATTCGCTGTTTGCCAATGATAAGCTATTCGCCGCTTGCTAATGGTTATCTGTTCGCCGCTTGCTAACGGTTTGCCATTAACCGTTCGCTAACAGTTAGCTGCTCGTCGCTTACTAACGGTTAGCCATTCGCCGCTCCTCTACAGTTTGCTGCTCATCTTCGGCTCACTGATTGCCGATTCGCCGATCCCCAACAGCTCGCTACTCGCCGGCAGTCCGCTGTTCACCGGCAGTTCACCGCTCGGCAGCCCACGAGCAACCTTCAACTACTCTTTCCAGCCTTCGCTCATTGAGGAGGTCCCGAGGGATCACAGAGTAGTTTTGAAACCCGGGGAGGATTCCATCCTTTCCTTTTCAGGTGGCCAACAGAAGGCTGTAACACCTAGACCTTTGGTAATAGAGGCCTTCTTGTCTCCGAGTAAAGAGTCCAGGGACCCTAAAAAGTCCTAATTGAGGACTACAAAACCTGCAGAAGGGGTCAATCAGTCTACATTTGGCCTCTTAGAGAACTATAAAACAGGACTGCAGTAACGGACAACGAGGTGTCTAAAAACCCCTCTCCTGTAAAGGGCAAGAAAGGTTCCAAGTCCTCCCAAGGAGAAGAAGTGCAGCTCAGGACCGAACCGTGGATAATCTCCGTGATACGTTCAGGGTATCGCGTCCCGTTCACTCATCTCTCCCTCCATTGGTCAAGACCCCAGCATCAACGAGCTTCTTTGTGAAGGGATCCGCAAAGGAGCTGGGCCTTCGGGCTGAAGTCTACACCATGTTGAAGAAGGTCAGACAAGCAGTAAGACCACTGTAGTTCATGTGCGTGCTGGACCTAATGGATGCATACTTCCAGATTCCAATCTATCTGCCTTTAAGGAAATATCTGAGATTTAGTCTAGACGACAAGAAATACCCGTTCAAGGTGCTGTGCTTTGGTCTCTCCACAAGCACCCCAGGTCCTCACGAGAGTGTTTGTCTCAGTGTTCTCCTGGGATCATAGAATCGGCATCCGTCTCCTACGCTTCCTGGACAACCGGCTGATTCTAGCAGACTCTGTGGAAACCCTTCTTTGCCAAGATCTAGGGACCATGGTAAACCTCAAGAAGTCATCCCTGCTTCCCACTCAAAGACTGGTATACCGAGGAATGATAATAGACACAAACCTCCACAAAGCCTTCCCATCAGACGACAGAGTAGTGAGGCTGAGGAAGGTCGCGAGACTCTTTCTTAGACGAGAAGAGCTCCCAGCAGAGAGGTGACTTATGTCTCCTCGGACACCCATCATCTCTGACCCGTCTAGTTCTCAACTGCCGTTTCAGGATACTATCCCTCCAATTGCAACTAAAACCCAACAGTAATTAGGCCTTCGATTCCCTGGACATTCTGATCCCTACGGGACCAGAGGAACGGACGGATGTCGATTGGTGGGTGGCAGACGAGAATCTGCTGAAGGATATCGATCTTTTCGTCCTTTCCCTGTACTTGATGCTGTTTTCCGACTCATCAAAAAAAGGGTGGGGGCCTATGGGCTGCATCACACGACCTCAGGCCTTTGGTCAGAGTTCGAAAAATACCTTCAAATAAATCTCTTAGAGATGAAGGCCATCTGCTCGGCCCTTCAAAAGTTCCATCAGTTCCTGGTGGGTCACTCAGTGTTGATAATGAGCGACAAAACCACAGTAGTGGCTTACATCAACAAGCAAGGAGATACTTTTTCGCAGCCCCTATCCCATCTGGCAGTAGAGATACTGAGATGGGCAGAAGTCCATTTGGTCTCACTATCAGCTCGCTTCATTCCCAGGAAAAGGGATGTGCTCACTGACAACCAAAGAAGAGCAATTCAGATAGTGGATACCGAATGGTCTTTGGATCACCTAGTTACCAAGAAAGTTCTGACTGGGTGGGGTTCTCCAATTGTGGATCTGTTCGCAACGTCCCTGAACTTAGGGTTCCCATTATGCTGCTCCCCAGTCCTGGACCCCAAGGCTTGTAGGATGATGCATTCCAGCAACAGTGGGACAACATTGACGTTTACGCCTCTCTCCCATTCTGTTTTATGAGAAGAGTACTCAACAAGGCGAGAATATCGGTCAACCTCTCAATGATCCTCATAACCCCGCTCTGGCATCACTCAGAATAGTTTCCAGACCTTCTGCAGCTCCTGTTAGAACTTCCGAGAGAACTTCCTCCACGACACGCTCTACTCAGACAGCAACAAGCCATCATTTTCCACAAAAGGGTAGCTTCGCTATGTCTTCATGCCTGGAGACTATCCAGCATCTCCTCACTCAGAGAGGATTTTCGCAACAAATTGCAAAGATGATACTGTATCTGGATATTTGCAAAGCTCGTCAGCATCAGTCTACCAGGCGAAGTGGAACGTCTTCGGTGGTTGGTATCGTAGAAAGGGTACCTCTCCACTTGATGCCACTCAGTACTCATTGCTGGAACTTTCCCTCCTCATACGGAGTTACGAACTTACCTGTCCTCAGTCTGAAATGAGACCTCCTCCTTAGCACATGGTTCGGGTTCCTCGTTCCCTAAAGCGGCCTCCCTATGAACCATTTTGCCAGACAACAGATTGCCACCTTACATGGAAGACTGTGTTCCTACTTGCCTCGCCTTCAGCTAAACGAGTCAAGGAGCTGCATGGTCTCTTGTATGACATCGCCCGTTCAAGGGAAGGGGGAGAGGTAAACTTCAGCTTCATCCCTGAGTTTGTTGCTAAGACTCAGAATCTGAGAGATTCTGATCCTAAATTTGATTTCTTCCGGATAATAAGGCTCCCCTCTGTAACCGACAATCCAGATCATCTGTTAATATGTTCAGTAAGAAGTTTGAGGCAGTACTCCGAGTGCCCTCACTCTTCCTCAGCACGGGTAGGAATAAGAGGAGGATCACAAAAAAACACCATTTCTGCTTGGATTCGCAAGGTCATTGACTGCTCTGAATCCAGACCCTCCGCTAAAACATCAACCCAGAGCGCTTGATGTCACGGGCATAGCTACATCCCTGGCCTTCAAAAGAAACTACTGTACTCTGTAATGCAGGTTCTGCAAGCGGGCGTGGGGAGACGTCAAATGACTTTCACCGCTGAATACCTGCAAGACGGGACCCACAGGAGACTCGATACATTCTTTATCGTTCCTATGGTGGCTGCAGAACAGTTTGTTTAGTACCTCAAGCTCCTTATTGGACAAGTAGTAGGAAGTTGAGGGCATTGGTTACCTGGTGTTAGTCTGAGTGAATGAAAAGGAATGTCTGTCTCTTTTCCTTTCTTCATCCTCCCATCTTTTGGGGAAATCAGTATCCTGGGTCCTCTGCACAAGCTGCTCTCAACCACTGTAGGTAAACCATGGCTCCCTTGTGTAACCTAGTACTGTATTGTTCAAATACTGTTGCATCCCCATACCCTAGTGAGGTGGTATTGGGGATGTCTTGGTCAACTTGGTTATTTCATACAGACTCTGAATAACTGTACCTTGACAGTCACATTGCTAGTAACTAAACATACAGCTTGTATATGCCACAAAACATGCTTAGCAACGTTTAGCAAGGTGTTGGGGTCTCCTTATTTGTGCACTAAAATACATAATATGACAACCCCGAGTAAGGCCAAAAGCTAGATTGGCAGGGACATCCACCTCCCCAATGGGTGAGTCAACCCCTATAAATAGTGTTGGTTTGTATTCCAGTTGCAGAACAAATGACAAATTTGGAAGTAATTTGTATTTTTCTTAACAATACAAACCTGTAGCTATATATACATACTTGCCCGCCAACCCTGTCCTCCATCAAAGTCCTACCTTCAAGCAAAGTGAAACAGATTCACAGATGTATGAGTAAGAGGGTTAGGTAGTTACCCCTCCCCTATTTGGGGTAGTTAACCCTTGCTAAATTCTAATGGCTCATCGTTTCAGCCGAAAGTAATACCCCTCTAAATAGCTACAACTACAGGTTTGTATCCGAGAAGGTTCCGTTGTCTAGAACTTGTACCATCAGTGTAGCGAACCATAATTTACAATCAAATGGAATGCTTATTATCCTTTTGGATGGAAAAGCAGATGCATGAACAGATTTCCTTGAGCCAAATGCTGAGCAAGGAGACGAGGTCTTTATTTGAAGATCTACGTAAAAAAACATCCCAATAAAAAGGACACTTTATTTGGTGCAATTCACTGGTGTTTTTATTGATATAAGAAGTGTTTTATCTTGCTCAGAATTAAAGTTTTGCGAGAAAATGCTACAGCTAATGTTGTGCTGCCAAAGAATTTCCCATAACTTTGAAGGATATCATCAATGAGAAACTAATTCCTCCAGAACTCATCTTTATGATACCTTATCTGGAATCCTTTGATGAAAATTCAACCTTCATAATAGAAAATGAACTCTCTCTGACTGTAAATGATAACTGCCCCAGCGACAGGAAGAGCTGGGGTAAAAATAAAACCGGTGCTTTCTTGAGCACCTGAGAAGCAAACGAAACCCCTTTATTATTATGTTATTCAGTCGAGCCACATTTGATTTTCACCTGTTTTTTCTCTCCTAGTAGTTTCTTACTTACTTCTTTATGGTTTAGTACCATTCAGGTATGTCTTCTAAATATGTGAAACCCTATTTTTTTGAGAAGTGTATGGTGAACTGGTTATTATCAGGCAAAACTAATCTGTAATAGGTTTTTGCACCAAGTTGGGGTAAACCATGCTCCGTTTTGGAGGGGTGTTAAGAACTTCAGAATGTGAAAGAAAACATTCTTTTAGTTCAGGCTTTAGTTCTAGTATTCAGGCTTTGCCATCATGTTTGACCTTTGCTACCCCTATTTTCCCAGCTTTCAAGCAGAAATCACCAAGGGTTATCTACTAAATCCCCGTCCTCAACATGTATGGAAAATGGTATATAGTAATTAAAGATATAAAGATAAAAAATCAGGAGGTTTGGATAACAAATATTTTACTTTCTTGACAGAGGTGTTTATTTAACAATTAATCATAGATTAACTTGAATTAATAAAATCTTGAGCTTATTAACAGAGATGTTTACTTGACAATTCATTCTGATTCACTTTGAATTAAGGGGAACACATTTCAACGTTAAATTAATGGGAAAACATTTTTTCCCAGGTCTCACATGAATGGTCTTATCTAAAAACAGTTAAAAAATATGTCATGGCATCATGACGCTGTTACTTTGCTATCCAGACTCTCGGGCATTTATCTCACCTGGCGATAACTCTTGGGTATATCTCATGCCCGACAACACATGCTCTGCTTAGAGGGTTCACTCTTTTATTTTACTTTAAGGGTGGGGGCATACAGCCCCAACATTGTTCTGGGTGGTGGAAGATGCACCGGTTTGAATGTGGCTTACTTCCTGGCATTTTGTGCTGAACTAACCATACCTGCTGCTTCCCGACTCCCTCTCTTGCGTCGACCGAGGGTTGTAAAGGAGTTAAAAGGTTTGTGCCAACAGTTTGACACAAATGACTGTATATATATATATATATATATGTATATATATATATATATACTGTGTATATATATATATATATATGTGTGTGTGTATATTTATATTATATATATATATATATATATATATAATAAATATATGTATATATATATAATATATATATATATATATATATGTATATATATATAATTGTACTGTATATGTATATAATTATATATACAGTATATATAATTTTATATATATATATATATATATATACATATATATATATATATATATGTATATATATATATATATATATATACATATATATAATATATATATATATAACAAATCTATTTTTGGGTGAGATAGCCATGTCGTCCTGATGGAAGGTTCCTGTAGGTAGCTTTCTAAGGGATATTTGGCTACAGTGATATTCCCAGAGAATTAACCGTTAGGTCTTCAGAATTCTAATTCCTGGTGCGAATAATCGTAAAATTTCTCTCAAGGTTATTGCATGATCAGGGGACGTATGCTTGATACGACACATAGCGATCTTCACCCCGAATAGCGTTTTCGCTTCAAGGGGGAAAGTGGCAAATTTAGAAGGGGAGCTGTTATCAAGGTACCCTTTCTTCTCATACTACTGTAGAGTATCTAGATGGCGCTGTAGTTAACCCAGCGCGCTATTCCTTGTAGCGTTGAGCATGGTCCTACAGATATAGTAGTTTTGGGAGGGATCCGGCCAAGGCCTTTTCTATAGAAAAGTAGGGCGGGTTCATCAGGACGACATGGCTATCTCACCCAAAAATAGAGCGAAGTTTTTTGGGCTCAAGCCATGTCGTCCTGATGGAAGCTTACTAGAGAACTACTAGAAAGTACTGTATCTGTGGATTTTTTAAAAGTGCCTTAACCTATGGACAATTTTTCCTCTTGGTCATCCAGACCATTGAGACATATGGCGTTACCGTTATAAGTCATTACTGCTAAGCATAAACCATGTTAGTGCTTCCTGCCCCCTGCAGGGAAGAGTCATACTAGACTTAAGGAAGGGAGTCTCAAGGTTTGCATATAGTATCAGAACAAACATAGTTTCCCTACATACAGGCCTCTCTGTATGTATTACGTGTTGGAACAATCATTATTACATAATGTTGTATCATTTGTCAGAACATGGGTATAGCTATACTTTTTGTTCATAATTAAATATATGCAGTTTTATTGAAGGGTAAGTAAACTCTGATATATTTTATTAAAATTTAATGGTAGGGTGAAATAAGACGCAAATACCTATTGATAATTCATTGGCAAGAAATGACCAACATGGAATAACAGGTATGATATACATGCTAGTATATGTAATAAGAAACATAGCAAGCAAACAGAACATAGAAAATTCTTGTTTTCACCTGAAAGGGAAAGCTTGATTAATGCCACAGTAATTTGAAAATTTGATAAATTTTCTAATATGAATTTTCATAATGTTGAATGTCTATTCACACTGTGTTAGTACACACGGCACTAGTGTTATGTATGTTTCTTCACCTCATCTAATTAGAACAGTCCTTAGTGTCCCCTTGGAGATGCTCGCATCAAAGTATTGCACTAAGAGGTGTCAATACCTTCACCCATTTGATTGATGGTCCCAATCAATTCCCTGTTCATCGCAGCACTAGACGACAGGTTTTAGCACACTACCTGCCGCCACCACGAATCGCTTAAGTTCCTGCACTTGCTTCGCATAATGCTTGTAGAATACTCTGGATGACTTCCATCCAGTGTATGAGCGAAGACGCTCAAAATCCATATACTGAAAGAAGTTCAGTGATGAAGCGATTTTCCTTGAATCATGACCTGCGGGTGTACTGTCAGGATCCGCTTTGCGAATAAAATAGGGGATCTTCGCCCTCAGTTGTTTTAGGGATAGGTTTGATCCTGAAGTTTCTCCTTTAAAGAGCTGTCCTCCCCTGAAGTCTGAAGTTCTTCGAAGATAGACCTTTAGACACTCAACTGGACACAGCGAGATATCTTCCTTCAGAGGGCAGATTCTCCAGGGACCCCACCTTTTAGTGGGTAGCTCGTTCTTAGCGAGAAATGTTGGATCAGGGAAAAGATTCAGTTCTCCCGCTTCTGTAAACTGAATATGGCCCTCATCTCTGGATAGGGCCACTATTTCACTAACTCTAGCCCCTGAGGCTATAGCAAACAGGAAAATGACTTTCTGAGTCAAATCCTTCAGGGAGTAATCCTCATTGTTCACTGTTGAAGCATAGTGTAGGACCTTGTCTATGGACCATGAAATGGGCTTTGGAGGGGCTGCAGGCCTAAGTCTAGCACATGCCTTAGGGATCTTGTTAAAGATTTCGTCTGACAAGTCTACTTGAAAGGCGTATAGTAGAGGTCTAGTCAGAGCTGATTTACACGTAGTTATCGTATTGGCTGCCAGACCTTGTTCATGAAGGTGGATAAAGGACAGACAGAAGTCCATTGAGATTTCTTTTGGTCCTTTTGTTTTAACGAAAGCAACCCACTTTTTCCAAGACGATTCATATTGTCTTCTGGTTGACTTAAACTTATATTCTTCTAAGAAGTCTATACTGCCTTTCGAGATCACAAATCTTTTCTTAACTGCTAAGGAGAGAAATCATGAGATGAAGGCTTTGGGTTCTCTGTGATGAAGCGAAGACAGTCGACTTCTGGACCTGTTGAAACAGTGCTGGGTCTGGCAGAGGGACCAGCCTCAGCTTCAGTTCCAATACTAGAGGGAACCAGTTGCTCTTCGGCCACTTGGGAACCACTAGAGCTAACGTTCCCCCAAAGGATCTCAGCTTGTTGAGGACCTTCATTAGGAGATTGGAAGGAAGGAACATGTAGATCCGGTTCCATCTGTTCCAATCGAGGGACATGGCGTCCGTCGCTTCTGCTAGAGGGTCCTCGTATGGGGCCACATAACGATGTATTTTCTTGTTGTCGCTTGTCGCAAAGAGGTCGATCTGCAGTTCCGGGACTTGACGTAAGATGAAGGAGAATGAGTCTGCGTCTAGGGACCATTCTGACTCTATTGGCGTGAGCCTGGATAGAGCGTCCGCCATCACATTGCGGAACCTTTGGAGCTGAACTGCTGATAAATGCCATCTCTTCTTTTCCGCTAAGCGGAAGATGGACAACATCACGTGGTTGATTTTGGGCAATCTCGAGCCTTGGCGATTCAAACATCTCATTATCATCTCGCTGTCCAAGATCAGTCTTATATGGGCTGATTTGCGAGGGGAGAGTTTCTTCAGCGTCAAAAAGACTGCCATGGCCTCCAGAAAGTTGATGTGGAAGGTCTTGAATAGAGAAGACCAAGTCCCTTGAACTTTCCGTTGATGGGAGTGACCTCCCCATCCTTTCTTCGAGGCATATGTATGGATGGTAACTGACAGTGGAGGTGGTTGCAAGGCCACGGTCCTTTTCAGGTTCTTGGCCTTCGACCATGGCTTGAGAAGTGATCGTAGTAGGGTCGGTATCGGTCTTCTTAGATCTCTTCGAGCGTTTGATGCGTATTTTCTCCAGACTCCTGATGCATCTTTTAGCTGTGCTCTTAGCACTGGGTCTGTCACTGATGCAAACTTGAGAGAGCCCAGTACTCTCTCCTGTTGGCGTCTTGAGATCCTGTCGGATTTCAGTAGTCTCTTGACAGATCCCGCTATCTCCCTCCTCTTCCCTGGGGGAATAGAGAGACGGTTCCAATGGACTCCAAGCCATTGAAACTCTCGAGCTGGAAATAGTCGAGACTTCTTGATGTTGATCTTGAATCCCAGATGTTCCAGGAAGTGGATCACTTTGTTGGATGCTTGCATACATCCCGTCCTGGATGCTGCCCACACCAGCCAATCGTCCAGGTACGCTACTACCTGGACACCCTCTAGGCGTAGTTGTTGAACGACTGCGTCTGCAAGCTTTGTAAATATCCTTAGGGCTATGTTTAGTCCGAAGGGCATGTCTCTGAAGACGTACTTCTTCTTCTGTACCCTCTTAATGAGAGAATGCCTTGATGAAGTCATTGAGCTTCAGCACGGCATTTCATTCCCGTGCTGAAACTTGGTGACGGGCAAGAGGGCTCTCGAACTTGGGGAAATTGCTCCCCCAGTTCGAATCTAAATTTCTCTCTTTCATCTTTTTCTAACTCTTTATATGGCTTCAACCTTCTCCTAATATTATAAACTTTCCTTCATGTTGCTGTCCCAACCCTATGAGTAAAATTTCCCATATGTATGTGTATATATTTACATATATATGTGTGTTTATTATTTTTTTTCTCTTTTTATGGCATGGATGTTTCTACATCTATTATTGCCACTTGGGCGGATGTTTCTACATCCGGTATTGCTGCCTGCTTTGATGAATGGGAAGGGTGTCACGGTTGGGAGGTGTTTGTGCTCAAAGCTATATGTGAGAGTATTGGATGATCTCAGCCATCCCGAAGATGGTTTGGACCTTTTTGGCGGAACTATTCTCAAGTGTTGGGTCTTCGGAATCCAGGGGGATCCAACGCTTGGGGTAGGACTCTCGGCTTTTGGCCGGAAGCCCGTCATTACAGATATGGGGAGGATGATTCCATAGTTTCTTGGTCTCAGTCCTAACAGGCGGGTTCAGCTTACACCTGTGCCTCTATATCTGTTTTGATGCTATCCTTCGGGTAGGGTATGGAGTGGACCATCTGGGAAGTATACTCTCACTGTGCCGGTAGTGGAGAGTGTAAATCTCCTTCCCAACATGTGATGCCTTAATGTTCTCAAGCAGGTAAATCAAACTTCAAAAAATCACTCTTCTCTCTTCTTTTTTTATGATGGAATCTTGTGAAAATGACCCCACCTCCCCTGGATATGCTGACTCGCCCCCGGCACTGTTGACGACCTCTGGCAATTCATTAAAAGAAAACTCCGTTGACGACGTAGGAACTAAAAAGGACTATTCTTTAAACACTCGGAAAAAGGGTAATTTGGGCAACACAGGAAAACTGAAAGTCCTGCACGTTACCCAAATCCCTTTAGAAGCTAATTATGATGTGCTACATAAAATATTTGAGTGTTACGGATCAATAAATGAAATTAGAATGAAACTTCAAGATGATAATTGGGAATCTTGGTTATCATTTAATTGTCACGAGGAAGCATTTAATGCAAGCTGTAACATTGTTGATATTAAAGTAGGTAATATGAATGTTAAGGGTGCTCTGTGTGATGGGGCACCTAAAGATCTGGATGTCTACAGACCAGCAGACTGGGCTGATAAAGATATAGAGGCAGATATACCATCCCAAAGAAAGCCAAAACCACCAATGTGGCTTCTTGCTCAATCTGTAGGAGGTACGGAAAATTATTTCAAGATATGCAAATTTCTTCAGAGGAAGGTAGGTACGATCGCACCTGGAGATATATCTCGATTTGGGAAGAAAAGTTTCTTGATAAAGGCCAAGTCATACACACAGTCTGTTATACTGTCTAATTTGAAGACAGTAAATGATGATATAAAATTGGACATCAAACCCCATCTAAACTTTAGCTATGGAAGGGGAGTGGTTTTTAATAGGGATCTGTATGAATTTACTGAAGAGGAGATATTGGCCATGTGTCCCCTATCAGTGTGGAAAGTACATAAAGTACCTGGAACATCAATGATTGTTCTTACTTTCCAGGATGCTGATGTACCTTTCCACATAGACATAGAAAACGAAAGGATCAGAGTTCAACCTTTTAAGCAGAAGCCACTGCAATGTTATAATTGCTTTAAATTTGGACATCCTTCCAAAGTTTGCAATAATGAAAAAATTTGTAATACTTGCTCCAAAATTTATCATGGGGATTGTACACTTGAGGCAAGGTGCTTAAACTGCAACTCTAATCATAAATCTAATGATAGGAGCTGCCAGTTTTATAAGTTAGAAGAGGCTGCCCTCAATAAATCAATTATTGAACATGTAAGCGTGGGGCATGCCAAGAGATTATTAAATAAATCTAATACTTATGCAAAAACATTAAAAACAGGAGAAAATGTTCCTCGGGAATCATCTCACCCACCTACTACTGTAGGTAGTTCTCGAAAAAGGAATTCACAATCTATTGATAAAGTGCTGCATAAAACAAGAACATCTCCTCCTAAAGATTTATCATTGAGTATCAACAAAAAGACATTGCCCACCACTATCAAACCTTTGTCCCCCATTACAAAGGATAGTACTAACCTCTCCCAGGCCATATCCTTGCCTGATTTAATGGAGATTCCACCTGACACCAAGTTATCAGGTGTACCTGTAGTGGGGAAGGTACAAAAACCTGGTAACTTGCAACCTATTAATCGTAAAAGAGAGAGACCTCCATCTCTCTCACCCCCTTCCATAAGAAATACTAGAATTATGACATCAAATAAATATGATGTTTTGTCTGTTGATGTTGGCGATCAACCAGAAGACAATTTAAATAAATCAGAAATTCAAGTTGAGGTCCACCATCCCCATCAACAAATATATAAAAAAGATACAAAGAAAAACTCCAACGTAAAACCCAACATAACAAGACCATCTCTGAAGAAACCTACAAGTAATAATGTTAGATTAAAAACTGCTAATGGGAAGACCTCACCCAAGACGTCTTCCAGAAATAATCCATAGTTTTCTCCTCCATTTTGCAATGGAACTGTCAGGGTTTGAGGGCGAAATATGAAGAACTTAAGCTCCTAATTCATGAGCATTCCCCCATAATAGTATGTCTACAGGAAAGTATGCTTGATTCTAACACTCCTAGTCCTCGAGAGTATGTTAGCTATAGAACACCATATAATCAACAAGCAGGGAGCCATGGCGGAAGTCTCATGTACATTCGTCGAGATGTTCCCCAAATACCCATGTCTATACGTACAACCCTGCAGGCAGTTGTTGTACAAATTGATATAGGGAGAAAATATACAATATGCTCTCTGTACTTACCTCCAAATGATGATATTTTATATGATGATTTAGTAGAAGTTATTCAACAACTCCCTCAACCTTTTCTCTTACTGGGAGATATGAATGGTAGACATCCTTTATGGGGTGATGTTTTGGCCAACACAAGGGGCAATATTATCTCATCAATTGTGGAGAATGAGGATGTGGGGCTCCTTAATACAGGAGAGCCCACGCACTTCCATGTTCAGACAGGTACTTTGTCATGCATTGACCTTTCAATTGCAAGCTCTAACTGCCTTCTTGATTTTGATTGGAGGACATTAGATGATTGGCATACTAGTGATCATGCACCAATCATTATAAACACCAACAAGGGTCCACCTTTGCAAAGATCGCCACGTTGGAATCTAGACAAGGCAGACTGGGTTAAATTTTCTGAGCTAAGTGAAATTGAAGGGAGAGCAGAACAGTTTGAAAGTATTGATGATGCCATAGACCTGCTGAATGGAACTCTTCATACAGCAGGAGTCAATTCAATTCCCAAAACAACAGGATTATTCAAACGACGACCAGTCCCGTGGTGGTCTTCAGAACTAACTGCACTCCACAGAGCCACAAGAAGATCTCTAACACGATTGCGTAGACTCCGAACTGATGAGAATTTAATTATGTTCAAGAAATGTAGAGCACAGTTCCGTCGTGCCATGAAAGAAGCAAGGCGCCAGTCATGGATGTCTTTTGTTTCCTCCATTAACAGTAGAACACCACCATCTTCTGTGTGGAGGAAAGTAAAAAAGATAGCTGGCAAATTCACCCCCCAACCCACCACCAGTGTTGAAGGTGAATGGCCAGTATGTAACTGAAGCAAATGAAGTTAGCAATGCCCTGGCTAATCATTTTTCAAATGTATCCAGCAAGTGTGAAGGAGCCCCTGGTCACCAGTATAGGAGCACTGAAGAAAAGAAAATTTTAAATTTTGCAACAAGAAGGGAAGAGTCGTATAATTCTCCTTTCACTGAAAGAGAATTTGATTCCGCACTTGCTCATTGCAACGATACAGCCCCTGGACCCTATGGAATTCCATATGCAATGATTAAACATGTACATTTTAATACAAAGCTATTTATTTTAAGTATTATTAATAGAATATGGCATGATCATAGCTACCCAAGTGTTTGGGAACTAGCCATTATTTTAGCCTTTTTAAAACCCGGTAAAGACAAGTTTTTAGCAGCAAACTATCGTCCTATTGCATTGACATCTTGTTTATGTAAAATCATGGAGAAGATGGTCAATGCAAGGCTGATATGGTACCTTGAAAAGAAAGGTATTTTATCACCGATTCAATGTGGATTCCGAAAAATGCACTCAACGACTGATGTGTTGATACAACTTGAGTCATCTATTTGTGAAGCCTTTGCTTCCAAACAGCACCATGTTACAGTATTTTTTGACCTTGAAAAGGCATATGATACCACATGGAGATATGGTATTCTTAAAACCATTCATGAATTGGGATTGAGAGGAGAGCTGCCACTATTTATTCAGGCATTTCTTTCACATAGAGTTTTTCAAGTGAGAGTGGGGGAAACTCTATCAGAGAGTAAGTGCCAGGAAGAAGGAGTTCCTCAGGGTAGTGTGCTGAGTGTAACCCTTTTTGCACTAGCAATTAATGGGATATCCTCAGCCATTCCCCAGGATGTTCTCTCAACACTATTTGTGGATGATCTCTCAATATCATTTGCTGGCACTAGAATGGCAATGGTTGAGAGAAAAATCCAACTCTCTATTGATAAAATTATCCAGTGGGCTGACATGAATGGATTTAAGTTCTCGACAAGTAAAACTACCATTGTCCATTTTTGTCGTATCCGGGGAGTACATCCAGACCCGGATATATACATTAAAGGTCAACGGATACCATGTGTATCGGAAACCAAATTTTTAGGTTTGATATTTGACTGTAGACTTACATGGGTTTCTCACCTAAAAGCGCTAAAAGCTAAATGTGTTGAAGCTCTGAATATCTTAAAAGTATTGTCCCATACATCATGGGGGGCAGACCGCAATACTATTTTAAAATTATACAAGGCCTTGATTTTTTCCAAAATTAGTTATGGTTGTGAGGTATATTCTTCAGCCACCCCAAGCCAGTTAAAAATATTAGACTCTATACATCATGCAGGTATTAGATTATCTACTGGAGCTTTTAAAACCTCGCCTATCCCAAGTCTCCTTGTTGATGCTGGAGAGTTACCTCTAGACCTTTACCGAATGTCTTCCATTCTTCGGTATTGGTTTAGAATGCAAAGACTCCCTAGCTCTCTAGCCTTTCAGACTGCAAGCCTTGTAAGACACGCATCATACTTTGAGTTGCACCCAAAATTTCCTCAACCTTATGGCTTTCGGGTGAAACGATTTTTAAATAGTCTGGATATAATTAGAAATAAGGTACTTCCATTCAAGTTATCATCAACGCCTCCATGGAAATTACCTGACATATCTTTTTGTAAATACTTTTGTGGAGTTAAGAAGAATATGACTGACTTAGAATCCAGGTCTCTTTTTATGGAACATGTCGAAGAACATAGGGGATCGACTTTTATATATACTGATGGCTCCAAATCTGATGCTGGCGTTGGATTTGGAGTACATAGTAATGATTTTAATTGTAGAGGTGCACTCCCTCTAACAGCTTCCATATTTACTGCCGAACTGTATGGCATATTAACCGCTATTGAGAAAATAGCGTTGGAAAAGGAGGGTAATTTTACAATTTTTAGTGATGCAAGGAGTGTTCTTCAAGCTTTAGAAGTTTTTAATTCTAGTAACCCTCTAGTTTTAAAGATTTTAGAATGGCTTTTTATTATTGGACGGAAAGGTATAACTGTTCGATTTTGTTGGGTTCCAGCACATGTAGGTGTGTCTGGGAATGAGAAGGCAGATTTACTGGCGAAGAATGCGGCATCCGAGTTGCTACCAAGGAGGTATCCCATTCCATGTAACGATCTCCTACCTTACATCAAGAAATTGGTTTGTGATAAATGGCAACAGCACTGGGACAGTCAAGACGGCAATAAAATGAGGGAAGTAACAAATATCATATCACCTTGGAGGTATAACATGATTCCCCGAAAATGGGAGACGACTCTTTGTCGTCTCCGTATTGGTCACACACGGTTGACACACGAGTTTCTGCTGAAGGGCCAACACCAACCGTACTGCGAGGACTGCTTAGTACCTTTAACAGTGAGGCATTTGTTGACCGAATGCCCTAATTTTACTAACTTCAGAAATAGATATCTGTTTGAGGCTCGAGGTGAGGATGGCAGGTTTATCCTTGCCAAGATTCTTGGACATGATGTGTCTTACTATGCGAGCGGAATTTTTAGATTTATTTCAGAAGCAGGTCTTCTGAAAACTCTATAACTATTTTGATGACTTCTTAATTTTTATGGTTTTAATCGAATTCTCTTTTAATTTTCATATACAGTAAATGGTATCGGCGTCAATGACCTTAGATGTCAGGATGCCAGAAAACTTTCAATCAATCAATCAATCAATCTTCTTCTGTAGCTTGAATCCTAGGTAGGAGGAGAGAGGGCGGTTGACTGGAATATGCCAGTAGGCATCTGCCAGGTCTATCGAGACCGTGTATGCCCCTTTTGGTAGCAGGGTCCTTATGTGGTGAAGGGTTAACATCCTGAACTTGTAGTTTTCTATGAACTTGTTGAGTGGCGACAAGTCCAGGATGGATCTGAGTTTGTCTGAGTCCTTCTTGGGAACACAAAACAGCCTTCCTTGAAATTTGATGGACTTTGCTCTCCTTATCACCCGCTTGCTCAAAAGTTCTTGGGTATATTCTTCCAGTACGGGGGTAGAGTGTTGGAAGAATTGAGGGAATGGTGGTGGAACCTCGTTCCAGCTCCATCCAAGTCCGTTCTTGATTAGGCTGTGGGCTCAAGGATCGAAGGTCCAACGATCCTGAAATTGTTGGTCTCCCTCCTACCTGAAACAACTCATTGCTTCTGGTCTCCGGAGGATTTACCTCCCTTACCGCGTCCTCCCTTACCACCCTTACCTCTTGGGGGGTATCTAGAGGAGCGCCGTTTAGACCCTCTACCTTTGGGAGGAAAGGTAGTGGTCTACCTCTCAAACGCAGGGTTGAACGCTGGTGACTGGGCAACCAACTGCTGAGGCACCATCTGATATGTTGATTGGGGCTGAGCCACCATCTGGGGCATCGTGGTCATAGGAACTGTGGGAAGTTGTTGTTGTTGCTGCTGTCTGATAGGGCAAGAGGGCAACCTAGGTCGTTTAGTCTTCCTTTTTGGCTGGGGACCCTCATCCGGGGAAGACTTCCTCTTCGCCGACATGCCCCACTTCTGGAGAAGATTTCTATTCTCCGTGGCGGCCTTGTCTACGACTTCCTTGACCACTTCACTCGGGAAGAGGTCCTTACCCCAGATATTGGAAGCTATCAGCTTCCTGGGTTCGTGCTTTACTGCTGCCGAGGCAAACACGAACACCCTACATGCGCGTCTGGCTTTGACAAAGCCATACAGGTCCTTGACCACAGTAGCCAAATGTGTTCTGGCCATAACCAAGTTCATATCCGGGGTTCTACTGTTGCTGGCTGTCGTCTCTAGACAAATCTGTAGAGACAGAGATGCGGCCAGTCTTTCTTTGGTCTCTTGCTCTCTACGCAAGAGAAGGTCAGACAACTTAGGGAGATTTTCACTGAACTGACGTCCAGCGATATCTGCCTCCAACTTCCCCAACTGAGAAGGTAAGGTGGACTTCTTTCCAGTCCTTATCTTCCATGGGCAGGGCTAATGATAATGGTCTACACTCCTCGAGTGTAGGGAAAGGTTTGCCTGCCTCTATTGCCTTCATCACTGCCTTAAAACCTTTTGCCGTAAAGGGAAGGGCTAATGAGGCTGGAGCAAGAAAGGTGTGATGTTTCTTGCTAAGGACTGACACTTTGGAGTTAGTGAAGCCCTTGTGCTTCAGGCTGCTGGATAGAAGAGTCTGAGCTTTACCATGGTCAAGTAATATGACCTCCTTAGGTTCTGTCTCCTCCTTCAATGTTGGTTCCGTTTTCAGATGGACGAAGCAATCTGGGTAAGACTGAAAGCTTGGCCAGAATTCAACTTCCTCAATAGGGATGGTCCCCAACTTCTCTGATATAAATATCTTGCCACTGGTCATTGGCATGTATTCGGCATACCTCCAGGGATTCACATCAGAGTAAGTTGGTAGATCTTGAACCTTAAGTCTCTTTCGAGACCCATGAGAATCGGAAAGTTGGGGCATTTGCCTTTCCATTTTCGCCTCTCTTTCTTCGCCTTGCTTGCAAAGGCTCTCCATTATCGCCATGAGACTGGCCATTGCCTGTCTCTTATCATCTAATGGAGGGGCAGAAGATGTAGAGGGTAACGGCTCTTGAGCCAGAACTGACGGAAGGGACTCGTCCTCATCTTCTTCAGGAGCCAAGGTGGACTCCTCTTCAGTACCTCCCGCTAGGAGGTCCTTTTTGGTGTCCTCAGACACCTCCGACATCCTCTCATCTAGGTGGATGTCCTGTATAGCGTCGGAGACGTCCGTGTCTATGGCAATCTGGACACAAGGGATCTCAGGTCGTGACTGGGGTATGATAGATTTCACACCCGCTTTCGGGAACAGCAAAGCGCGCATCCTTTCGCTAAGAAGGTAGGGTCCCGTGGTGTTTTTCTGGAACCCACGAACCCATCTGCACAGCTTCTCTGGAGCTGCATCCCTTGACTCCGCTGTCTTGGGGTCATCAAACGCCTCGGTCACCAAGGCCTTGCAGATCTTGCAGTCCTGGGGGTCCCAGTACCGTAGAGATCCCTTGGTAGTGGTGCAGAGGGCATGAGCTCTGCACTCCACATGGCCACAGAAGTCCTTGCTCCTTACGTTGCAGAAGACGACTTGGCACTTGTGATGGTCCTCCTGTAAAGAGGGGAAAATTAAATGAGTATGCGGTAGTTTATCTCACTCTGTAAACTATGTAAATATTATTATTGATATTATTGCATTATAGCTTATGATAGACAAGCTAGAAAGGAACTAGGAAAGGCACATACTTGTATTTCCTGTCCAGTCAATTGCTGTGACCTCCCCCAAAATTAAAACCTAGAGTTTTCCTATTCAGGAAACCCAAGGGCAGGGTTCTAACCTCTAGGGGTAGATAAGTGTAACTTAACACTGACCTTTTCCAAGGTTTTAGTAATGTGGGTCTATGGTAACTGACCATCTATCAGTTTATTGAAAGAAATCTTTCTTTCAATATATAATTGGTCTCAACAAAAGACTGTGCAAGGATTCACTGAGTATGTTGGAAAATAACTACTGTATAATATATACTATAGTTTTCTGTCTGCAGTATGATCTATACTACAAATATACTGGCTACTGTATAATCATATACTGTAGTTTTAGCCGCCATGTTGCCGGCTAGGCTAGCACCTGGCAGCACCGGCCCTGGGTTAGTGGCCGGCGGCACTGACCCGGCCGGCATCTATCGGCTGGGTTAGTACTTGGCGGCACTAGCTGACAGATAGAGAGAAAGCATGGAGTGAAGGGTACCTTATTAAATGTATTTTAACAGTAAATAAGGGTGTAAGTACTTAATCTTACTGCCTTCCTCCAGAAGGAGTGTTCAAATGGAAGGGGAGAATGTATCATTCAGGCTTCCATCCAAACACAAACCGTTGCCGGTCACTGCCGGCTGCTGGTATGTGGATGGCAGTCCAAGAGAGGACTAAAGAACACTCTACAGAATAGGGGTCTCCCAATGGCAGCCGGCCCAGCCGGCACAGCTTTTCCCGGAGCCTTGCGTCCGTAAGGGAAGGCTGAGCGACTAAAGAGCTACTATGTAGGAGCCCTGGCCGGCCCCATATATATATATATATATATATATATCTAAATCAAGTCCTGGTCATGATCTTTACCTTGGCAATAGAGAGAAAGCATGGAGTGAAGGGTACCTTATTAAATGTATTTTAACAGTAAATAAGGGTGTAAGTACTTAATCTTACTGCCTTCCTCCAGAAGGAGTGTTCAAATGGAAGGGGAGAATGTATCATTCAGGCTTCCATCCAAACACAAACCGTTGCCGGTCACTGCTGGCTGCTGGTATGTGGATGGCAGTCCAAGAGAGGACTAAAGAACACTCTACAGAATAGGGGTCTCCCAATGGCAGCCGGCCCAGCCGGCACAGCTTTTCCCGGAGCCTTGCGTCCGTAAGGGAAGGCTGAGCGACTAAAGAGCTACTATGTTGGAGCCCTGGCCGGCCCCATATATATATATATATATCTAAATCAAGTCCTGGTCATGATCTTTACCTTGGCAATAGAGAGAAAGCATGGAGTGAAGGGTACCTTATTAAATGTATTTTAACAGTAAATAAGGGTGTAAGTACTTAATCTTACTGCCTTCCTCCAGAAGGAGTGTTCAAATGGAAGGGGAGAATGTATCATTCAGGCTTCCATCCAAACACAAACCGTTGCCGGTCACTGCCGGCTGCTGGTATGTGGATGGCAGTCCAAGAGAGGACTAAAGAACACTCTACAGAATAGGGGTCTCCCAATGGCAGCCGGCCCAGCCGGCACAGCTTTTCCCGGAGCCTTGCATCCGTAAGGGAAGGCTGAGCGACTAAAGAGCTACTATGTAGGAGCCCTGGTCGGCCCCATATATATATATATCTAAATCAAGTCCTGGTCATGATCTTTACCTTGGCAATCGAAAAGAAATGGTTCCTGTCAGCCACTCACCTAGCAGGAGTCCAGAACGTGATAGCGGACTCACTATCCAGGACAAAACCACTAGAATCAGAATGGTCCCTAGACATGAATTCATTCCAGTGGATATCCAGACTGGTTCCCGGTCTCCAGGTAGACTTGTTTGCAACGCAACTCAACCACAAACTTCCCTGTTACGTGGCCCTGAACCTGGACTCTCAGGCTTAGGCTATGGACACATTAGCCCTGGATTGGAACAGTTGGAAGAAGATTTACCTATTCCCTCCGGTGAATCTTCTGATGAAAGTTTTACCCAAACTACGCTCCTTCCACGGAGCGGTGGCTTTGGTAGCACCTCATTGGCCAAAAGCAGCTGGTTTCCTCTTCTCTTAGAGTTGAAACTTCACCCATTCCGGATCCCATTCCCCAAGCTGACCCAAGTGGTCCAAACGCGGACTGTGTCAGATTCCTCAAGGATAGCGCAAACTCTAACTTTGTGGATTTCATGAAATTTGCAGCCCACAGGGATGCAAATATTGACCCGGAAAATGTCTTCTTTATCGAATCAAACAAGAGGACTCCACACTTAGACAATATGATTCGGCTGTTAAGAAACTAGCAGAAATTTTAAAGAATTCAGAAGATACTCGAATGACCCCTAACCTGGCCATTTCGTTTTTTAGGTCCCTATTTGACAAGGGCCTAGCAGCTAGTACAGTACTATAACCACGATTAAGTCAGCTTTGAAAAAGATCTTCCACGTGGGTTTCAATATTGACCTAGCAGATTCCTATTTTTCATCCATTCCAAAAGCCTGTGCTAGGCTCAGACCTTCTGTTCGTCCACAAAAGGTCTCGTGGTTTCTGAATGACGTCCTCAAGCTCGCTTCCGACACCGATAACGAATCCTGCTCTTACATCTCGCTTCTTAGGAAGACCTTATTTCTTACAGCCATGGCCTCAGGTGCTAGAATCTCGGAATTAGCAGCTCTCTCCCATAATCCTGAAAACCTAGATTTCCTCCCATCAGGAGAAGTCCTACTCTCTCCAGATAGAGCTTTCCTAGCCAAGAATGAGGACCCACAAAATCGGTGGTCCCCTTGGAAAATTATTCCTCTACCCCAAGATGCTTCTCTGTGTCCAGTTGCTACACTTCGGGCCTTTTTAGCTAGGACTGCATCACGCTCATCTGGCCCCTTGTTTGTCAGGGAACAAGGAGGTACTATTTCCATCAGAGGCATCAGACAGCAAATCCTTTATTTTATCAAGCAAGCTAACCCGGAATCTTTTCCACATGCACATGATATCCGGGCTGTAGCCACCTCCATCAATTACTTTCAGAACAAGGATTTTGATGACCTTAAGAAGTACACGGGTTGGAAATCCCCGATGGTTTTCAAACGCCACTATTTAAAGAACTTACAGGCCCTTAAATTCCCTACTATTGCAGCTGGGAGTCTCATCTCCCCCAAATAATTTCTTACCTTTCTTCCTTTCGTCCACCTCTCGTCCTTCTCCCTCCTACCTGCCACTCTCACCGCGATGCCTCTCACCTTGGTCGGTGTTTTAGCCCCATTACTATGTTATGTCGGTGGTTAGCCCCATTACTATATTATGTCATGTTGCCTTGTTCATTTTGGTAGCTCTCATTTTGGATTGTATATATTTTTCATCCACGGGTATTGTACAGTTTGCCATGTTTTTTGTACCCATACTATGTTACTATGTTTTTTGCCTCTTACCATTATTGATTACCATTTGCTACCTATGATGGTCTATGCCAGTATGTCGTTTTTGAGCTGTTGTACAGTATACATTATTTGTTCCTTCATGGCATTGTTTAATTTTATATTTAAAGGATTTGTTATTTTGTATGTAACAGTACGTTCCTTAATATATAACCTCCATTTTGCATAACGTTTTTACTTTACCTGTTGTTTTGTGGGCTTGGAAGGCATTCTCTGGTACATTTTCACCGGGCGTCACAGGTCGACCCAGAAAAGGGATTTTGACGAAGGAAAAATCTATTTCTGGGGAGATACCTGTGACGCCCGGTGAAACCCTTCCCTGGTTTTTTCCCCGTCCCTTTCCTTTCCAAGCCATCTCATATAGAAGGATTTGTAGATGGCTCTCGAGGCGGGCGTCGCTGAGTGGTTCAGGTGAGTTTGGTTAGTACCGCTGTGGCGGCTCCCCCTTTTGATAAAGGATTTATCTAAATGGAAGATGACCTGTGAATAGTGGTTTTCACACGCCCTATCTTTATACACAACGCCCGTAGGGTGCTCGCGCGAGGGTAGTAACCTCTGCATTCCATGCTTTAACTTTCTCTGGTATATTTGGAAGTATTTATATCAGAAAAGAGATAAGAAGGACCCTTTTCACTGGGCGTCACAGGTATCTCCCCAGAAATAGATTTTTCCTTCGTCAAAATCCCTTTTTTGGGCTTAGGCCATGTCGTGCTGATGGAAGTTCCTTCATAAGTAGCTTCCTAGGTTATATGTGACTACAGTGATATATCCCAGAGAATTTACCGAAGGTATCCAGAATTCTAACTCCTGGAGCGAGTATCCCTTAAAAATTCACAAAGGGATATCGCGTAAGGACGTATCTTGACATATCTCACAGCTATTTACACCCCAAATAGGGATTTTCACTTCGAGAGGGAAAAGTGGCAAGAAAATAGGAGAGTCGTTAAAAAGGTAAACACTCGATTCTCCTAATGTACTGCAAATAGTTCGCCCAATCGCCACCGCGAGGCGCCACCTAAACCATTCTTTCCTTAGTAGCTTCGGTGACCGGTGTTTTTCCCGAGTTATCTCACTATTTTGAAAGCTTTTTCATCGTTGTGATGGATTCCCCCGCTTCATCAGCATCTGGAAAGTTAAGTAATATCTTTGAATTGTGTAAATGTAAGCTCTTGCCAGTTTTGCTTTTCGATTGAGATCGTGATTAACGTAACAAGAGCTGTTGCCAGCCGGATGGCGTCTTGGACGCAATCGTTCTTTTGTTCATTTAGTTAGCAAGAACGATATTCCCGGCATTAATCGCTTTAATAACTTTAGCTATTTAGTTTTCTTAGCTAGGGATTTTTATATTATGTCATTGTTGTCGTGGATTTGGCTATTATGATCAAGCCTCACGAGTGCCAGGCTTCCTAGCCTAGGCACCCTCACACTTCATGCATGATATAACCTTCCTGGTAAAGTTTTATTGAAGCTCAGGCAATATTCTATACAATTAAGATATTACTGTGTAATTTCTCCTCTTCCATATTTGTATACTAGAGTTTCGATGAACGTTTCTCTATGCTCTTTGGCTTAATAGCCTTAGGGCTTTAGTATACTTGATATATGTCCCTCATTGCTCTTGTATTGTCTTTTAAGGGGAGGTTGATATCTCCTATACCTTTTAAGTCAATACTATCTCTACGAGGTTTAAGAGTAATTCCCTTTCCCTCTGATTAGCCTAGGCTATCCTCAGTTAACTTTGCTGTGAACTATGTTCGGGCAAAATTTGCTGGGGCGTTTCGTTTCTCTCTCCTTTCCTCGGACGGGCATAGCTGATTCTTTGCCAATCCTCGGGCTTGGAGTTGAGGACGGGACATCAGAGTAAGTCTGTGTTAGGCATCTAGCTACCTTGGGAAATGACTTCCCAGTTAGTCTAGTTGCTGTTCAGGAGGCTAGTCCTCCCAAGGCCACTTTGAGGTTATTGTTTTACAATTTCCCCTTTTCCTGGTTTAGCAGACAATCCTGTACTAGGGTTTTCTAACTGGAAGATAGGTTTCTTCCTTGTTTAAGATCCCTAGTACGAGATTCTGTTCTCTATGAGTGCGTCCTATGGGCGTTCTCTTTTGCCTAACCCAATTTGGGGAAATGATTTCCCCTAATTTTGAGATCAGAATCATTCAGGTTAGGTAATGCCTTAGGGTATTACCTTACTTATGGACTTTTTACCCCCTTCCCTGCTATCTCTTTTGTGTTGGATGAACCTTCACCCTTATGGCCGTGGTCCTACATATGTCCCTATGGGTGTCTATAGAACTGGCCTGAGTTTCCCTGTCGGCTGCCGGCAGGTAACCTCATATCTTTGAGTGTGCCCTCGAGTCCTCCCTTGGACTGCCTTCCATATACCTTATGATGGGATATGGTTGAGTGGAAGCCCGAATTTAATTCCCTCTTCCACTGGCACACTCTTTCAGGATGATGGTCGGCAAAGCTGATCCTTTGCCGTCCTTTATCCTTACCTTTTTCTCTGACTTTCTTTATGGGCTAGCCGCCGGCAGTTAGTTCTGCCGGCGTCTATATGGATGGTTAGGCCGGCAGTTCACTGCCTCCTCTTGCCTTGGACATCGCTGATCAATGTGCCGACTGCAGGTATCCTATGACTGGCTGCCGGCAACTGTGCTGCTTGCCAGCAGCCGGCCTGTGCCTTCCATCCACTATATTTTAAGATAGTATTTGAGCCCAGTCAGGCCGGCACGTGCCGGCAGGTGTCGCCCTGCCCGGCAGGTGCCGGCTAGCCCGGCGGGTGCCGACCGGGCCGGCAGTGTCGGCGGTCCGACGGTGTCGATGGGGCCAGCAGTGTCGGCCAGGCCGGCGATGCCGGCGGGGCCGGCAGTGTCGGCGGGACCGGCAATACTGACGGCATACTGCCGCCAGCCACTGCTGTGCCCTGGAAAACCATTTTTCCAACCTACATGTGGTTCTTGGGCAGCCATTTGTGAGACCATCATTCAGGAGAAATGATTCTCTCTTTTATTAATGGTTAAATTCCATTAGATTTATCTACCATATTGTGCATAATGGAAGACGTGTCAAGAGGACACTTAATATATCTTGGATAATTTCTACCAGTAATTAATTCCTAGGAATTGCTTAGTTCAATATGGGAGGAGGTCATAGCAAATGGCTGGACAGGAGGCACATGTAGGTGTCTTTCCTACCTTTAGCTTACCCTATCCAAGTTAAATATAATGCTTAATTTAAGTCGAAATCTGAAGATTTAACAGAAAACTCATTTGTTTTTCTTTCTTTACAGGAGGAGCATCCCGAGTGCGGGAACAACTTTTGTAGAGTCCGTAGCAAGAGCTTCTACGGACATGGAGTGTGCAGGGCTCACGCTCCCTGTTCTATCACCAAAGGGGTTCTCAAGTATTGGGACCCGCAGGTATGTGCCATTTGTGAAAGTTTGGTAACGGAGGCTTTTGATGACCAAAAGACTCTAGAGTCTAGGGATGCAGCTAGGGACACGCTGCGTAAATGAGTCAGGGGTTTTCAAAAGAATGCTTCGGGCCCATACCTTCCTAATGCTAGGATGAGGGACTGTCTCTTCCCCAGAGCTCATGATGATGCTATTATTCCCCAGACAAAACCTGAGATCCCCTTGGTTCAACTTCAGGTCCAGCAGACCAAGGAACCTGACGTTGCGGATACATTGTAGGGTATCCATTTGGACGACAACATGTCTGTCGTCTCCGAGGAGACTTAGAAGAATCTCCTAGTGGAAGAGTTGGATCAGGAGGCAGTTGCCCCCTCTGAAGAGACTGTTGAGAATGTCGAAGTAGCTTCGGTTTCTTCAGCTGTAGCGGCCGATCCGGCACCATCAACTTCATCTCAACCACCTCAGCTCGATTCGATCACGAGCACTCTTCACTCCTTGATCTCCATGGTGCAGGACCTACAGAAGAGGTCGTCCGAGAAAGAAGCCACTTTTCGGACGGAGATTGAGCAGTTGGTGTCTTCACGTTTGACCCCGAAGAAGCTGAACGTGAAGGACCTTCCCGTTTTCTCTGACGTTAACCCTTGGAGGTACGCAGAGCATATGCCTATGTCAGCAGGCAAAATTTTCCTCTCGGAGAAACTGGGCACCGTACCAGTGGAGGAAATCGAGTTCTGGCCCAGCAGAGGGGCCTATCCGGACTGTTATTTCCGCCTTAGAAATGAACCGGCGTCTAAAGAAGAGACGGAGCCCAAGGAGACAATTTCCTTGAGCTTGCTAAGGCACAAGCCTTATTTTCCAAACTTTGAAAGAGAGGGCTTTCACTAGTTCGAAGGTGCCGGCTCTTAGCAAAAAACACCCATCGTTTGTTGCTAACCCCCAACGCGCTTTTCCCTTTATGGATAAAGGGTTTAAAGCAGCTCTGAAGGCCGTAGAGGCAGGAAAGCCTTGCCCCACATTAGAAGAAAGCAAGCCTTTCTCCCTTGCTTTCCCATCACACGACAAGGACTGGAAGGATGTTCATGTCACCTTCACAGTCGGGAAGCTGGAGGCTGATATCGCTGGACGTCAGTTCAACGAAGACCTCATAAAGCTGACAGATTTTCTCTTAAAGAGAGAACACGAGACTAAGGAACGCCTGGCTGCTTCCATGTCTCTCCAAACAGGGCTAGAGACGATGGCTAGTATCCCTGATACCCCGGATATGTACATGGTCTTCGCCAAGGCTCACTTGGCTACGGTAACGAAGGACCTGTACAACTTCATCAAGGCCAGAAGGGCCTGTAGGGAGTTTGTGTTTGCTTCCGCTTCCATTAAACATGAACCTAGGAAGCTGATAGCTTCTAACATCTGGGGAAAAGACCTCTTCCCGAGTGAAGTGGTCAAGGAGGTTGTAGACAAAGCCGCCTCAGAGAATAGAAATCTCCTTTCCAAATGGGGCTTATCTTCAAAACGGAAATCTTCTGCTGACGAGGGTCCCCAGCCGAAGAACAAGTCTAAACGACCTCGTTTGCCCTCTCGGCCAAAGCAGCAACAGCTTCCCATGGCCACAATGCCCCAGATGGTAGCACAACCCACCACCACCTTTCAACTGGTGCCCCAAACTCTGGCATCTCAGTCGCCAGTGTTCACCCCAGTTTACGAAAGGCAGGCTACTATTTTCAAGCCAAAGTCTCGAGGTTCCTTTCGCGGTTCCTCTAGGCGCCCCTTCAGAGGTAGGGGCAACAGAGGTGGTTGTGGCCAAGGAGGTAAATCCTCCAGTCAGCACTCTAAGTGAGATGCTGCCGGTAGGAGGGAGACTTCTCCATTTTCAGGATCGGTGGACCTTCGATCCTTGGGCCCACAGCCTGATCAAGAAAGGACTGGGCTGGGGTTGGAACTCAACCCCACTAAGCTTTCCTCAATTCTTCCAACCATCAACCCCAGTTCTGGAAGAATATGTTCAAGAACTATTGGACAAGAGAGTCATAAGGAAAGCAAAGTCCATCAAATTCCAAGGAAGGCTATTCTGTGTTCCGAAGAAGGATTCGGAAAAGCTCAGAGTCATTCTGGACTTATCACCACTCAACAAGTTCATTGTGAACTACAAGTTCAGAATGCTGACGCTTCAGCACATAAGGACCCTTCTGCCCAAACGGGCATACACAGTCTCCATAGACATGACGGAGGCTTACTGGCATGTGCCAATCAACCGTCAAGTTTCCCCCTATCTAGGGTTCAAGCTCCAGAAAAGAAAGTACGTTTTCAGAGCCATGCCCTTCGGTCTGAACATTGCTCCAAGAATATTCACAAAGCTTGCGAACGCAGTCATTCGACAACTACGCCTCAAGGGTGTCTAGGTGATGGCCTACCTGGACGATTGGCTGGTGTGGGCTGCATCCAAAGAAGAATGCATGCAAGCCTCCAGAAAAAGTGATTCAATTCCTAGAAAACCTAGGGTTCAAGATCAACCTGAAAAAGTCTCGGCTTTCTCCTGCTCAAAGGTTCCAGTGGCTGGGAGTTCACTGGGACCTACAGTCACATTGCCTCTCTTTGCCCACAGCAAAGAGGAAGGAGATAGCAAGGTCTGTCAAAAGTCTTCTTCAATCTCGAAGAATATCAAGAAGACAACAGGAGAGGGTGTTGGGGTCTCTCCAGTTTGCCTCTTTGACGAACCCACTTTTGAGAGTGCAGTTAAAAGATGCATCAGGAGTCTGGAGAAAATACGCTTACAATGATCGAAGAGATCTACGAAGACCATTCCCAAATCGTCTGCGATCCATTCTCAAGCCATGGTCGGAAGCAAAGAACCTAAGAAGAAAGGAACCCTTGCAACCACCTCCACCAGCAGTCACCGTTCACACGGATGCCTCAAAGAAAGGTTGGGGAGGTCACACTCATCGTCGGAAGGTGCAGGTTCGAACCTGGTCTCCACTCTTCAAGTCCTTCCACATAAACTTTCTGGAAGCCATGGCAGTTTTTCTATCTCTGAAGAAACTGAGACTTTGCTGCTCAATCCACATTCGCCTGGTTTTAGACAGCGAAGAGATAATGAGATGCATAAATCGACTGGGCTCAAGATCGCCTCAATTAAATCAAGTGATGTTGGCCATCTTTCATATATACAAGAAGATGAAGTGGCACTTGACAGCAGTCCACCTCCAAGGATTCCGCAATGTGACAGCGGATGCTCTATCCAGGATCAACCCGATAGAGTCCGAATGGTCCCTAGACGCAGGATCATTCTCCTTCATATTGAACAAAGTCCCAGGACTGCGAGTACAGTAGATCTCTTCGCAACGAGGGACAACAAGAAACTATCCCGGTATGTTGCCCCGTATGAGGATCCTCTAGCGGAAGCAATGGACGCGATGTCCGTGGATTGGAACAGATGGTCCTGGATTTACCTGTTCCCACCAACCAACCTGTTGTTGAAAGCCCTCGACAAATTGAGATCCTTTCGGGGGAGAGCAGCGATAGTGGCCCACAAGTGGCCAGGCAGTGTCTGGTTCCCTCTGATAACAGAACTATGCCTGAAGCTGATCCCGTTGCTGGAACCAGTTCTAACTCAGCAAGTGCAGAAATCGACTGTCTACGCTTCATCAGAGAAAACCCAGAACCTTCATCTCATGATTTTCTCATCCTAGCGGTTAAGAAAAGGTTCGGGATTTCTGCAGACAGTATTAACTTTTTAGAAGAATATAAGTCAAAGTCTACAAGAAGACAATACGAGTCTTCCTGGAAGAAATGGGTAGCCTTTGTTAAGGCGAAGAAACCGCAAGAGATTTCTACGGACTTCTGTTTGTCCTTCTTCATCCATCTTCACGGACAAGGATTAGCGGCTAATACAATTACTACTTGTAAATCTGCATTGGCTAGGCCGATTCTATACGCCTTCCAGGTGGACTTTTCTAATGAAATCTTCAACAAGATTCCAAAAGCCTGTGCCAAACTTCGACCTGCAGCCCCTCCAAAGCCCATTTCATGGTCCTTGGATAAGGTTCTTCATCTGGCTTCAACTTTGAACAATGAAGATTGCTCGCTGAAAGACTTGACTCAGAATGTGATTTTTCTTTTTGCACTAGCCTCAGGAGCCAGAGTTAGTGAAATAGTGGCCCTCTCGAGGGATGTTGACCACATTCAGTTTATAACGAATGGAGATTTAAATCTTTTTCCGGATCCGATGTTTCTCGCCAAAAACGAGTTGCCCACTAAGAGATGGGGTCCCTGGAGAATATGCCCTCTGAAGGAAGAAGCATCCCTCTGCCCAGTGGAATGCCTAAAGGTCTATCTTCGTAGAACTTCAGACTTTAAGGGAGGTCAGCTTTTCAGGGGAGAGACTTCTGGTTCGACGTTATCCTTGAAACAGATAAGGGCGAAAATCACCTACTTTATTCGCAGAGCGGATCCTGACATTACATCCGCATGTCACGATCCGAGAAAAGTTGCCTTGTCTCTAAACTTCTTTCAGACTATGTCGTTTGAAAACCTGCGTGCCTATACTGGATGGAAGTCTTCCAGGGTATTCTTTAAGCATTACGCGAAGCAATTACAGGAAATCAAGTTTTATGTGGTAGCTGCAGGTAGTGTAATAAAACCTGCTGCTTGATTACTGCGAAGGACAGTGCACTAATAGGGACTTTTAGTGAATGGTGTACATGATAGACTTAGGTATATCATGATAAGTATTGTGTTGTTAAAGACACTATGAACTGTCTTATCTCACTAGGTGACCTGAAGCATAATAATTTGACACAAGTGCCAGCATTTTATATGCTAGTGTTCCTGGTAATAACATCATGCAGTGAAATATTTTATTTCTTTGAGTGGCTTTAGTATCTCTTTCAGATGAAACTTATTTATTTTTGTTATTACTGTTATGCTTTTTATGCAATATGTTTAGCATAAATATATTAATTCTAATCATGATTTCTGTGTTTCTTGTAAATAAACATTAGAAGGAATCTTTGCGTCTCTTTCGCCTCAAGATTTTATACATCATGTATATCAGAGCATCTTTGATCCTCTTAGGACTTTGTAAGACTAATGTCTTCTCTATTATACAAACAGGTAAGTTTGGTTGTACTATGTCTATATTACTGTTTTATGATCCCTACGTGAACATAAACCTATCTGTCTAGATCCGGACCTGGGAGGTACAGTATTCTATTCATTACCTATTAGTACAAACTATGCTTTACGTATATAAGGACACAATATACTTCTGCTTGCTAATTGTTCTTTGAACTCACAATTTTCGGGTTTTTTCCTAGAGTCTATATAGACTTTTCCCTGTAGGGGGCAGGAAGAGCTGGCATTTGGTATGCTCAGTTGATTGATGTATTACGGTAACATCAAGTGTCTTTGGTCTTGGTGACCAGATAGAAAATAGTCAATTCGAGATAACGGCACTATTATAAATCCACAGATACATTAATGCTCTGGTAAACTTCCATCAGCACGACATGGGGAAGAATGGCGAACGAAAGGGGAGCCGTTATTAAGGTACCCGGTGAACCTCCTCTCCTTACTGCTACGGCCCATCATTCCTAGTTTGCATTTAAGCAGGAATAGCCGTAGATAGAGTAGTTTTGGGTGGGGTCATTGAAGAAAGAAGGGTGGGTCCATCAAGATGACATAGCTATCTCACCCAAAAACAGATTTTTCGCTTTGCTCAAAATCTGTTTTTTGGGCTCGGCCATGTCGTCCTGATGGAAGCTTACCAGAGAATAAACTTGAAAGCACTACAGTATATCTGTGGGTTTGTATAAGTGCCTCCTACCTTGAATATGGTCCTTATCTGGTCTCTTAGACCTGAATATGATATTACCATTATCTGTCATTTCCACTAAGCTTGGAAATAGCTTAGGGCTTCCTGCCCCCCTGCAGGGAAAGTGTCGATATTGACAATAAGAATTCAAGGCTTGATTTTTCGTAGGGGCGGAAGGTAATACTTAGAGATTACCCTTCTCATACCTTGGAAATCTGTACTCTGATTTCAAGTTGGGGCCTTCTAGGGTTTAATTAAAACTCTAGTACACTTTATTCGTCTGTAACTGAGATAGCTGCAATAAGATGCAAATACGTTTAGTATTTTACCTTGCAACTAGATCATCAAATGTAGTTACAATCGGGTATGAATCTGATCCAGCTTTGAAAACACATCAGGGTCCCTATTTTCTCTTGTCGAAAAAATATTTAATTTCATTGAAATGATGCCACTCAATGGATATGTGAAACCAAATCTGACTGATTTGTACAGATTTTGGAAACGCATGAACATTGTGACGCAACGTTCACTCGGCGCGGGTGTTATTGGTCAGATATGCACCTATGTGAAACAGTGTGTTAATCATTGTTGGGATTTGCACTCGAGGGTAAATCTACCCATGCACCCGATGCACTGGAAAGTCCCAAAGCAGTTCACTGTTCATCGCAGCGCTAGACGACGGGTTTTATAATACTACCTGCCGCCACCACAGTATGTTTTATTTCATGTACTTGCTTCGTATAGTGTCTGTAAAAGATCTGGGTGATCCCCACCCAGTGTATGAGCGGAGTCTACCAAAGCCCCTGTGTTGGAAGAAGTTCCATGAAGAAGCAATTTTCATTGGATCGGGACCTGCGGGTGAGCTGTCAGGATCCGCTCTGCGAATAAGTAGTTGAGCTTTGCTCTCAGTTGTCTTAGGGATAGATTTTGATCCTGAGGTTTCTCCTCGGAAGAGCTGTCCTTCCGTGAAGTCTGATGCTCTACGAAGATAGACCTTAAGACAATCTACTGGGTATAGAGAGACATCTTCCTTCAGTGGGAAGATTCTCCAAGGACCCCACCTCTCTGTGGGTAGCTCGTTCTTGGCAAGAAAGGCAGGATCAGGAAAAGGGTTCAGTTCTCCAGTGTTTAGGAACTGAATATGGCCTACATCCCTGATAAGGCCACTATTTCACTAACTCTAGCCTCTGAGGCTATTGCAAACAGAAAAATGACTTTCTGTGTTAGCTCCTTTAGAGTACAATCCTCATTGTTTAGGTTCGAAGCATAGTTCAAGATTTTGACCAACAACCATGTAATGGGCTTTGGAGGGGTTGCCGGCTTGGGTCTAGTGCATGCTTTTGGCACCTTATTGAAGGTTTCACTTGTGAAGTCCACCTCACAGGTATATAGAAGAGGTCTAGTAAGGGCTGACTTACACACAGTTATCGTAGTGGAAGTCAGGCCTTGTTCAAGTAGGTAGATGAAGAAAGAGACAGAAATCTGTTGAATTTCTGTTGGTCTCCTTGTTTTCCCAAAGGATACCCATTTCTTCCAAGATGATTTATATTGTCTCCTGGTTGAACTTGACTTGTACTCTACAATGAAGTCGGCCTTGTCCTTCGAGATCCCAACCTTTTGTTTGCTGCTAGTGCGAGAAAATCATGAGATGTCGGTGTTTGGTTCTTGAGGATGAAGCGTAAACAGTCGACTTCTGAACCAGTTGGGATAAGACTGGGTTTGGCAGAGGAAACAGCTTCAGTTTCAATTCTAGAACTAGAGGGAACCAATTGCGGGGGCCACTACTGCAGCTGTTCCTCTGAAGGATCTTAGCTTGTCGAGGACTTTTAGCAGGAGATTGGTTGATGGAAACAGGTAAATCCGTTTCCATCTGTTCCAGTCGAGAGACATGCCGTCTATCGCTTCCACTTGAGGGTCCTCGTAAGGGGCTACATAACGAGGTAGTTTCTTCTTGTCGCTCGTTGCGAAGAGGTCGATCTGCAGTTCTTGGGCTTTTTCCGAAATAAAGGAGAAGTGAGTCTGCGTCTAGGGACCATTCTGTCTCTATCGGCTTTCGCCTGGATAGAGCATCCGCTGTCACATCGCGGAACCCTTGAAGGTGAACTGCTGATAAATGCCATCTCCTCCTTGCCAGGCGGAAGACGGCTAACATCACGTGTTATATGTGAGGTGATCTCGAGCCTTGTCAATTTAGACATTTTACTATCACTTTGTTGTCCAGGACCAGTCTGATGTGGATTGCTCTGCGAGGGGATAGTCTCTTCAAAGTCAGGAAGACTGCCATAGCTTCCAAGATGTTGATGTGAAAAGTTTTGAACTGGTGCGACCAATTCCCTTTCACTTTCCTTTCTTGCGAATGGCCTCCCCATCCTTCCAGGGAGGCGTCCGTGTGTACACCACTGATGTTTGTGGTGGTTGCAAGAGAATTGTCCATGCTAAGCTCTTAGTTGTTGACCACGGCCTTAATAGCATGCGCAGTCGAGTCGGGGTCAACCTTTGTTGATCTCTTCGAGTGTTTGATGCATATCTTCTCCAGACTCCTGACACATCCTTTAGCTGTGCCTTCAGCACCAGGTCTGTCACTACTGCGAACTGGAGAGAGCCCAATACTCTTTCCTGTTGGCGTCTTGAAATCCTCTTGTGTTTGATTAGTCTCTTGACAGATGCCGCTATTTCTCTCCTCTTCTTTAAGGGAATGGAGAGGTGGTGTGACTACAAGTTCCAATGGATTCCTAACCATTGAAACTTGTGAGCTGGAGAAAGGCGAGACTTCTTGCGATTGATCTTTAACGCCAGGTTTTCCAGGAACTGGATTACCTTTCCGGCCGCTTGCAGACAAGTAGTCCTGGATGCTGCCCGCACCAGCCAATTGTCCAGGTATGCTACTACTTGTACTCCTTCGGAGCGTAGTTGCTGGACGATTGTGTCCGCTAGCTTTTTTGAATACCCTTGGGGCTATGTTTAGTCCAAAGGGCTTGGCTGTGAAAACATATTTTGTCTTCTGTAGCCTGAATCCTTGGTAGGAGGAGAGGGGGCAACTGACCGGTAGGTGCCAGCAAGCATCTGCCAGGTCTATTGAGACTGTGTACACCCCTTTTTGGTAGAAGGGTCCTTATGTGTTGCAGTGTAAGCATCCGGAACTTGTTCTTGATGAAATTGTTGAGTGGAGACAAGTTTAGAATGACTCTGAGTGTCCGAGTCTTTCTTGGAATTTTATGGACTTCACTTTTCTTATTACCTTCTTGTTCAAGAGTTCTGAGGTATATTCTTCCAACAAGGGGGTGGAGTGTTGGAAGAATTCTGGAAAAGTGGGATGGATTTTTGTTCCATTTCCAACCAAGTCCATTCGTGATTTGGCTGTGAACCCAGGGATTGAAGGTCCAACGATCCCGAAAGTGGAAAAATCTGCCTCATACCTGGAACCTCTCATTGTTTAGAGGTTTCTGAGGACTTGTTTCCGTGACCCCGTCCTCGTCCACCCTTTGGGGGGTTTCCCGAGGATCCTCTTATTTGGCCCTTACCTTTGTAGGACCGTAAGGTGGTCGAGTGCCTTTCAAAGCCTGGATTAAACACAGGTGACTGGGCTACCAGCTGTTGAGGGACCATATGCAAGGTGGTTTGCAGCTGGGCTACCATTTGAGGCACCGTGGTCATGGTAACGGCCGGAAGTTGTGTAGGTCTACGTGGTCTTCTTGCCTTTTTGTTCTTTTGCTGGGGACCTCCGTCTGAGGAAGATTTCCTCTTTGAGGACATGCCCCACTTTTGGAGAAGGTTCCCATTCTCCGTGGTGGCTTTGGCAATGACTTCTTGGACCACTTCCTGTGGGATAAGGTCCGTGCCCCAGATGCATGATGAAATCAGTTTTCTGGGTTCGTGTTTCACCGTTGCTGCATCAAACACAGGCTCTCTACAGGTCCTTCTTGACCTGACAAAAGCATACAAGTCCATCACAAGGATACCCATGTGAGACTTGGCTAGGGTTACATACATGTCTGGGGTGTTATTTAGGCCTGCACACATTTCCATGCAGTTCTGATGAGACAGGGAGGTGGCAAGTCTTTCTTTCCTCTCCTGTTCCCTTCTCAAAAGATGGTCTGGCAAGTTTGGAAGGTTATCATTAAACTGCTGGCCTGCTATTTCCGGACCCAACTTCGAGGCGGAGAAGGTTAGATGTACCTCTTTCCACTTCTCCTCGCAGGTGGGCATAGCTAGAGATAATGGTTTGCATTCCTCTAGAATTGGGCAGAGTTTGCCCTCTTCGACTGCTCTCATGACACAGTCTAGGGCTTTCCCCGAAAAGGGGAAGGCTCTGGAGGAAGGAGCAATGAAGGTTGGGTGCTTCTTGGTCAATGCTGAGACTTTGGAGTTGGTATATCCGGCTCCTTTCAGGTCTTGGTAAGGATGGCTTGTGCCTTGTCATGTTCGAAGACAATGACTTCCTTCGGTATAGTCTCCTCGCGGGATGCAGGTTCATCTCGCAGTCTCACGTAGCAATCTGGGTACGCTGAAAAGGTGGGCCAGAATTGAAGATCTTCAAGGGGTTTGGCCTTCAACTTATCAGAAATATAAAGCTTCCCATTCATCATGGGCATGTGCTCTGTATACCTCCAGGGGTTGGTTTCAGAACAGTGAGGTAGGTCAGATACTCTAAGGGGCTTAGCAGAGCCCCTGGAAGCGCCAGGGTATTTCCCCTCCTGTACCTCTCTCTTCATCTCTTTGAGATCTTGCTTATTCTCCTCTTGTTCCTTCCGGAACACTGCCAATATCTGCTGGATCGACTCTAGGAGTGCTTTTTTCCTGCCGACCTATATAGCCATTTGGGGAGTTGGGGCTGAAGAGGTTGACGGCATAGGTTGATATGCCGACACACTGAACTGAGGGTCCTCAGTCACCATCGAAACGAATCCTTCTTCCTCCGTGGGTGGTTGAACCACTTCTTCTTCAGGGCCTTCTTGCAGTAGATCCTGTTTGGTGTCAGTGGACACCTCCGACATCCGTTCTTGGTGGATGTTCATGCCTTGCAGTGCCTTGTTGATGTCCGTGACCACTCTCTATTGGAGGAAGGGAGGCTGGACCTGTACCTGGGGCACAACCGTACTGGATTGAACTTTAGGGAACAGAAGGCACTTTAGAGATTCGTTAGGTAGGTAAGGTCCCGGAGAGTTCTTCTGGAAGCATCTTACTCACCTTCGAAGGGTTTCCCTTGCTGTATCCCTTGACTCCATGGTGTCAGGGATATCTTCTCCAAAGTCGTCGGTCAGCAAGGTCGAGCAGTTGGAGCAAACCTACGGGTCCCAGTACCTCAGGGATCCAGATACGATGCAGCAGGGGGCATGAGACCTTTACATCGTATGCCCACAAAAGTTCTTACTCTTGTGGTTGCAGAACACAACTGTACACTTCACCATTGGCTCCTCCTGTAATAGAGAAAAAGGGTGAAATGATTATTCAGTTGTTTATATCATTGATATAATGCATATTTGAAAATAGTAATACTTACTATTATATTTAATAGCTTAAGATAGTAAGCTAGAAAGGAAATATGAAAGCCACATATCTGTGTTTACTCTCACGGGCAATCGCTGAGACCTCCGTCAATATTAATATTTAAATTCCTCATAAGGGAAAATACAGAGTGGAATAACTCTCGTACGTAGAGCCGGAGCTAGTAAATATTTTATACTAACTTCTCCACCTGTAAAATATTAATACTGAACGGTGTTTCACGAGTGCCCCGATAATCAGAGAATTCATCAGGGCGTTGAGGGAATACTTCAACCTCAGCATGTTATGCGGTCCCAACAATAGACTGCGAAAGGATACACAGAGTATGTTAAGAATACTTGTACTACTGTATTGTTGTATACTGTAGTTTTACCAACTACTGTATTGTTGTATACTGTAGTTTTATCAACTACTGTATTGTTAGATACTGTAGTTTTCCAACTACTGTATTGTTATATACTGTAGTTTTACTTGCTACTGTATTGTTGTATACTGTAGTTTTACCGGTACACTACCGGGGTTAGGCTAGTGCTTGACGGCACTAAGTGATAGAGAGAGAGAAAGAATGGAAAGGAGGGTCTCCTATTATTATGGTTTAGCACAATAAATGGAAGTGTAGGAGGGCTACTGCCATCAACTGTCTCCTTGCCAGAATGAGAAATCTAATGGAAGGGGAGGAATATATCTGATTCTAGCTTCCATCCGGCCACAACTTTTGCCGCCGGGTGTACTGCTGGTTGCAAGGTTTGTGGATGGCAGGCCAAGAGAGGACTGTAGAATTCTCAACAGTATAATGGGTTTCCCACCGGCAGCCGTCTTTCCCCCTGGGGGATTCACCTCCGGTGAAGGAAGGACATAAGAAGGAAGTGGCTGAGGCGGCAACCTAACCGTCGCTGGTAGGGACCCGGCCGGCAACATAGTCAACCCGGCAAGCCGGGATGACTGTCTGAATACCGGCGAAAGAATGTTGTGACGGTTAGACCGACACTAAAGGACAGAAGGGGGAGGGAAAAGGGTCTTACAGTTTACAGGGGAGAAAGGCGGCAGCAGGTATGCCGCCTACTTTCGGCTGAAAACTAAGGGAGCATGGCTAGCAGAGGAGCAAAGATTCCCTTGTCGGCTACATTGTCGGCTGTAAGACATGTCTTATAGGTTACAGGGGAGAAAGGTGGCGGCAGGTATGCCACCTACTTTTGGCTGTAAACTAAGGAAGCATAGCTTCCCTTGCCGACAACGTCGTGAGCGGCAAGACAGTACACCCTGAGTTACCTTCATACTTCAAAGCCGGAGTAATCGGCGGCAAAGAAGACAGACGGTATAAGACTATCTAAGTCAAGCCGGAGTTTACTACTTGGTGGCGATGACGAAAGATAGGGTTGCCGCTTGTGATGGCGGCGCTCAGGTGGGGGGAAAGGGTTTAGCCTCTTTTCTCTAAAAGAGAAGAGTATTGAATTATACCCATAAATTCTAAGGGATATATATCCCCAACCGAATTAATAGGAAACGATACGAAGAGGTTAAACAATGGGAATTACTTTACTAACGTATACAAAACGGGTTAGGTTAGCCTAACTCCGGTGGGGACCGTGGCTACGGTTGGTACTGCCCAGGTCCCCGTCGTATATGAAAGTAACGTTACATATCGGAAGAGGAAATATTATAATGTATGCATATCTTCACTAGTATAATTTGCCTAACTAGCTAAAAAGTTTTCTTTTATAGCTAAATACCGGGAGCGTCGCACTACTGACTAAATAAAATGCGTTTATGACGTGCGACCGCGGCTCAAAATGGCCGTCTCCGGTGTCGGCTACGCTCCACCAAACACACTTAAATTATACGAATTTAACTGTGAGTAGGGAGCCTAAAATTATACACAGGAAAGATCAAATACTCAGCTTTCCAGAGGATGAAGATGCTGGATATTGCATGACAATATTCCGAAAAACAGTAACAAACACCGAGAGAAACGTGGGAGCGCACTTAGCTTAAATGCTACAGTTTAAAGGAATGATGGGCAGTAGCAGTACGGAGAGGAGGTCAACCAGGTACCTTGGTAACGGCTCCCCTTTTGTTTGCCACTATTCCCCCTCAAAGAGTTAAATCTATTCGGGGTAAAGATTTCTATGTCGTATCAAAAAATACATCCCCTGATATTATGCGATATCCTTAAAGATATAAGGATACTCGCGCCAGGAGTTAGAATTCTGGAGACCTGTGGTTAATTCTCTGGGAGTATCACTGTAACAAATATCCCTTAGTAAGCTACCTAAGGGAACCTTCCATCAGGACGACATGGCCGAGCCCAAATATATATATATATATATATATATATATATATATATATATATATATATATATATATATATATATATATATATAGATATATAGATATATAGATATATATATATATATATAGATAGATAGATATATATATATATATATATATATATATATATATATATATATATATATATACGAGGTCCATTCAAAAAGTATCCGACCTTGGTTCATAAAAGGACAAATAATTCACCAATCAGCTAATTAGGTTTGTGGGAGCTGACAGCACTCTAACTGTGCATGTGTGTAAATTTTAAAAGCTCTAGTGTGTGGCAAAACCTGCCTGTGAGGGCTAGAGTGCAGACATCCATTACAAGTTCGTCGGATTTTCGTCTTTACACAACATGTCGGAGCGCATCGAGCAGCGCTACTGCATTAAGTTCTGCTACAAGCTTGGTGATACACAAATGCAAACTATCCAGAAGATTCAGCGAGCCTTTGGCGATGGAGCCATGGGAATAACACAGATAAAGGAGTGGTATAATCGCTTCAAGCAAGGACAAACCTCAGTTAAGAGCAATCAACGGTCAGGCAGGCCATATACCAGCAGAAACAAAGGATTCGTTGAAAATGTTCGTCGAATAGTGGAGGACGACTGTCGTATAACCATCAATGAAATTACTGAAGAAGTAGGAATAAGCACAGGATCAGAAATATGGGCGGCGTGAAACTGGCAACTGCACCATGACAATGCACCTGCTCACTCTGCCCTCTTGATCCAAGCTTATCTGGCCAAAAACAACACTCTACTTGTTTGGAATCCTCCCTACTCTCCAGACATGGCACCTTGTGACTTCTGGCTGTTCCCTAAACTGAAAACAACCCTGAAAGGGCAGCGTTTTGAGTCGAGAGAGGAAATTATGAGAAAAACGACAGCAGAGCTGTACAGCATCCCAATGTCAACATTCCAGAGGTGTTAACAGCAGTGGCAGCACCGGTGGGAAAAGTGTGTGTACTCCCAAGGGGAGTACTTTGATGGTGATTGAATAAGCAAATTTCAAATGTACAATTTTTTTCCTCTATGGACCTAGGTCGGATACTTTTTGAATGGACCTCGTATATGCAGTATATATATATATATATATATATATATATATATATATATATATATATATATATATATATATATGTACACTGTATGTATGTATGTATATATATATATATATATATATATATATATATATATATATATATATATATATATATATATGCACACACACACACACATATATATATATATATATATATATATATGCATATATATATATATATATATATATATATATATATATATATAATGGACTTTGATCAAAGAAGTGAAAAATCTATTTCTGGGTGAGAGGGCCATCTCCTGATTGAAGGGTTCTTATAGGTAGCCTTCTAAGGGATTTTTGCTACAGTGATACTCCCAGAGAATTAAACCAAAGGTCTCCAGGATTCCAACTCCTGGCGCGAGTATCCAATAAAGGATATCGCATAATATCAGGGGATGTATTCTAGATACGACTCATGGCAATCTTCACCCCGAATAGATTTAACGCTTTGATGTAAGGGGGAAGAGTGGCAAAAGAAACGGGTGCTGTTCTAAGTACCCGATGGATCTCCTTCCCTACTACTACTGTGATGCCATTCCTATTCTTGCTGTTAAGCAGAAATGGCCATAGATAAAGTAATTTTGGGAGGGGTCAGCAAAAGGGTTAGTCCATCAGGACGACATGGCCCTCTCACGCAAAAATAGGTTTTTCACTTTGATCAAAATCCGTTTTTTGGGTTCAGTCCATGTCTTCCTGATGGAAGTATGCTAGAGAATTGTCTTGAAATTATTATTAGCTGTGGGTTTGTGTATGTCTCTTCCACCTTGAGTAGATTTCCTTATCTGGTCTACTAGATCTATTTGTGAAATTCCAGAGATCTGTCACTTCCACTAAACCTGGAGCTGGTTTAGTGTCTCCTGCCCCCAGCAGGGAAAATGTCGATATCGACATTAAAGATTGAAGGTTTTTATTTCCGTTGGAACAAAAAGGGAAAACTTTGAAGCCTATCTTTTTTACTTACCTTGAGAATGTAAGTCTCATTCCTCTGGAAATCATTATTGTGATTTCAAAGATTTAAGCCCTATACAGGGGTTTAGTAAAACTCTAGTGTGCTTTATTAGCTTATAACTGAGGGAGCAGTAATAAGACGTGAATACATTTAAGTATTTTATTATGCAACTAATTTATCAAATGTAGTTACAACAAAGTATGAATCTGATCCAGCATTACAACACATCAAAACATATTTTCTCGTGTAGAAAAAAATATACAAATACATTATTGGAATAACGCCACTCAATGGAGATGTGTAACCAAATCTATCTAACATGGTCAGATGTTCGGAAATGCAAAAACTCTGTGACGCAAATGTTCACTCGGCACTGGTGTATTGATCAGTTATGCTCCTACATAGAACAGTATGTCAATCATAGCTGTAACCTGCACTAGAGGGTAGGTATACCCATACACCCGATGCACTGTAAAGTCCCAAAACAGTCCACTGTTCTTCGCAGCACCAGACGACGGGTTTAATGATACTACCCGCCGCCACCACAAAGTGTTTTATTTCATGTACTTGCTTCGCGTAATGTTTGTAGAAGACCCTGTATTATATCCACCCAGTGTATGAGTGGAGTCTTTCAAAGTCCATATGTTGAAAGAAGTTCAACGAAGAAGCAACTTTCTTCGGATCGTGACCTGCGGGTGTACTGTCAGGATCCGCTCTGCGAATAAAGTAGGTGAGCTTCGCTCTCAGTTGTCTTAAAGATAGGTTCGATCCTGAAATCTCGCCTCTGAAAAGCTGTACTCCCTTGAAGTTTAAAGTTCTTCGAAGATAGACCTTAAGACACTCTACTGGGCACAGAGAGGTATCTTCCTTCAATGGGCAGATTATCCAAGGACCACACCTCTTGGTGGGTAGCTCGTTCTTGGTAAGAAAGGCAGGATCAGGAAAAAGGTTCAGTTCTCCTGAATCTAGGAACTTAATATGGCCTTCATTTCTGGATAAGGCCACTATTTCACTATCTCTAGCTCCTGAGGCTATTGCGAACAGAAAAATGACTTTCTGTGTTAAATCCTTTAGAGTACAATCCTCATTGTTTAGGTTCGAAGCATAGTGGAAGACTTTGTCCAAAGACCATGTGATGGGCTTTGGTGGGGCTACTGGCTTGAGTCTAGCGCATGCTTTCGGGATCTTATTAAACGGATTTTGAAGCAAAGCGAAAAATCTATTTTTGGGTGAGATGGCCATGTCGTCCTGATGGAAACTTCCTATAGACAGCTTTCTAAGAGATATTTGGCTATAGTGACACTCCCTTAGAATTAACCACAGGTCTCCAGAATTCTAATTCCTGGCACGAGTATCCTTAAAATTTTTCTTAAGGATATCACATAATATCAGGGGACGTATATCTTGATATGACACATGGCAATCTTCACCCTGAATAGAGTTTTCACCCTGAGGGGGAAGAGTGGCGAAATTGAAGGGGAACCGTTATCAAAGCAACCCTTTTTCCCCTACTATTACAGGGCCCAAAATGGTTGCTCATTCCTTGTAGGATTGAGCATGGTGCTACAGATAGAGTAGTTTCGGGAGGGGATCATTACTTAATCCTTTTCTCAGAAAAGGAGGGTGGGTCCATCAGGACGACATGGCCATCTCACCCAAAAATAGATTTTTTGCTTTGCTTCAAAATCCGTTTTTTGGGCTCAAGCCATGTCGTCCTGATAGAAGTTTACCAGAGAATTACTTGAAAGTACTATATCTGTGGGTTTGTATAAGTGCCTCAACCTTGGGTCAGCTTCTCTTTGGTCATCGAAACACTGAAATCTATGACTATACCGTTATACGTCATTACCGCTAAGCATGGAACAATGTTAGGGCTTCCTGCCCCCTACAGGGAAATGTCGTACTTGACGATAGAAGCACAATGTTTGTATTCATATAGGAACAAATATAAATATCATTCAGATCTTTTTGTTCATATGATTAAGTACCTTAAGTATGAATTTTACCTGGGAAAATAAGTAAAAGACTCCGGCTAAGTTTATTTAGCTACGTATGGGGCGAAATAAGACGCAAATACACATTCACCATTTTATTAAATCGATAATCAAATGAAACTAGTGTATTAAAATTTGTAATAGAATTATACATTCAACATATACAAATAAAAATATTTTCTACCTGAAAGGGAAGAAAAAATTAGTGGCCACTCTAAATTAGTTGAAAAATGTTTAAGATAATTTAACCGTAAATGTTGGATAACTATCAACACTGTGTACAATTGTACACATGGAAATAGTGTCATAGGTATAATTCTGCACCTAAAGAGAACACTCCTAGCGTCACCATGGTGACATTCAATAAAAGGGTATTGCACTGGAAGGTGTCAACACCTTTTCGCCCGAATTGAAAAGTCCCAATCAATTCACTGTTCATCACAGCACTAGATAACAGGTGTCACCACACTACCTGTCGCCACCACAGAATGTTTCGACGCGTGCACTTGCTTCGCATAATGTTTATAAAAAAACTCTGAAGGATTTCCAACCAGTGTATGAGTGAAGACGCGCAAAGTCCATATACTGAAAGAAGTTCAGTGAGGAAGCAATTTTTCTCGGATCATGACCTGCGGGTGTACTATCAGGATGCACTCTGCAAATGAAGTAGGTGAGCTTCGCCCTCAGTTGTTTTAGGGATAAGTTTGATCCTGAGATTTCGCCTTTGAAGAGCTGTCCTCCCTTGAAGTCTGAAGTTCTTCGAAGATAGACCTTTAGACACTCTGCTGGGCACAGAGAGGTCTCTTCCTTCAATGGGCAGATTATCCATGGACCACACCCTTTGGTGGGTAGCTCGTTCTTGGTAAGAAAGGCAGGATCAGGAAAAAGGTTCAGTTCTCCTGAATCTAGGAACTGAATATGGCCTTCATTTCTGGATAAGGCCACTATTTCACTATCTCTATCCCCTGAGGCTATTGCGAACAGAAAAATGACTTTCTGTGTTAAATCCTTTAGAGTACAATCCTCATTGTTTAGGTTCGAAGCATAGTGGAAGACTTTGTCTAAAAACCACGTGATGAGCTTTGGTGGGTCTGCTTGGCTTGAGTCTAGCGCATGCTTTCGGGATCTTATTAAACGGATTTTGAAGCAAAGCGAAAAATCTATTTTTGGGTGAGATGGCCATGTCGTCCTGATGGAAGCTTCCTATAGACAGCTTTCTAAGGGATATTTGGCTACTGTGACACTCCCAGAGAATTAACCACGTCTCCAGAATTCTAATTCCTGGCACGAGTATCCTTAAAATTTTTCTTAAGGATATCGCATAATATCAGGGGACGTATATCTTGATATGACACATGGCAATCTTCACCCCGAATAGAGTTTTCACCCTGAGGGGGAAGAGTGGCGAAATTGAAGGGGAACCGTTATCAAGGCAACCCTTTTCCCCCTAGTATTACAGGGCCCAAAATGGTTGCTCATTCCTTGTAGGATTGAGCATGGTGCTACAGATAGAGTAGTTTCGGGAGGGGATCATTACTTAATCCTTTTCTCAGAAAAGGAGGGTGGGTCCATCAGGACGACATGGCCATCTCACCCAAAAATAGATTTTTTGCTTTGCTTCAAAATCCGTTTTTTGGGCTCAAGCCATGTCGTCCTGATAGAAGTTTACCAGAGAATTACTTGAAAGTACTATATCTGTGGGTTTGTATAAGTGCCTCAACCTTGGGTCAGCTTCTCTTTGGTCAGCTTCTCTTTGGTCATCGAAACACTGAAATCTATGACTATACCGTTATACGTCATTACCGCTAAGCATGGAACAATGTTAGGGCTTCCTGCCCCCTACAGGGAAATGTCGTACTTGACGATAGAAGCACAATGTTTGTATTCATATAGGAACAAATATAAATATCATTCAGATCTTTTTGTTCATATGATTAAGTACCTTAAGTATGAATTTTACCTGGGAAAATAAGTAAAAGACTCCGGCTAAGTTTATTTAGCTACGTATGGGGCGAAATAAGACGCAAATACACATTCACCATTTTATTAAATCGATAATCAAATGAAACTAGTGTATTAAAATTTGTAATAGAATTATACATTCAACATATACAAATAAAAATATTTTCTACCTGAAAGGGAAGAAAAAATTAGTGGCCACTCTAAATTAGTTGAAAAATGTTTAAGATAATTTAACCGTAAATGTTGGATAACTATCAACACTGTGTACAATTGTACACATGGAAATAGTGTCATAGGTATAATTCTGCACCTAAAGAGAACACTCCTAGCGTCACCAGGGTGACACTCAATAAAAGGGTATTGCACTGGAAGGTGTCAACACCTTTTCACCCGAATTGAAAAGTCCCAATCAATTCACTGTTCATCACAGCACTAGATAACAGGTGTCACCACACTACCTGTCGCCACCACAGAATGTTTCAACGCGTGCACTTGCTTCGCATAATGTTTATAAAAAAAACTCTGAAGGATTTCCAACCAGTGCATGCGTGAAGACGCTCTAAGTCCATATACTGAAAGAAGTTCAGTGAGGAAGTAATTTTTCTCGGATCATGACCTGCGGGTGTACTATCAGGATGCACTCTGCAAGTGAAGTAGGTGAGCTTCGCCCTCAGTTGTTTTAGGGATAAGTTTTATCCTGAGATTTCACCTTTGAAGAGCTGTCCTCCCTTGAAGTCTGAAGTTCTTCGAAGATAGACCTTTAGACACTCTGCTGGACATAGAGAGACATCTTCCTTCAGAGGGCAGATTCTCCAGGGACCCCACCCTTTGGTGGGTAGCTCGTTTTTGGCGAGAAAAGTAGAATCAGGAAAGAAATTCAGTTTTCCCACTTCTGTGAACTGAATATGGCCCTCATCTCTTGATAGGGCTACTATTTCACTAACTCTAGCCCCTGAGGCTATAGCGAACAGGAATATCACTTGCTGTGTTAGATCCTTGAGAGAACAATCTTCATTATTCAAGGTTGAAGCATAGTATAAGACTTTATCCAGAGACCATGAAATGGGCTTCGGAGGGCCTGCTGGTCTAAGTATAGCGCATGCCTTCGGTATCTTGTTGAAGATTTCGTTCTCCAGGTCCACCTGGAAGGCATATAGAAGAGGTCTAGTCACAGCTGACTTACACGTAGTTATCGTGGTGGCAGCCAAGCCTTGCTCGTGAAGGTGGATGAAGAAGGACAGGCAGAAGTCTATTGAGATTTCTTTCGGCCTTTTTGCTTTAACAAAAGCAACCCACTTTTTCCCAAGACGATTCGTATTGTCTTCTGGTTGACTTTGACTTGTATTCTTCTAGGAAGTCTATACTTCCTTTTGAGATCCCAAATCTTTTCTTTACTGCTAAGGCAAGAAAATCATGAGATGCAGGTTTTGTGTTCTCTGTGATGAAGCGAAGACAGTCGACTTCTGAACCAATTGGGATAGAGCTGGGTTTGGTAGAGGGACCAGCCTCAGTTTCAGTTCCATCACCAGAGGGAACCAATTGCTCTTAGGCCACTTGGGGGCCACTACTGCTGCAGTTCCATTGAAGGATCGCAGCTTGTTGAGGACTTTCAGCAGGAGATTCATTGGAGGGAACAGGTAGATCCGGTCCATCTGTTCCAATCGATGGACATGGCGTCATTCGCTTCTGCCAGAGGGTCCTCGTATGGGGCTACATATCGAGGTAGTTTCTTGTTGTCGCTTGTCGCGAAGAGGTCGATCTGCAGTTCTGGGACTTTTTCCAAGATGAAGGAGAATGAGTCTGCATCTAGGGACCATTCTGACTCTATCGGCTTTAGCCTGGATAGAGCGTCCGCCATCACATTGCGGAACCCTTGTAGGTGAACTGCTGATAAATACCATCTCTTCTTTTTCGCTTAACGAAAGATGGCTAACATCACGTGGTTGATGTGAGGCAATCTCGAGCCTTGTCTGTTCAGACATCTCACTATCACTTCACTGTCCAAGACCAGCCTGATGTGGGCTGATCTGTGAGGAGATAGCTTCTTCAGCATCAAGAGGACTGCCATAGCCTCCAGAATATTGATGTGAAAGGTCTTGAACAGGGATGACCAGGTCCCTTGGGCTTTCCTTTGATGGGAGTGACCTCCCCATCCTTCCGTAGAGGCATCCGTGTGGATGGTCACCGTTGGGGGAGGTGCTTGTAAGGGAACGGTCCTCGAGCCTTGTCGATTTAGACACTTACTATCACCTCGTCCAGGACCAATCTGATGTGGATTGATCTGCGAGGGGATAATCTTTTCAACATCAGGAATACAGTGAACCCTCGCTACTTCGCGGTTCGACCATCGCGGATTCACCACTTCGCGGGTTTTTTCCATAACCCATATATATATATACATATCGCGGATTTTCCGGAAATTTCGAAAATACCGCGAAATCTGAAGACCCCCAAATAGGATATTTCGTTACCTGTAATTCCATTAATACTGTAATTAGTAATATCTGTTCTTACTGATTGTTCATTGCATTACATATGATATATAATTCAGCACAGAAAGAAATAAAACACAAAAAGAGAATGTGATCATACGATAATACAGTACTGTATACAGTACGTAGTAAAATTAAATCGAACATGAAACGCAAATCAGATGCAGTCATACCATATTAGAATGGTGTAAGGCTGCTGATGGCTACTACTGTACTACAAATGTAATGGATGTGCATCTTTTCCATGATTCTTTTGTATGTATACGTACGTAGTACTGCATCCAATACAGTAATATGCTTTGTTGCAAAAATCACATTTCGAATAAGCTTACGAGAGAGAGGGAGAGAGATAGAGAGAGAGAGAGAGAGAGAGAGAGAGAGAGAGAGAGAGAGAGAGAGAGACACATCCTACAAAAGAATAAAATAACATACGTAAATCTATTATTATTATTGTTATTATTATTATTATTGTTGTTGTTGTTAATAAAATTATTATTGTTATTATTATTATCATTATTATTATTATTATTACTGTATTATTATCATTATCTATTATTATTATTATTAATACTGTACGTACGGTATACGCGGGGTATCTTGTACTTTGAGTTGGTAACCTACGCATCATTTACTGTAAGACGGGTTGTGATTGGTTCAAGCGCTGATAGATGACGAATCAGAACTCAAGTTTTGTTATCTAGCCTGTGATTGGTGTTTTGCCCTCATCTCCAACCCGCAGCATCTAGGTTCTCGCGGGCCCGGGTCGTCCACTTTCTCTTACGGCGTATCGCTGAGTAGACGTTCTTAAGTTTGTGAAGTTTAATCTGTGCTGTGTGCGACTGTTTTAAGTTGAACTTTTTGTTAAATCCTACTGTACAATGCCTCCCAAGCGTTCTGCTTCTACTAAGGCTGGTAGTGAGCCTAAACGCCACCGAAGGATGATGACGATTGCTGAGAAGGTTACGCTTCTCGATATGTTAAAAGACGGTAGAAGTTACGCGGCCGCAGCGCGCCATTTTGGAATCAACGAATCTACTGTTCGCTATATCAAGAAGGACGAGGCGAACATTAGAAAGACGGCTGCAATCACCTTTAGCAGATCAGCGAAGCGAGTCGTTACAATGCGTAATAAAACGATCGTACGCATGGAAGGTGCTTTAGCTGTGTGGATTGCCGACTGCCGGAAGAAGAACATAGCCTTGGATACGAACACCATCCGAACAAAGGCTTTGAGCTTGTATGAGAATTTTGCTGCAAAGGAACCTCAAGACGACGACGACAACCATGCTGAAGAAGATGATGATGCAGATGATCCTCAACCAGGGACATCCACTGATTCCCAGCCTCAGAAACAACGTTTTTCCGCCAGCAAAGGATGGTTCGCGAAGTTTCAGAAACGCTTCGCCCTGAAAAGCGTTTCCCTGCATGGCGAGGCTGCTTCGGCTGACACTGCCGCTGCTGAAACTTACGTGAACCAGACGTTCAAGAATATTATCGCCGAAGGTGGATACAAGCCGGAACAAGTGTTTAATATGGATGAGACCGGCTTGTTTTGGAAGAGAATGCCGTCGCGAACTTTCCTGTTCAAAGAGGAAGCCAAAGCCTCTGGCTTTAAAGCATTCAAGGATCGCGTTACCCTCGTGATGTGTGGCAATGCTGCTGGATTTTTGCTAAAGCCGGGGCTTATTTATAAGTTGAAAAATCCTCGCGCTTTGAAAAATAAAAACAAGAATCTCCTTCCCGTGTACTGGATGCATAATCCAAAAGCATGAATTACGAAGATGCTGACCTCCAACTGGTTCCACCAGTGTTTCATCCCGCAAGTCAGTGAATATCTCGTAGAGATCCTTCTCCTTATGGATAACGCTGGTGGACACGCAACTGACCTGTCGCGTGAGGGCGTTCAGGTTGAGTTCCTGCCACCCAACACCACGTCATTAATTCAACCGATGGACCAGGGGGTTATCAGGGCGTTCAAGGCCCTCTACACGAAGAATACCTTGGCGGACCTCGTTGCGTGTGTGGATGCTGCCCAAGAGGATGAGGATGAAGATTTTAACTTGAAGGCGTACTGGCGGCAGTACACCATAGCCACGTGCCTGAAGAATATTCAGAAGGCACTTCAAGAGATGAAACCTACAACTGTGAATGCGAGCTGGAAGAAGTTGTGGCCCGAGATTGTTTACGACGACGAGGGATTTACACCTGCTGAAATCCAACACTCTGCAGTACGCAAATCTGTGCAGTTGGCTGCCATAATTGGAGGTGACGGGTTTGGCGACATGACGACTGAAGACGTCGACGAGTTGTTGGACTGCCATTCCCAGCCCCTAACTGACGCAGACCTCGAAGACCTGACGAAATCAGCAAGCGAAGAAGAGAGTGAAACCCAGGAAGAGACCCAAGAAAATGTCGAAGAAACGGGCTTAACACTAGAACGGCTTGCCAAGGTCTGCAACCATATAAAGGAGGTGAAAGAAATGTTGCAAGAGTGGGACGAGGATATGGTTCGGTCGATGCAATTCTGCAACAAGGTTGATGACATCATGACTCCCTACAAGATGCTCTTAGATCGAAAAAAGAAGCAGCGGCAACAACTTCCGATCACAATGTTCTTCCAGCCTCGCAAAAAAGAGCCAGTTCCTCCTGCTACTACGCCTTTGGAAGAAATTGAATAAGTTGAAGAGGTGTCCCAGGAAAAGACACCTCCGTCTGAAGATACGTAAAATACTACCTGGCTGCACAGTAGAACACATCATCAGCTTCATCATCATCATTTCTACTGTGCAGCAAATTCATCGCCATCATCATTCAAGTTTTTCTTGAACTTCTTTCGTGGTGAGTACAGTAACAATCTTTATTTTTTACTTTAATTTTCTAACATTCTAATATTTGTGCCTGTTTTATAGTTTAGTACTGTATGCATTAAGTTAAAGGGAAGGTTTTAAAAGTCTACATGTTGTAACCTATCATATTTTTTTTGTTTAAAATTTACATTTACGTACGTAAAACAATCTCTCTCTCTCTCTCTCTCTCGTAAATTGTTTTCCTGCTTTGCTACGTACAGTATGTACTGTATGATTTTATATAGATACGGTAAATTATATTTGTACTAATAACATTTTTGTAAATGCTTTTACTGTAAATATCATTATTTATCACTTTCATCATGCGCGTTAAATGCCTTCTTTGTTCTGAACGTGGTTGTTTACTGAGCGTACAGTACTTTATGACGCCATAGTTTCAGGCGGCGTCATAAAGAAAAACATTTTATTTGGAAGTCCTAAGAAAAATTAAGTAAAACATTGGTAATAAAAAATCAACATACTGTATAATCAATATAATCGATGCAAAAACTAACCTATACATGTATGTGTACACTAAATGAGTTTGTTTCTTCATTATGATCAGAGATGAACGTAAACAAAACATTGGTTGCCATTTTTTATCATGCTTTTTAGGTGTTTAGGAAACGCATGATATAAAATCGCCTTTAATATTTGTGCCTGTTTTAGTTTAGGGTGCTGTAGTACATGCATTAAGTGTTCTGTACATCAAAAGGTAGTTTGTTAACAGTACTATGTACAAGGGAAGGTTTTAAAAGTCCGAATATACATGTTAAATAAATAGGTAAATATGATGTCACTACTTCGCGGATTTTCACCTATCGCGGCCGGGTCTGGAACCTATCTACCGCGATACACGAGGGTTCACTGTACTGCCATAGCTTCCAAAATGTTGATATGAAATGTTTTAAACTGGTGCAACCAATTCCCTTGCACTTTTTTGTCGTGAGAATGACCTCCCCATCCTTCCAAAGAGGCATCCGTGTGTATCACCACTGATGGTTGAGGTGGTTGCAGGGGAATTGTCCGTGCTAGGCTCTTGGCTGTTGACTACGGCCTTAATTACATGCACAACATGGACCGGGGTCAACCTTAGTTGATCTCTTCGAGCATTTGATGCGTATTTCCTCCAGACTCCTGACGCATCTTTCAAATGTGCCTTAACCTGTTAAGTGTCCCCCCTGGACCAGGTTGCCGCTAACGTACCGTCACGCTTTTTTCGCCCTGAGCGGTCATTTCACTAATGATAATTTTTCAAAGTTAATATCATTTCTTTATGCTTATAATTCGTATTTATAGTTAAAAGTAGGGATAGTAATTAAATGGTGGAATAAAAAAAAAAATTAATACTACTATTATTTCATTTCAAAAGGCTACTTAATAATGAATATTCTAATGGGTTCTTTTTATCTTCAATCGTAAATCTTACGGCAGGATCAGCAATAAAAGCATAGGGACAAGCCTCCCCCCCTCTCTCTCTCTCTCTCTCTCTCTCTCTCTCTCTCTCTCTCTCTCTCTCTCTCTCTCTCTTTTCTCCATATCGTTTCCTGTATAGTTTTCAAATATGTTCGTCATACATTTGTACATTATTTATCCACTTTATTCTCTCTCTCTCTCTCTCTCTCTCTCTCTGGACCAGGTTGCCGCTAACGTACCGTCACGCTTTTTTCGCCCTGAGCGGTCATTTCACTAATGATAATTTTTCAAAGTTAATATCATTTCTTTATGCTTATAATTCGTATTTATAGTTAAAAGTAGGGATAGTAATTAAATGGTGGAATAAAAAAAAAAATTAATACTACTATTATTTCATTTCAAAAGGCTACTTAATAATGAATATTCTAATGGGTTCTTTTTATCTTCAATCGTAAATCTTACGGCAGGATCAGCAATAAAAGCATAGGGACAAGCCTCCCCCCCTCTCTCTCTCTCTCTCTCTCTCTCTCTCTCTCTCTCTCTCTCTCTCTCTCTCTCTCTCTCTCTCTCTCTTTTCTCCATATCGTTTCCTGTATAGTTTTCAAATATGTTCGTCATACATTTGTACATTATTTATCCACTTTATTCTCTCTCTCTCTCTCTCTCTCTCTCTCTCTCTCTCTCTCTCTCTCTCTCTCTCTCTCTCTCTCTCTCTCTCTCTCTCGGCGTTTCCTATCCTATATAGTTTTGTGAAATCTCGTTGTCCAGTCATTCGTCAATGAGAAGTCATTTTCGCTCTTGGCATCGAAAGAAAACTTTGTTTCTTCAATATCCTCATCACTGTAGGATTCAGAACTAGTGCTCTCATTATCAAACAGGTTATAATTATCAAATTCCTCAACAAGAATAACATTTATTTCATCTAAAGAAATAACCTTCATCTTTAGACCGCTCATTATAAAAGGAACAACAAATAAACTTATCCCCATGAACGCCCGAAGCGCACTGAAAGGAAACTAGTTTTCTAACATCAAACTACCTTCAGAAAAATAGTTGCCAGACATCATATAAGTTTCTAATTACAGCCCCCATATGCTGAGAGTGTTGCCAATTGGTGATCCTATACTTACTATACGAGTAAAGGTATTATCACGAGACTGACGACTTGATAAAGGCAGTTAAAGTCATGAACGGAATATGCAGTTGAAGGCGGTACCGAGTAGATCGTGGTGAATGGTTTATCACGTGGGTGACGCTTAACAGGTTAAGCACAGGGTCTGTTACAGCTGCAAACTGGAGAGAGCCCAATACTCTTTCCTGTTGGCGTCTTGAAATCCTCTTGTGACGGATTAGTGTCCTGACAGATCCCCCTATTTCTCTCCTCTTCTTGGATGGAATGGAGAGGTGGTGTGACTCTAAGTTCCATTGGATTCCTAGCCACTGGAACTGTTGAGCTGGAGTGAGACGAGACTTCTTACGGTTGATCTTGAAGCCCAGGTGTTCCAAAAACTGGATCACTCTGTTGGCTGCTTGCAGACAAGTAGTCTTGGATGCTGCCCATACCAATCAGTTGTCTTGATATGCTACCACTTGAACTTCCTCGGTGCGTAGCTGTTGGACGATTGTGCTTGCTAGCTTCGTGAATATCCTTGGGGCTGTGTTCAGTCCGAAGGGCATTGCTCTGAAGACAAACTTCTTCTTCTGTTGTTTGAATCCTAGGTAGGAGGAGAAAAGGTGACTCATCGGGAGATGCCAGTAAGCATCTGTTAGGGGTATTTAGACCGTGTACGCCCCTTTCGCCAGAAGGGTCCTTATGTGTTGCAAAGTAAGCATCCGGAACTTGTTGTTCTCGATGAACTTGTTGAGTGGAGACAAGTCTAGAATGACTCTGAGTTTGTCTGAGTCTTTTTTGGGAACACAAAACAGCCTTTCCTGGAACTTGATGGACTTCGCTTTCTTTATTACCTTCTTGTTCAAGAGTTCTGAGGTATATTCTTCCAACAAGGGGGTGGAGTGTTGGAAGAATTCTGAAAAATGGGGTGGAGTTCTGCTCCATTTTTACCCGAGTCCATTCATGATTAGGCTGTGGGCCCAGGGATTGAAGGTCCAGCGATCCCGAAAGTGATGTAGTCTACCTCCTATCTGGAACCCCTCATTGTTGTGGGGGTCCTGCGGATTTATTTCCGCGACCACGTCCTCCTTGGCCCCGAGAGAAGTTATCTCCTGGAGAACTTCTCTTAGGACCTTTTCCTTTCTGACTGGGGCGAAAGGAAGTCGAATGCCTCTCAAAGGTAGGGTTAAATACAGGTGACTGGGCTACCAATTGTTGAGGGACCATCTGGAAGGTGGTCGGAGGCATCGTGGTCATAGTCATGGCGGGGAGTTGTGTAGGTCTACATGGTGTCTTTGCCCTTTTGTTCTTGGGCTGGGGACCTCCTTCTGAGGAAGATTAACTTTTTGAGGAAATGTCCCACTTTTGGAGAAGGTTCCTGTTCTCCGTGGTTGCTCTTGCAATGACCTCTTGGACCAGTTTCTGTGGGAAAAAGTCTTTACCCCAGATGCTCGAGGTAATTAGCTTCCTTGGTTCGTGTCTGATAGTTGCTGAAGCCAAGACGAACTCTCTACAAGCTCTCCTCGCTCTGAGGAAAGCGTATAGGTCTTTCACAAGGGTACCCATGTGAGATTTTGCCAGGAAGAAGAACATTTCTAGGGCATTATGTTGACCTGCACTCATTTCTAGACAGTTCTGATGACAGAGGGAAGCCGCAAGTCTCTCCTTCGACTCCTCTTCCTTCCTCAGAAGATGGTCTGGCAACTTCGGAAGGTTCTCATTGAACTGTTGTCCTGCGATCTCTGGGTCTAACTTAGAGACGTAGAAGGTTAGGTGGACATCCTTCCACTTCTCCTCGCAGGTAGGCAGTGCTAGAGAGAATAGCTTGCATTCCTTTAGGGTCGCACAGGGTTTTCCCTCATCGACTGCCTTGACGGCAAAGTCTAGTGCTTTGTCTGTAAAGGGGAAAGAGATGGAGGAAGGAGCAAGATAGGTGGGGTGCTTCTTGCTCAGTGCTGAGACTTTGGAGTTGGTATATCCGGCTCCCTTCAAGGCCTTCAGGAGGATGGCTTACGCCTTCTCGTGTTCAAACATGATGACCTCTTGGGGGACCATTTCTTCTCGGGTCGCATTTTCGTCCCGCAGTCTCACATAGCAATCTGGATAGGCCGAAAAGTTAGACCAGAACTCAAGGTCTTCATTTTGCCGGGCTCCCAGCTTCTCGGAAACGAACAGTTTCCCATTCATCATTGGCATATGCTCCGCATACCTCCAGGGATTGGTTTTGGAGCAATGAAGGAGATCAGACACTCTAAGGGGCTTCTTAGAGGTGCCCTTGGTGATTCCGAAGCGGTCCATCTTCTCCTGCAACAACTTTTACTGCTACTTAATCGATTCCCGCATCGTCTCCTGTTCCCGTTGGAACGACTCCATCATTCGTTGAAGAGATGTTATAATCTCTTTGCTTGCGTTAACCTGGTCAACCGGTTGTGGAGTTGGGGCCGAGGACGTTGACGGCAGAGGTTGGTATGCCGTCATGGCAAACTGAGGGTCGTCTGTTGCCGTTGACAACGATCCTTCTTCCTCCACGCGGAGAGGGTCCACTTTCTTTTTAGGGCTACCTTGCAGTAGGTCCTGTGCGGTGTCGGTGGACACTTCTGACATCCTCTCTTGGTGTATATCCATGCCTTCTAGTGCCTTGTTAATGTCCGAGTCAATCTTCAGCATTACGAAGGGGGACCGGAGCTGTTCCTGGGACACCACCGCACTCAGCAGAGCCTTGGGGAACAGTAGGCACCTCAGGGTGTCATTGGGCAAGTATGGTCCTGGAGAGCTCTTTTGGAACCCTCTTACCCATTAGCGAAGGGTGTCCCTCGCTGTATCCCTAGTCTTTAGGGTAAGTAGGGGGGCTTCACCAAAGCCATTGGCCAGCAGGGTTGAGCAGGTGGGGCAACCCTTCGGGTCCCAATACTTTAGGACTCCTATGACGATGACGCAGGCGGCATGAGTCCTGCACATCGTGTGACCACAGAAGTCTTTCCCTTTGTGGTTGCAGAACATCGATCTGCACTTCTCCATAGGGTCACTCTGTAAAGGAAAAATAGTAATGAATATTTTTGTTTTTTATATCAGTGATATAAAAGCATACAGTTTTTAATAACAATAGTAATCACTACTGTTTATGGTAGCTTAGGATAGTAAGCTTGAAATGAAATAGAAAAGACACATATCTGTATTTCCTCTCCCAGGCCATTGCTGAGACCTCCGTCAGTATTAATATTTAGTTTCTCTGATAGGGAGGATACAAGGTAGAGAAACTCTAGGAACTAGAGTTAGAGTTAGTAAATAGCTTATACTAACATTATCCACCTGTAGTATTATATTAATACTGATCGGATATTTTAAGTCCCTGATGATCGAGGAAAACCATCTGGGTGTTGAGGGAATATTCAACTTCAACAGAATATCGTGGTCCCAACAATTGTCTGTGATAGGAAACAGATTATGTTAGAAAACATGTGTACTATTGTATAGTTGTATACAGTAGTTTGCCGGCAGACACTGCCGGTGTTAGGTTAGTACCTGACAGTGCTAACTGATAGAGAGAGAGAAAGATTAAGGAAGGAGAGTTTTCTACTCTTACGAATGAGCATAACAGCTGGAAGTGTAGGAGGACTATGAGACCGCCTACTGTCTCCTTACCAGAATGAAAGTTCCAATTGAAGGGGAAAGAATCTATCAGATTCTGGCTCCCACCCATCCACAAAGGGCCTGTCGCCGTCAATGAAGTCGGCGGCAGTGAATGTGGATGGCAGCTCAAGAGAGAGCTGAGGACTTTCTAAAGTATGTTAGGTTTTCCACTGGAAGCTGTCAGAAGCTGTCTCAATCTTCCCCCCAATTTTATTAACTTCCTGTGAAGGAAGGGAGTTAGGAGGAAGGTGGCAGAGACGGCTGAACTAACTGCCGCCGGCGGGGTACCAGCCGGTAACGCAGTCATCCTAGCAAGCCGGGATGATTATCAGGATACCAGTGAAAGAATCTTGTGACGGCATGACGTCACTAAATAACAGAGGGGGAAGGGGTTGAGGGTCTTATAGTGCATTGATATCAGAGGTGGCGGCGGGTATGCCGCCTTCCTCGAACAATGAGCTGGGGAAGCATAGCTTCCTGTGCTGATGACATTGTCGACGGCAAGACAAGGGCACCCTGAGTATGTCACTATCTGAATCAAAGCCGGGGGCAGTAAGAACATCGTTTTACTCGACGGCGATGAAGAGAGACAGTGGCTGCTGCCTATAATGGCGGCGTCACTCGGGGAGGGAGAAAGGGTTTAGCCGCTTCTCTGTGAGAGAGAATAAATATCGTAACTTGTTTATGGATTCTAGAGAATGTAACATCTCATACGAATCAAGAAAAACGATAAGGGTGAGGCTAAACAGGGCACTTACTTTACTAGCGTATATATGAGCAAGAGTAGCCTTGCTCTGGTAGGAGCCCCGGCCATGGTAATCGATACCACCGGGGTTCCCGGCCGCATACAATAAGTAAAGTCACATAATGGAAAGAGGAATAATTTTCATGTATGCAATATCACAGCTTGTATAACTTGCCTAACTTGCTAATATTATAGCTTTAAAAACGGGAAGTGTCGCCCTACTAACTAAATGATATGCGAATGTAACGGGCGACAGCAGTCGTAAAATGGCTGCCTCCAGCCTCGGCAATGCTCACCCAAACACTTAAATTATTGGAATATAACTGTGAAAAGGGAGACAAATTATACACAGGAAAAAATTAATAATCAACTTACCAGATGATGAATATGCTGGAGATTGCATGCTGAAATTAAAAAAAAAAATAGTAAAAAACACCGGGCTAAAGGGGAGCACAACACTCTTAACAGGCTACTAGAATAGGAATGGCGTCACGGCAGTAGTAGGGAAGTAGGTCCACCGGGTACCTAGAACGGCACCCCCTTTCTTTTGCCACTCTTCTCCCTTACATCGAAGCGTTAAATCTATTCGGGGTGAAGATTGCCATGTGTCGTATCTAGAATATGTCCCCTGATATTATGCGATATCCTTTATTGGATACTCGCGCCAGGAGTTAGATCCTGGAGACCTTTGGTTTAATTCTCTGGGGGTATCACTGTAGCAAATATCCCTTAGAAGGCTACCTATAGGAACCCTTCCATTAAGACGACATGGCCTGTGCCCAAATATATATATATAATATATATATACATACATATATATATATATATATACTGTATATATATATTTATGTGTGTGTATTTATATATATATATATATATATACACACACACATATATATATACTGTATATATATATACACACATATATATTTATATATATATATACAGTCAGCGCGGATCGCTGTGTCCGGGTAGTGGGCGGACACAGCGTTCCGCGTAAATCGGAGGCATGGGGTTTATCGGGGAAAAAATCGACTGGGACAAATTGACTAATTGGCATCTTTTTATACAAGTTAGCATCTACATATCTGCGTAGGTGGAAGCTAGTCAGTGTGTTTCCTGAAGTCGTGGAGTGAGGTTGTGTCAGGTTGAGAGGGCCGAGTTGCAATCGTTCTTTTGTGAGTTCGCGTGGCATTTTTGTCTATCAAACCCCCCCCCCCCAGTGATGTCTAGACCCCGTTCAAGTCACGATGACATTGTTAGAGTGATAACCTGTCATAATTTAGGTCTGCAAACGAAGGAAATAGTGAAGAATACTGGCGTGAACGAGAGAACAGTGAGGCGCTTGGTGGCCAAGTTCAAGGCAGGGGGTAATGACGAGATCCCTTCTCACTCCCAGGCTGGTTCCCCCCCCCCCCCCCCCCGAAGATTCCTGATCGTACTTTACTTATTTTAAAGCGAAGCCTAGAAGAAAATCCAACATTAATGGCTAAGCAACTGAAAGAATAGAACCCTAAATTGTTGAGCGACGTCAGTGTTCGTACGTTTCAGGGAAACCTGTCGAAGCGCCTCGACTACGAGAAAGTTATCGCGAGAAAGAAGCCCGCTTTAACTGAGAAACAAAGGAAGAGGAGGGTTGCTTTTGCCAAGACATACAAGGATTGGACCTTGGAGCAGTGGCGAAGTGTCTTGTGGAGTGACGAAGCGACCTTTTGTGTGAGTGAGACGACCGGGAAAAAAGTGTGGAGGCGAAAGGGGTCAGATCCTCTTAAGCCTAATCTCACGGCCAAGACAGTTAAGCACCCAGCATCGCTTATGGTCTGGGGTTCGTTTGCTTACGGTGGTGCCCCAAGCCTTGTTGTTTTGCCTAAAGGCATAACGGTTAATGCTGACCGCTATTTGAACATTTTGAAAGACAATTTAGCGGATTGTTTTGCGGCTACAGGAGCTGAAATTTTTCAGCAGGACGGTGCCCCTTGCCATACGGCTAAAAAAGTGAAAAAGTGGCTGGAAAATAGCTAAGTGAACTATATTCCTGATTGGCCAGGTCAAAGTCCTGATATTTCGCCCATTGAGAACCTTTGGGCGATAGTTAAAGCCCGCCTTCGTAAAGAAGTGACGACAAACGTGACACTTCTCGAGGCGGCGCTCCATAAGGTGTGGGCTGAAATACCTGCCAAAATACTCCAAAACCTCGCCGATAGTGTTCCTCAACGACTTTTGGAGGTCAAGAAGAGGAAAGGCTACCCTATAGACAAGTAGCAGGGATATTGGTGAGTGTTCAATTAAATTTTTATTGATTTATATTGTGTATTAGTGTAGATAGGGGGGAGACCAAAATGAATGCACGGCGGATGCTGCCCGGACAGACCGATCCGTGCTGACTGTGTGTATATATATATATATATATATATATGATTATTATTATTACTTGCTAAGCTATATATATATATATATATATATGTATATATATATATATATATATATAAATATATATATATATATATGTATGTATATATATACATATATATATATGTATATGTATACATTAAATATATACACATATGTATATATGTATGTATTTGTATATATATATTAATATATGTATATGTACATTCATACATACATATATATATATATATATATAGATATATATATATATATATATATATCTATATATATATATATATATATACATATATACACACATATATATAGGCCTATATATATACATATATATATATATATATATATACACATGATATACAGTATATACATATATATATATATATATATACAGTGAACCCTCGTTTATCACGTTAGATAGGTTCCAAACCCGGCCGCGATAGCTGAAAATCCGCGAAGTAGGGTCACCATATTTACGTATTTATTTAACATGTATAATCAGACTTTTAAAACCTTCCCTTTACGTAGTACTGTTAACAAACTACCCTTTAAAGTACAGGACACTTAATGCATGTACTACAGTACCCTAAACTAAAACAGGCACAAATATTAAAATGTTAGAATATTAAAGTAGTATAAAAAAATAAAGATTGTTACTGTACTCACCACGAAAGAAGTTGAAGAAAAACTTGAATGATGATGGCGATGAATTTGCTGCACAGTAGAAATGATGATGATGAAGCTGATGATGTGTTCTACTGTGCAGCCAATGACAGTATTTTACGTTTCTTCAGACGGAGGTGTCTTTTCCTGGGACACCTCTTCAACTTCTTCCTGGGACACTTCTTCAATTTCTTCCGAAGGCATAGTAGCAGGAGGAACTGGCTCTTTTTTGCGAGGCTGGAAGAACATTGTGATCGGAAGTTGCTGCCGCTGCCTTCTTTTTTCGATCGAAGAGCATCCTGTAGGGAGTCATGTCTTCATCGATTTTGTTGCAGAATTGCATAGAACGAACCATATCCTCGTCCCACTCTTGCGACAATTCTCTCAACTCCTTCGCAAGGTTGCAGAGCTTGGCAAGGCCGTTCTAATGTTAAGCCCGTTTCTCTGACAATTTCTTGGGTCTCTTCCTGTGTTTCACTGTCTTCTTCACTGGCCGATTTCGTCAGGTCTTCGAGGTCTGCGTCAGTTAGCGGCTGGGAATGGCAGTCCAACAACTCGTCGACGTCTTCAGTCGTCATGTCGCCAAACCCGTCACCTCCAATTATCGCAGCCAACTGCACAGATTTCCGTATTGCAGAGCATTGAATCTCAGCAGGTGTAAATCCCTCGTCATCGTAAACAATATGGGGCCACAACTTCTTCCAGCTCGCATTAACAGTAGCAGATTTCATTTCTTTCAGTGCCTTCTGGATGTTCTTTGAACAGGAAAGTTCGCGACGGCATTCTTTTCCAAAACAAGCCAGTCTCATCCATATTAAACACTTGTTCGGGCTTGTATCCACCTTCAATGGTAATGTTCTTAAATGTCTCATTTGCGTAAGTTTCAGCAGCGGTCAGTGTCAGCGGAAGCAGCCTCGCCATGCAGGGAAACGCTTTTCAGGCCGAAGCGTTTCTGAAACTTCGCGAACCATCCTTTGCTGGCGGAAAAACGTTGTTTCTGAGGCTGGGAATCAGTGGATGTCCCTGCTTGAGGTTCATCTAGTATATCATCTTCGTCTTCTTCAGCATGGTCGCCATCGTCGTCTTGAGGTTCCTTTGCCGCAAAATTCTCATACAAACCCAAAGCCTTTGTTCGGATGGTGTTTGTATCCAAGGCTATGTTCTTCTTCCGGCAGTCGGCAATCCAGATTGCTAAAGCACCTTCCATACAGACGATCGTTTTATTACGAGCGGTAACAACTCGCTTCGCTGACCTGCTAAAGGTGATGGCAGCCATCTTTCTAATGTTCGCATTGTCCTTTTTAATGTAGCGAACGGTGGATTCGTTCACTCCAAAATGGCGGGCTGCGGCCGCGTAACTTCTGCCTTCTTTCAACATATCGAGAAGTGTCACCTCAGCAATCGTCATCATTTTTCGGTGGCGTTTAGGCTCACTACCAGCCTTTGTAGAAGCAGAACGCTTGGGAGCCATTGAACGCTTGGGAGCCATTGAACGCTTGGGAGCCATTGAACGCTTGGGAGCCATTGTAGGGGTTAAACAGAAAGTTCAACAAAAAGTTCAACTTCAAACAGTCACGCACAGCACAGTTTAAAGTTACACAGTAACGTAGCAGCATCTACCCGCGAGAGAGCGGCAAACAAAGTGGCCGCGAGAAGATGCTACTGGTCAGAGAAAAGCCAAGCTGCTGCGGATCGGAGAAGCGGTCAAAACACCAATCACAGGCTAGATTACAAAACTCGGGAGCTGATTCGTCATTTATCAGCACTGGGACCAATCACAGTCCGTCTTACATGCTACGTAGTAGTTACAAATTCAAATACAAGGTACTTACACCATTCAAATATGACAAAGTCAGACTGCATCTAATTTGAGTTTCATGTTCGATTTAATTTTACTACGTATACTGAATTATCGTATGATCACATTCTCTTTTCGTGTTTTATTTCTTTCTGTACTGAATTATATGTCATATGTAATGCACTGAACCATCAGTAAGAGCAGATATACTAATTATTAACGGAGTTAACGAAATATTTGGGGTCTTCATATATCGCGGCTATTTTCAAAATTTCCGGAAAATCCGCGATATATTTCTTTTATAATATATACATGCGTAATGAAAAAAGTCCGCGAAGTCGTGAAACCGCGATGGTCGAACCGCGAAGTAGCGAGGGGTCACTGTATATATATATATATATATATACTGTATATATATATATATATATACTCTATATATATATATATATATGTATATATATATATATATATACTCTATATATATATATATATACATATACATAAATGTATGTATATATATGCATACATATACCAAGGCACTTCCCCAAATTTTGGGGGCTAGCTCACATCAAACCAATGAAACAGAAAAGGGGACGTCTCCTCTCTACGCTCCTCCTACCCTGACAAGGGACTCAACCGAGTTCGGCTGGTACTGCTAGGGTGGCACAGCCCTCCCTCCCACATTATCCACCACAGATGAAGCTTCATAATGCTGAATTCCCTACTGTTGCTACCTCCGCGGTCATCCAAGGCACTGGAGGAAGCAGCAGGACCTACTGGAACTGCGTCACAATCTCTCGCCATTCATTCCTATTTCTAGCACGCTCTCTTGCCTCTCTCACATATATCCTCCTATCACCCAGAGCTTCCTTCACTCCATCCATCCACCCAAACCTTGGCCTTCCTCTTGTACTTCTCCCATCAACTCTTGCATTCATCACCTTCTTTAGCAGACAGCCATTTTCCATTCTCTCAACATGGCCAAACCATCTCAACACATTCATATCCACTCTAGCTGCTAACTCATTTCTTACACCCGTTCTCACCCTCACTACTTCGTTCCTAACCCTATCTACTCGAGATACAACAGCCATACTCCTTAGACACTTCATCTCAAACACATTCAATTTCTCTTTCCGTCACTTTCATTCCCCACAATTGTATGGTTGGTACAATCACTTTCTCATACAGAACTCTCTTTATATTCATGCCCAACCCTCTATTTTTTACTACTCCCTTAACTGCCCCCAACACTTTGCATCCTTCATTCACACTCTGACGTACATCTGCTTCCACTCCACCATTTGCTGTAACAACAGACCCCAAGTACTTAAACTGATCCACCTCCTCAAGTAACTCTCCATTCAACATGACATTCAACCTCGCACCACCTTCCCTTCTCGTACATCTCATAACCTTACCCTTACCCACATTAACTCTCAACTTCCTTTTCTCACACACCTTTCCAAATTCTGTCACTAATCGGCCAAGCCTCTCTTCCGCGTCTGCAACCAGTACAGTATCATCCGCAAACAAAAACTGATTTACCTCCCATTCATGGTCATTCTTGTCTACCAGTTTCAATCCTCGTCCAAGCACTCGAGCATTCACCTCTCTCACCACTCCATCAACATACAAGTTAAACAACCACGGTTACATCACACATCCATCTCAGTCCCACTCTCACCCGAAACCAATCGCTCACTTCATTTCCTATCCTAACTCATGCTTTACTACCCATGTAGAAACTTTTCACTGCCTGCAACAACCTTCCACCAACTGCATATAATCTCATCACATTCCACATTGCTTCCCTATCAACTCTATCACACGCTTTCTCCAGATCCATAAACGCAACATACACATCCTTACCGTTTGCGAAATATTTCTCGCATATCTGCCTAACTGTAAAAATCTGATTCATACTACCCCTACCTCTTCTAAAGCCACCCCATACTTCTAAGATTGTATTCTCTGTTTTATCCCTAATCCTATTAATCAGTACTCTACCATACACTTTTCCAACTACACCCAACAAACTAATTCCCCTTGAATTACAGGACTCATGCACATCTCCCTTACCCTTTATATAGTGGTACAATACATGCATAAACCCAATCTACTGCTACCATTGACAACACAAAACACATATTAAAGAATCTCACCATCAATTCAAGTACAGTCACACCCCCTTCCTTCAACATCTCAGCTCTCACACCATCCATACCAGATGCTTTTCCTACTCTCGTTTCATCTAGTGCTCTCCTCACTTCCTCTCTTGTAATCTCTCTCTCATCTCCCATCACTGGCACCTCAACACCTGCAACAGCAATTATATCTGCCTCCCTATTATCCCCAACATTCAGTAAACTTTCAAAATACTCCGGCCACCTTTTCCTTGCCTCCTCTCCATTTAACAACCTTTCATTTCCATCTTTCACTGTCTCTTCAATTCTCGAACCAGCCTTCCTTACTCTCTTCACTTCTTTCCAAAACTTCTTATTCTCTTCATATGATTGACTCAATCCCTGTCCCCACCTCTGGTCAGCTGCCCTCTTTGCCTCACTTACCTAGCGCTTTACTTCCACATTTTTCTCTCTATATCTTTCATACTTCTCTACACTTACTCTGCAGCCATTCTTCAAAAGCCCTCTTTTTCTCTTCCACTTTTACCTTCACCCTTTCATTCCACCATTCACTGCCCTTCCTCATGCTGCCTCCAACAAACTTCTTGCCACACACATCACTTGCAATCCCAACAAAATTTTCTTTTACTAACTTCCACTCCTCCTCTAAATTACCAGGTTCTCTTATTTTCACTCCGTCATATGCCATTTTCAACTTTTCTTGATATTTACTTTTTACCCCCGGTTTTATTAGCTCTTCAACCCTCACTAGCTCCCTTTTACACCCACTCTTTTGCTACAACTAGTTTTCCTGATCAGACATACCGTTAGCCATACCCCTAAATACGTGCACGTCTTTCAATCTTCCAAACATTCTTTTAGTTATCAACACATAATCCATTAATGCCCTTTCTACCACTCTTCCATTTGCCACTCTTACCCATGTATACTTGTTTTTATCTTTCTTTTTGAAAAAGCTAGAACTTATCACCATCCCTTGCTCAACACACATATTTACCAGTCTCTCACCACTCATTTTCACCTGGTACGCCATACTTCCCAATGACACCTTCCACCTCTCCAGCGCCCACTCTAGCATTTAAGTCACTCATGGCAAATACATAATTCCTTCTACCCAATCCTTCTACACACCTAGTTAAATCATTCCAGAACTCATTCCGCTCTTCTTCACTTTTCTCACAACCTTGCCCATTCGCACTGACAAAAGCCCAACATTCCCTACCCAACCTAACCCTTACCCACATTAACCTAGATGATTTCTCCTTCCATTCCACTATTTTACCTGTCATCCTTTCACTCAGCAATAAAGCCACACCTTTTCCTCTTCCCCTTACAATCCCAGACACTCTACCAGACATTTCACCTAATATCACTTCACCTTTCTCTTTTATCTTTGCCTCACACAAAGCCAATATATCCATCCTTCTATTCCTAAACATACTTCCAATCTCACATCTTTTACTCTCTATCGTCCTACATCCACGCACATTCAAACACCCCAAAACTAGAGTGTGGGGAGCAGTCACTCTCCCCCCAGCTCCACTTCTTTGATGTCTCACAGGATTATAATACAGGAGTGGGGGTTCCCAGCCCCCTCATCCCGTCCCTTTTAGTCGCCTATTGCGACACGCAGGGACACGTCGGCACTATTCTAATTGTTTATGCCCCCGCAGCATATATATATATATATATATGTATATATACACATATATATACACATGCATATATATATATATATATTTATATATATATATATATATATATATGTATATATACACATATATATATACACATGCATATATATATATATATATATGTATATATACACATATATATACACATGCATATATATATATATATATAACGGATTTTGAGCGAAGCGAAAAATCTATTTTTGGGTGAGATAGCCATGGCGTCCTGATGGAAGGTTCCTTTTTGGTAGCTTCCTTGGGTAAATAACTACTAAGATATTCCCAGAGAATTTAACCACAGGTTATCACAGAATTCTAACTTCTGGAGCGAGTATCCTAAAGGTTTCCCTTTTAAGACATCGTATATCAACAGGGGACGCATGTATTAACGCGCCACATAGCTATCTACACGCCGAACAGAGTTAACACTTCGGTGTGTAAGGGCGGAGAATAGCTGGGAGCCGTTCCACAGCTAATCTCGTCCGTGGCTACTTTTGGTACTCGAGACGTAAACAAACGGGCGCCATTGCTAAATGACGTCACGTCCGTCTTCATCCTGAAGCCAGTTGCTTGCCGATCACCATGATACAGCAGAGCAGGGTGGGACCTAAAAAACTGGACGAAGTAGCAGGGAGGGTCCATCAGGACGCCATGGCTATCTCACCCAAAAATAGATTTTTCGCTTCGCTCAAAATCCGTTTTTTGGGCTCAAGCCATGGCGTCCTGATGGAAGAATACTAGAGAATAAATGTATCGTGGTAGATTTTCCCCTATTAGGTAAGTGCCAAGGGCTTTGAACAATGTAGCATAGTAATCTTAATAAAAGAACCGTAGGGAAGAATCTTCCTGCCCCCCTTGGCAGTGAAGTTCCCACGGGCCATGCCGAGATCAAAGTGGTTATCGAAGGGCTATTCACCTTGCTAGAAGAACCTGAAGAACTTGGAGACGAGACTGAATGGTTGGCATTCGTATCGGAACATTCTCGAAGGCAGACAAGTGGTGGTTGGACACTGTGTGTCGAGAAGGAGAGTTTCGTCTCTAGGGTATGAAGAGTAAGTATTCGTATTGGAATATTACATTGCGAAGGTGAATATATAATAAGGGTTAGGACCTTAGTATCTCCATGAACCATAGGGAAGGGGATAATAAAACTATGACAGGCATGTATTTCATAGTATAAGTAGGAGCGGATTGAGACGCACAAGTAATAAAATAGGAATTTTATTTCACAATTGCAGAAAATTAAATGAATTGCAGTAATAAGTAAAGTTAATTTACAGTAAATTATAATGTACATAGTAATAAAGACTTGCTCTTGAATCTGAAAGGAAATTTCAAATTTATTAGTAGGCACTCGTTCTCGAGGAACGTCAGTCTTTAATTAAAACACATCATGCTCTAGGCATGCGGCACTTGTGTGACGACTATGACATTTCACCTGGGATAAGAACAGTTATAAGAAAGCACTAAGTGTTTTCGACATCACTACGTATCGCTCGAGGGTCAACATAGGCACCCGAAGAGTTAGAGTCCCAAGTAACTCGCTGTTCTATGCAGAGTTAGGTGCAGGTTTCATAACACTACCTGCGGCTACCACAAAATGTTTGACTTCTTGCACTTGTTTCGCTTAATGTTTGAAGAAAACACGCGAGGACTTCCAGCCTGTGAAGCTTTTAAGGCTTTCGAAGTCCATACTCTGAAAGAAATTCAGAGACGATGCAACTTTTCTAGGATCGTGACCGGCGGGTGTACTGTCAGGATCCGCTCTGCGAATGAAGTAGGTGATTTTCGGTCTTAGTTGTTTCAGTGACAGGTCGCTGCCCGATGTTTCTCCTTTGAAGAGTTGGCCTCCACCAAAGTTCGAAGTTCTGCGAAGATAGACCTTGCGGCTCTCTACTGGGCATAGAGAGGCATCTTCCTTCAGGGGGCATATTCTCCAGGGGCCCCATCTTTTGGTGGGTAATTCGTTTTTGGCGAGAAACGTCGGATCCGGGGAGAGGGTAATGTCTCCTGAATCAGTAAACAGGATGTGACCCTCTTCTCTTGACAATGCCACTATTTCGCTGACTCGGGCTCCTGAAGCAAGAGCAAAGAGAAATATAACTTTCTGAGTCAGATCCTTGAGAGGGCATGAATCATTATCCAAGTTGGAGGCGAAATGGAGCACCTTGTCCAATGACCAGGAGATCGGTTTCGGTGGGGGTGCTGGGCGTAGACGAGCGCATGCTTTCGGCAGTTTATCGAAGATGTCGCTGGACAGATCAACTTGGAAGGCATACAACAGTGGTCTAGTCAAGGCCGATTTGCAAGTCGAGATCGTATTGGCTGCTAATCCCTGTCCATGAAGGTGAATGAAGAAGGACATGCAGAAATCAATGGTGATTTCCTTAGGATTTTTTGCCTTGACGAAAGAGACCCATTTTCTCCAAGATGATTCGTATTGCCGTCTTGTGGATTCGGTCTTGTATTCCTCGAGGAAGTCTAGACTTTTCTTCGAGATCCCAAACCTCTTCTTTGCGGCTAGGGAGAGAAAATCATGAGATGAAGGTCCTTGATTTTCGATGATGAAGCGAAGACAGTCGACTTCTGTTCTTGTTGGGAGAGAACTGGGCCCGGGAGAGGGATCAGCTTGGGCTGCAGCTCCAGGACCAGGGGGGGTACCAGTTGCTCCGGGGCCACTTGGGAGCCACTAGGGCCGCTGTCCCTTTGAAGGTTCTCAGCTTGGAGAGGACTTTCAGCAGAAGGTTGGTGGGAGGGAACAGGTAGATCTTGGACCATCTGTTCCAGTCCAGTGACATGGCATCCACTGCTTCTGCCTTGGGGTCCTCGTACGGGGCCACATACCGAGGAAGTTGATTGTTGTCGCTCGTTGCGAAGAGATCGATCTGAAGTTCTGGGACTTGGTGAGAGATGAAGGAGAATGATCTTGCGTCTAGAGACCATTCCGACTCTATTGGGCTTGTCCGAGATAGAGCGTCCGCTGTCACGTTGCGGAATCCTTGTAGGTGAACTGCAGACAGGTGCCATTTCTTCTTCTCTGCCAGACGGAAGATTGTCAGAAGCACCTGATTTATCTGGGGCGATCTTGAGCCTTGGCGATTGAGACATCGAACTACCACCGAGTTGTCTAGGGTTAGACGAATATGGATCGAGGGAGGCGGGGAGAGTTTCTTCAGAGTTAGAAGGACCGCCATGGCCTCCAAGATGTTGATGTGAAACGTCTTGAACAGGGGAGACCATGTGCCTTGAGCCTGTTTTTGGTGGGAGTGACCTCCCCAACCCTCCAGCGAAGCGTCCGTGTGGATGTTGAGTGATGGAGGTGGGTGTTGAAGAGGAATGGACCTTTTCAGGGCCTTTGCTTCTGACCACGGCTTGAGGAGAAGTCGAAGTCTGTTTGGGAGCCGTCTCTTGAGGTCTCTTCGAGCGATGGATGCAGAACGTCTCCAGACTCCCGCGGCATCCTTTAGCTGTGCACGAAGCACCGGGTTTGTTACTGAGGCGAACTGTAGAGAGCCTAGAACTCGTTCCTGCTGGCGTCTTGAGATCCGCTTGGATTTCAGTAGTCGCTTGACAGACCCTACTATTTCCTTCCTTTTCTTCTGGGGGATGGAAAGGCGGTGTGACTGAAGGTTCCATTGGATTCCTAACCATTGGAACTTCTGAGCTGGAGAGAGGCGAGATTTCTTCACGTTTATCTTGAATCCCAGGTGTTCTAGGTACTGGGTGACTTTGCTGCAGGATTTTAAACAATCCTCGGGCGATGGAGCCCAGACTAGCCAATCGTCGAGGTAGGCCATCACCTGGACGTCTCGGAGGCGGAGCTGTTGTACTATGGCGTCCGCCAGCTTTGTGAAGATCCGAGGGGCCACATTGAGGCCGAAGGGCATGGCCCTGAAGGCGTAGCTTTTCCTTTGGAGTCGAAATCCTAGGTAGGTGGAAGCGTGATGGTTCATTGGAACGTGCCAGTAGGCATCCGCCAGGTCTATGGAGACCGTGTAAGAACCTCGAGGCAGAAGGGTCCTTATCTGTTGAAGAGTCAGCATCTTGAACTTGTCGTTCGCTATGAACTTGTTGAGGGGGGATAAGTCCAGAATGACACTAAGTTTGTCGGAGTCTTTCTTGGGGACACAAAACAGTCTCCCTTGGAACCTGGTGGACTTTACCTTCCTTATCACCTTCTTGTTCAAGAGATCTAGGACATATTCTTCCAGAAGGGGGGTTGATTGTTGGAAGAATTGCTGGAAGGTTGGGGGGTGGTTGAGTCCAACTCCAGCCTAGACCCTTCTTGACGATGCTGTGTGCCCAGGGATCGAAGGTCCAACGATCCTGGAATTGGCGGAGTCTTCCTCCCACCGGAAGCACTTCATTGCTTCTGGTGTCCCGAGGGCTTACTGCCTCGGCCGCTAGCTCCCCTTCCTCCTCTGCCTCTGGAGGGACGGCGAGACGCGTCTCTGCCTGCACCTCTGCTTGAGCCTCTACCTTTGGGACGAAAGGTAGTCGTCTGTTGCTCGAAAGCAGGGGTGAAAACCGGTGACTGTGACAAGACCGGTTGGGTGACCAGCTGAAAGGTCTGCTGTGGCTGAGCTGCCACTTGGGGAGTAGCGGGTCCCGGAAACTGCCGTCTCTGTTGACGTTGCTGGGGTTTCTGCTTGGAGGATTTCCTCTTAGGTTGAGGTCCGTCGTCTTGGGAGGATTTCCTCTTCTTTGACATGCCCCACTTGTGGAGAAGGTTCCTGTTCTCCGTGGCGGCCTTGTCGGTGATCTCTTTCACGAGGTCAGAGGGAAAGAGGTGCTTACCCCAGATGTTGGAGGAAATCAGCCTCCGGGGTTCGTGTTTCACAGTGGCACCTGAGAACACGAATTCTCGACAGGCTCTCCGAGCCTTCATGACGTGATACAAATCCTTCACCAGGGTTGCCATGTGGGATTTGGCGAGTACCATGTAGTGGTCTGGGACTCTGGTGTCACAAGCCATGATGTCAAGTTGGACCTGGTGGGACATGGATGCTGCAAGCCTCTCCTTCGTATTTTGTTCCCGACGAAGGAGGTGGTCGTTGAGTTTCGGGAGGTCTTCGTTAAACTGACGTCCGGCTACGTCAGGATCTAGCTTTCCCACCACGAAAGTATGCTGGATATCCTTCCAGTGTCGAGCGTCGGCGGGAGTTACTATGGAGAAGGGTCTGCACTCCTCCAGTGCAGGGCAGGGTTTTCCTTCTTCCACAGCCTTGAGGCACGCAGCGAAGGCCTTTTCCATGAAGGGAAGGACTGCATCGTCGGGTGCGACGTAAATAGGGTGCTTCTTGCTCAGGGCCGGAAGCTTAGAGCAGGTAAAACCCCTACTTTTAAATGCGGTGGCTAGCATAGCCTGGGCCTTCGAGAGATCGAACACTATCTCCTCCTTGGGTTCGGTCTCTTCTTTAGAGGCAGGTTCAGAACGAAGCCTGACGTAACAGTCCGGGTAAGCCTCAAAGTTTGGGAAGAACTCCACATCTTCCAGGGGGACCGTGCCGATCTTATCGCTGACAAAGATCCTGCCGGTCGCGATAACCATATGCTCGGCATACCTCCAGGGGTTGGCATGTGAGCATGCAGGGAGATCCTTAACCGAGATCTTCTTCGGTTCTTTGGACCCCTTCATGGACCTGATGAACTCATGAGTTTCTTTCAGCCTGTCGTCCATAATGGCTTTGATCATCCGGAACATCTCTTGGGCGGATGGAATGGGTTCCGGGGTAGCGGAGGTAGACGGGAGAGACACTTCCGTCGGTGTAGGAGTAGGGGCGGTGATGGAAGGAGGAGCGACCTCTTGCTCCGACTCGGTGTATTCCACCTGGTCCTCTTCATCTTCCGCACCTTGGGCCATAAGGGTCTTCTCCGTTCCCTCCGAAATATCCGACATATGTTCGTCGTTCTCGGAATCCAGGTGGCACTCGTGCATGGACTGGGCCATGACTACGTCTGGTTCCACGGAATCTGGACAGTGGGGATCAGTTCTTTGGGCACCACAGAATCGGGGGAGGCCTTTGGGAACAGAAGGGACCTCATTTCTTCAGTGGCCAGGTATGGTCCAGTGGCATTCTTCTGGAAGCCACGCACCCACTTGCGTAGCTTATCCCGAGAAGTGTCCCTGACCTCCGCTGAGGGAGGATTATGAAAGGCATCGACTAGGCGATCCTGGCAGACCATACAGTTCTGCGGGTCCCAGAACTTCAAATCCCCTTTCTTGTTGGCACAAGGGGCGGTGGTCCTACACGCCGTATGCCCGTAGAAGTGCGGGCGTTTCACAGCGCAGAAGTCGTAATCACACTTCATCTGCTCCTCCTGTAAAAGAAAGAGAATATGAGTATGGGGGGGGGGTCATAAGAATGACTCTTAAACTAAGTTAATATTAATTATTAATTTTAACTTGATAAAGGGTGTGATGCACAGAGGAAGGGTTAAGATAGGATAGGAACATACTCCGTGCATCTCGCCCGGCTGGTTACCGTAACCTTCATCCTTGAACAATCCGAGGTGACCGAAGGCCAGGATAGAATTCAAGTAGAAGTCCGTAGGGCAGATAGAATTCTATGGGAATTGTCAAGGATATAAGGTTGGGACTGAGGCCACTCAGTTCCAAATTAGGGGACTAAAAGATCCCATAGGGTAACGGCTTCCGGCAACCAGCCGCGCTAAGATACACGCAGCATGCTGGAAATCTGTGATATGCAAGAAGACAGCATGATTACCAATAGAACAGTAATAAGATACTGATCCATTTACGTAAACAAGCCATCTGGTTGCAGTGTAGGGCTATCAATATCAGATGATAGCTAGTAGAAGGGGGTGCAAGTCGCCTTGACGCCTCCGGAAGGTTCCAGCAGACCGCCGGCACGCCGGAGGCCGCTCCAGCAGAGATTTCTGGCATTAGGACAGACAATATAGAAGTCAACAGTAATACCAGGGTGGCGGCCGCCGGCACAGCGGCGGGACGCCGGCGGAGGGAGCGGCGGCTCCGGCAGCCGGAGGTTGCCGGCTTGGTGACAGGAACAAGGATGGTTATAGCAGAACCGGACTGCCGGCAGTGGATGCCGGCACTCCGGGGGCCGGCCGGCGGGCGGACGACCAAGCTATGAGGAAGGAGGGAGAGCCATCGGCTGGAAGCCGGCGGCAGGCGGCAGTCCCCCGGCACACGGAGGACTGGCGGCCGAGAGGATAAGGGATGAGTCACCAAGGTAGGAGGTGGGTATCACCGGCAGTGGAGGCGGCAAGGGACCGGCACCCGGATAGTGAAAGAGACAGAAGGAGGGATGTAGGGGTCCGGCCACGGACCCCCAGACATCCCGCCTGAGTGGGTGTACCCATGATAGAGGCTGACTCTATCACCCAGAAGCAGGGGCCGCAGAGGACCGGGAGCTAAGGTAGCCCAAGGGAGGGCTACTGGACACCCAAGAGCGGGGGGGGGGGGGGGACCCCTGCATACAGAACATATCCAGTGGCTAACCCCATAGGACACTATGAAGGGTATATGTACCAGAGCGGACTGCACACAGAAGCTCAAGGTAGCCCTATCACTCCACCCTAAGGAGGAGTTGTAGGACAGGGGACAGATGGGTATAGACTAACCTAAGTATAGGCTAGGCCATACAAGAGATAGGTGGGGAGGGGAGAAGAGAAGGGTCTTCCATGGAGGGGGTTCTGTACCAGAGCGGCCACTGAGGAAGGGAGGACACTCCCTAGCCTAAGGTAAGGCAGCTTGACTGAAAACGGTGCATGGGTATCGTTTCAGCAAGGAACAGAACTAACCCCTCCAAAACCTAACCTAGAGCAGGGATGTACGTCCTGAACTAGGAAGGATGGAAGACATATCGCTATTGCAGGAAAAGTCGGAGACCTAGCCCCA